>NC_066583.1:557601200-557912450 GCF_024323335.1 Lathyrus oleraceus | reverse complement strand
CGTTGTTGCTAGACCTCCGATTCCAGCCCCTTTGTTGAAGAATCTTCCGTTCTTCAAACCCTCGGCCCGGCTGATCTCAAACACAATGAATCGAACCCGAATCCTTCACTTCAATATCACCTAATCCGCTACTAGACTGATGAAGACTTCCTCTTCTCAATCACCTTCGCTCGGCTGAATATTGATGAAGCAATTCGTCCAAAAACCCCCAAACACAAACCTGTATTGGAGGACAAAACCCTAATGGTTTTATTCAAGAAAGAACCTGTCACAAGCTTCAACCCGAACCGGATTCTTCGATCACAGCTTCGAACCTTATCACCTTTAATCGATCACGAACCACATCAAAAGTAATTGTGTGCAGTTGATGTATTGTGAAATGTTGAAGATGAAGATGATGAATCTTGGACACCTTTTTCACTCTTTCTTGTTTCCTTGAACACTTGAATACAAATTGACAAATGTTAGTTGATAAAAGTGATTTTACTTCTATTTATAGTAACAACTTACCAACCAAAAATAACAGCTTTTCAAACAGTGGAAAATACTCAGAAAACTGAGTTTACACCCGAGCGGTCGACCATAGGTCGGCGTGCGCTGACCCGTGGGGAATGCGCTGACCCCTATGGTCGACTCAAAGGTTTCATGCGCTGACCCGTGGATAGCATCACTATGCCATGCGCCGACCTGTGGTCGACTCAAGGGATTTATGCGCTGACCCGTGAGCTATGCGCCGACCCTTATGGTCGACTCAAGCAAGTATGCGCTGACCAATCTCCAGTTTGTCTGAGTTATGCGCTGACCCGTGGCTCATGCGCTGACCCTTGCGGTCGACTCATAGCTTCCATGAGCTGACCTGTGGTTGACTCAAAGCATCATGCGCTGACCAATCACAACTAGTCTGTGTTATGCGCTGACCCGAGGCTTATGCGCTGACCTTTGCGGTCGACTCAAAGCCTGCAAAAAATCGTATTTTGTGATTTTCATGCATTTCGTCATGATCACACTTTGTCCACATATGTTTTTAAGAATTATAACAGATTTAGATAAGCATAGGAAAGGATATGATCGGTGATGTGTTGCATTTGTTTGTAGACATGCATGGTGGTCATTTGTCATCATCGAAACTTGCGATCGTATGTTGTCTGACACTTTGCCCTTACATACTCCCCCTTTTTGATGATGACAACCTGTGCACAGCCAAAGAGACAAACAACATGCAGTATTTACACACATTGTGCACACTCCCCCTTTCTTTTGTAATCTAACGCTATCTGCAAAACCGACTGTTAATTGTGGCGAACATTTTGGCTGCTTGTACTCTTCTCCCCCTTTGACAACATCAAAAAGAGACAAGGAACAATTATTCAACATAACATAAAAGTTTCACAGGAAATAACACAAATAGATAATAATATCACACCAATATCATTACTGAATGATAATTGTCGCATCCTGCGAAAAATCAACCGGCGAGACTCAAGAATAAAACACACACAGAGCCGCCACTAAACGTTATTTATCCCAAGATAGGGAAAGGAAACGCTCAGAGAAACCTGGAAAGACATGGTCTCGCGACCAGAGAGAAAAGGTTCGGGAGTCGGTTACGCGAGGGGAAGGTATTAGCACCCCTCACGTCCTAGGTACTCCTAGGGATCCACGTCCTAGAATAAAGAAAAGGTTGCTAAACATCACACACACACACACGGGGAACGCAGGTGGGGTTAAGAGAAACGGGCTCGATAAGGCATCGCACCTTATGCCTACATATCTTGTCTGGAACAAGAATCAGAGCCTCTGTAGTTCGGCTTACGCACGCCAAACAACACAAAACAACAAAAACAAACAAGGGTGGCAAACATGGAGCCCGACAACCACTGGATGGAATTACGTCGGCATCCGAACCAAAACACACTCAAAAGGGCAAACGTGGAGCCCGACAGCCAATCACTGGGCTTACGTCGGCATCCGAACCCAAACATACGATCAGATAACAAGTAAACACACGCAAAAAAGGAAAAGGTTGCCCGGAGTGGTCTCGCACGACCACCTGCCTACATACCTCGTCTGGCACGAGGATCAGGGCGATGTAGTTCCCCTGAAAGGGACTAAATTGCTAACCAGAAACCGGGGAAAGACACACAACTAGGGAGCTGAGACTCGAGCCTAATGTTGTCATGCATCATTCACCTAAGTTCGGTTTTCTATCCTACTTGCATAAACAAACTATCCTAACCAGGAAAGAAGCAATCACACAAGCATACAATATACAAGCATATATCAGATGAGAACAGGCATCTCAAACAACACAAGCATGTCAATCAAATATCCACATAACACCCACTATAGCCAAACAAGGGGCTCAATCAATCGGGTTTGACTGCCTAAGCAAGTCGTCTGTACAGGCTGGTTTTGCTCTTAACCTTGCCATTACGAGGCTAAGGTGAAGCAGATGAAGAGGTGAAGTGAGGATCAGACCTCACAGCTCATATCCCTAACCAGGGAGAGCTGACAAATGAGCATGGGTCCAGAATGGGGGAACCCTTCTATACTCAGAGACTCTGACACAACAGATCTTGGGCTTTTGATCTCAATGCTACAACCATGTAATGGGAGCAAGGAGAAGACTCAACTGAATAGTGGGGGACAGGTTGCTTGTCCCTACCTTCCACCAATTGCCTTACTTGAAGGACTTTTCCTGCTTGGGCTTAAAAATAAACATACACAAGCATTGCCTCTTAAGGAGGACTTCAGACATTTATTTGCCCGGCCCGGTAACAGCCGGGTCTCCAGACTACATGAAGTAAGAAGGTTATACCTCAAATGCAAGTTGCTTAAGCAAAGCAAAGCAATAGTTCACAAGGAACTGAGCAACTAAAGTACCTGGAAACAATCAAACTCAATCAGTAATCAATCAGACAAACTATACAGCAAACAATCAAACAGTTTAAACAATACAACACAAAGCAAGCTCAAGGCTTAAGCCCCAGCTCCAACACCTACAAAACAATGTTATGTTAGTGTACAAACATCCACAACATCAATTAAAACCAACTTGTATCATTTTCCACGTACATTGCTTACTTGATCCTGAAAAATCAAGCAAACATTAGTAACTAGACCACTAGGCCAAGCCTAGGGTCCCAAAGCAAGAAAAAAATTAAAACAGCAAGGTATCCACCATCCAACATCAAATTAACATCAAACAAGAGCAAACATCATTGGTCTCATGTTTATATCATCCATCAAGTTCAATTCATGCACAAAACAATCCATATTGGTTCAAATGAAGCACCAAATATACAAACAGAAGTATTGCATTCAAAGCCATGCCAAAACACATCAAAAAAATCTCAAATTAAATACACATAAACAGGGGTCAATCAAGGTCTACCATGTCAAATTTGAGCTCAATTGGGCAAATGGAACCATGTCAATGAAAATCAACAAAAACAGACACAATTTCATGCTCCAATTCACACCATCAATGCATACATCCACTTCAAAAATTCATAACTCAATGAAA
Organism: Lathyrus oleraceus; assembly: GCF_024323335.1. Classification (NCBI taxonomy): domain Eukaryota; kingdom Viridiplantae; phylum Streptophyta; class Magnoliopsida; order Fabales; family Fabaceae; genus Lathyrus; species Lathyrus oleraceus. Next base: position 557,908,924 of record NC_066583.1, on the reverse strand, counting down.
ACAAAAAAGAAATTGATGAGACCAAAACAAGGAGGTCCTAACATGTGTCTAGTTCATGCATATCAAATTTCATGGCCATACAATACAATATGAGGATTTCACATCAAAATTACAAACCTATGTCATATGAGCTTGCACAAATGATCTCCAGAAATGAAAAATCATGATCAAATTGAAAATGCAATGAAAAATTCTACAAAAATTCATACAACATCCTAACATATCAACAATTCACCATGCAAAATTTCAGCCAATTCTAACATGTATAGGTCACTCAAAAAAATCCTGCAAGTTGACATCAAGAGGTGTGACACAAATTGTCACACCTAAGTTCCAGAATTTGCTGCTCTCTAACCAGGTATCAAAAATTCATGAAATTTACATATAAATAATCCTCAATGAGTCTACAATCATCACAAAAATTTCAAGAATTTATTTTACATTTTGTGCATTTCATGATCAAATTGGTAGAAGGTAGCAAAAATGGACACATGTGAAACAAGCCTAAGCCAAATAATATTATTACCAAGCACAACTTTGACCAATAGGTCAAAAAAAACCTACACTCACCAAGGAAGCTATAGAAAAAATTTCCATATTTTTGGATTTTTTTACTATTTTTTACGATTTTTTAAAGGTCATATGAATTTTTTAATAATTAAAATGAATTAACTTAAATTAATGAAATTGCAGTGGCATTATGGTAATTTTTGGCGCGGCGGGAAACACATTATTTGAATTTTCAAACGAAATTAAGGATCAAACACATGAAATTCCCAGAAACTTCATCTTCCAAGTCCAGCAATGCCAAGAACACGTGGATTTCAAATCATCACCAAAACGAACAAGTGAATATCCGTTAGAACCGTCTTAACATGTAGATCTCAAATATCAACTTAATTTAACCTAAAAGTTCCTAAATCTCACAGATCGATCGAGTTAGGGTTTTGGTTCTAAACTTAAAATCAAGATTTCTTCCTCTACGGTTATCCATTCACAAAACCAAAAGCATCACAGTGCTCTACACGAAACGCACTACACAAAGCATACAATAATTAACCAAATCATGAGTTTCGAATTCTGAGCACCTGAAATGGCAGTGGCGAGATTGACGAGCTTTGCGCGTGGAAGTCCAAAACAGTTGTAGTAAAAGGTTTGGAAGAGTGAACAGCGAAGCTAGATTCAATTGTAGTAGCTCCTAGTGCATGAAAACCTCAATTCACCATTGATGCCTCCAACATGAACAGCCACGAATGGAGCTTCTCTTGATCCAAATTTCCAAAACAGATGGAGTAGAGGATGATTGAAGATCAATGCAAAAAGAAATTCGAGAATTGATCAAGAATTCAAGGAGTTTGATGAATTTTTGTTCAATGTGTTCTTGGGAGATTTTGGAGAATGTGGAGAGTTTTTGGATCTGACCTTGGGATTGTGAATTTTCTCTTATGATTAGGAAATGATTTAGAATTTATATGGATGCTTAATCCTCCACTAATCCACTTAATTAGTTAAATGGTAATGTTAAGTGAAAGTGCAATTTCCTTCAATTTGGCCAAAATGCCCTCTCTCCAAATCAGTTCATGTAGCAGCTCAATTTTGGTTCCAACAAGTCCAAAATGTCATATGCAATGTGTAGAAACAAGTTTCATTTCAATTGGATGCCTATTCTTGAATTTCACTATGTGGTAGAAAAAAGTCCAATTTTGCATTTCCATTCTTCGAGCCAAAACTCAAATTATGAGGCCTAGCCATGAAATGAATATTCAAACATACTTAAAATGCCATTCCTGAGGTGTTGGAAAAAGTCCCATTCAAAAATTCTAATTATTTTGACATTTGGACAATTTTGCCCCTGGTCCAATTCAGCTGTCCAGTTGAAAAGTGACTTTTTGCCTTGGCCATTTTTGAACAAATCCAATGATGCACCCTCAAAGTACATGTCAAATGGAGTTTGTGCATATAAAGAACTTGCAATTTGGACAAACCATGTGGAAGTTATGGCCTCCTGATTACGGTCTTTTCTGAAATTCACTGAGCCATATCTCGCAAACCGTACATCGGATTTTCAAGTTCTTGGACTTTTTGGAAAGGTGAGAACAAGATCTACATCTGTCATGTTGAACAATTTTTCATTTGAAGCTTCCTTGGACTTCTGTTTTTGAGGTCAAAAACTTTCCATTTTTGGAAACTTCAGTTACAAGTCACTTGCTATTTTTGGCAGTTTTTGTCCTGACTTGATTTTCTTCATTCTTAAGCTTTGAGATGTCAAATATCACTTGTTCCAACATGAATGAAGTGTATCCAACTCATTTCCACCTCCACATCCATCAGATCATGTACAGTTGACCACAGTTGACTTTTCATCTGACAGATGAATTTGGCAATGCATAGATCAAATTGAACCCCAATCTTCAACTGAAATGGCTCAAAGGTGACACCCTAGCCTCAATAATCACAATATAATCACAAAATGAACCTCATCTCCATCTCAAACCCCATCTCCTGATCCAGCCCTGATTGGCCCAATGCAACTGATTAGGGTTGACCAGTGGTCAAAACCCTAATCTCAAGGAATCTTCTTCAATCTCCTGATGACATCCAACCATGGTGATGATGATGTATCGATTCAATCAACATGAAGACCAATATCCTTGGGAGTCACAAAACCCTAATTCACAGCTCAATCCTCAGATGGCCCATGATCAATCAGTACAACCCTAGGCTTGCACCTTTGAACTTCCTCATCTCCTGATCAAGACTTGGGAAGATGGCTTGCACTATGTAACCACATGTTATGCAATATGAAATGCCTAATGCCCTAAAATGATATGCAAATATGTTAATGCTAGTCCCAAGAGAGGAGGGCAAATTTTGAGGTGTTACAGCTGCCCCTATTCAATCCACTGTGAACCTGTCGATACGAAATAGCCTCGGCTTTCGGATGATCAGGATGAAGAGTGATTGAATACCAAGAACAGACGAACAATTTGCACTCTGATGGGAAAATAATCAACAACGCCTGTCAGCATCGGCGAAGAAAAACTCTGAACAACCGACGACCTGGATGCCAAAATAAATGGTAACACAGGGATAACCATGGCCTGATCACCACACATCCACTCAGGATTATCATTCTCTTTTTTTTCTTTTTCTTTTTTTTTTTCTTTTCTTGAACCCCGAAATTTCCTCTGCGCAAACGATCCTCAGATCTCTGCATTTGAACCCCGGAAAATATCTGATAATTCTGCTGGCAATGTCGGAAATAATACCAATCACCACTCTGAGGGCAACACGTCAGAGGGTACACCTTCAACCAGACACTGACTGATGACTGGGAAGAAATTCGACGTTTACTGAACATCGGACGATGATGTTTACTGACACCAAAAAAGCTCGACCAGACATTAACCAATGACCGGGAGGAAACTCGATGTTTACAGGCACCGAACAATGATGTTGACATGACATCAAACAATGATGCGGACAGACATCAAACAATGATGCGGACAGACATCAGACAATGATGCGGACAGACATCAAACAATGATGCGGACAGACATCAAACAATGATGCGGACAGACATCAAACAATGATGCAGACAGACATCAAACAATGATGCGGACAGACATCAAACAATGATGCGGACAGACATCAAACAATGATGCGGACAGACATCAAACAATGATGCAGACAGACATCAAACAATGATGCGGACAGACATCAAATAATGATGCGGACAGACATCAAACAATGATGCGGACAGACATCAAACAATGATCGACCAAACACTTACTGATGTCTGGGAAGAAACGGTGGTTCCAAATTCCCAATGCTGAACTCCTCGGAGCATCGTCTTCGCTGTCAGACAAACCAATCCCAAGCGGTAACCACGGCTTGAATCGCGCTGATCGCGCAACGTCCTCTGATTTTATTTCCATCTCTGTCCGACGGAAACATTTCCTCCAATATCGCACTACTGGGGAACATTGCTGATCTGACGTTGTGATGCTAATCTCCTCAGAGTAACATCTTCACCTTTGGTGAACCCCAAATCTTCAAGCGGTAACCACAGTTTGGGTTGCGTTGAATACATCCCTTTTCCATCTCCGTCCGACGGAAGGAGTCTTCTCCAGTGTCGTACCACTGGGACAATACCTGTGATCCAATCATGAGGCTATACTACTCGGAGTAACACTTTCATTTTCTGGCAAAATACCTCTCAAACAGTAACCACGGCTTGAGACTAGCTGACGTTTGCAATGATGCATGCTTGATTTCTTCTGCGTAATGCTCCATAATTATGGAAATGCTACGCGATTATTTATTTTTCTATGCAATATGCAATGCTTATTCTACATGATGAATGCATAAAAATATCCCCCTCAAGGGAATTTTCTGGGGAAAACGAGACTCTCTGCTGAGGAACTCGCCACTGCTCCGATTTCCACCCTGTCGGGATAGCACTGCTGCTAGGAAATAGACAACCCTTGCTGGGGATACAGATCCTTTGCACCCAACCCTCTCGAGGACATGCTGGGGATACAGATCCTTCACTGCACTCTGTGGGAATACCACAGTCTTTGACTTGCTGGGGATATAGATCCCAACTCTGCTTTGGGAACCCTCACAGATACTCCCGCTGGGGAAATGAGCAATCTTCAACCTGCTGGGGGAATACCATCCAGACCCTGCTAGGGGAACGACAACTACTCCGCTGGGGAGGACCCAATCAATCCACATGTAGGATACCCTCGGCTGGGGATGCAGATATTCGTCTGCTACGGAAACTCGTTCAATCCACTGGTAGAATGAACACTGTTGGAGAGATATGTCATTGAAAAAACCCGCTCCACTCGGGGAACTGCTGGAGATATATTTCTTTGAAAAAGACCCGCTCCACTCGGGGAACTGCTGGAGATATATTTCTTTGCAAAAGACCCGCTCCACTCGGGGAACTGCTGGAGATATATTTCTTTGCAAAAGACCCGCTCCACTCGGGGAACTGCTGGAGATATATTTCATTGAAAAAGACCCGCTCCACTCGGGGACTAGCAACCTTCTGGCCTGACTGCTGAGGAAACACCATCGTAAACCCGCCGGGGATAACCATCCCGACTCGGCTGGGGAAGTTACAGACCTCGGATCTGTTGGGGAAATGGTCCTCCTGACACTGCTTGGGGACCTAGCTGGGAAATGAGAAAAGTTGGTATAGAACACCCATCGACTCGTCGACCCATGGTACTCCACCTCCCAATCTCGTATCAGCTTTCCACTTTTGAGAATTCCCAGACTCGTCTGGACCTTTTCTGCTCCATCATCTTATATTCCAAGTCGCTCCGCACTTGACGGAAAGCGTACTCCTGGGAGTTATACAGAAATTCGATTTTCCGATTTTGAAGAGTCTTCTTGGTTAATTTCAAGGGTCGTCGGACGTCTCTCGTCGTCTCTTCCTACCGTTCTTTCTTGCACTCGTCCCTGATCGAACTCTGCGGGGAATTACATACTTTCCAATCTTCCGATTTTGAAGAGTCTTCTTGATTATCATCAAGGATCGTCGTACGTCTCAACGTCTTCGTCATTTTCATTCCTTCGTCCCTGAGCGAACTCTCTGGGGATCCATTACAAAGCTTCCACATCACAACCTGCAAGTGAGTGAAGAATATCTAACAGTTCCTGCAAAACAGATCGTCAGATAAAACCGTGCCCCAGGCGTGTCAAGATTTCAACACTTGAGTCACTCATCCTTCCAAATAAGATTTCAAGCTTTCAATCTTATAAACATGCATTGGAAGGAAACCTGTATGTCTTAAAATGCAAGATTCTTTATCAAAAATTTCTGGATGTTTTTGCAATCAAAGCGGTAATGAAAAACAAAAACAAAATTATTTGACTGAATGTGCATTTTGTTGATTTGAAAAGTGTGGCTCAAATGAGCAATACAAAAGGAAGCAATTCCTGAAAAGAGGTAATTGCGCTCAAAAGGAAAAATCTATCCTAATGGCAATGTGAAACCCGTGATCTCATCGAGTTCCAACTCGGTTACACCCCATATGTCCTCAGACTCTCCATGCTTTCTGCCTTCTGAACAAGACGATTCTGACTGATCCCCACCGGGTATTATCCATGATGCTTTAACCAAAGCGCAAACGATCATGCTGGACGCAGTTGTTCGTTTCAATCCCTCTTTTGCCTGGACCGCCCTTTCGGGTTTTCAGTCCACCGGGATACCCCTTTTTGCCCAAGTCGCCCTTGTCAGGTTTTCGACTTGCCGGGTGTACAATTTTCTTTTATATCCCTAATTTTTGCCCGAACCTTTCTTTCTGTTTTTGGTTCGCCGGGATGCCCATTTTTGCCTGGACTATTTTATTCTTTTCGTCCAGCGGGTCAATTATACGAAGTATTTTTTTAACTGCGTCCGCATTCACAGGGGATGGAAAATCCTCGCCATCCATGGTTGTTAACAACAAGGCTCCGCCAGAGAAAACCTTCTTGACCATGCTGGGGATTCATGACTGAGTGTCCGTTTGCCCCTTCAATCGTCTTGAGGAGGAAGGATCCTTTTCAGCACCATATCACCTACGTGATATACCCGAGGTCGCACCTTCTTGTCAAAAGCACGCTTCATCCTCTGTTGGTATAACTGCCCATGACAGATGGCTGCAAGCCTCTTTTCCTCTATCAGGCTCAATTCTTCGTACCGGGTCCTTACCCATTCAGCCTCTTGCAATTTCACGTCCATCAGGACTCTCAAAGAGGGAATCTGAACCTCAACGGGTAACACAGCCTCCATCCCATATACCAATGAGAAATACTTTGCCCCAGTAGACACACCGAAGATCACTACCCAGGATACCAGTTTCCTACTCAATCACACCGTCGTTGGTGTATTCAAACGTTATCCGGGCAACAAAATCTTATTCTCCTTAACCTCCCCATCAGACATCAGAATCCGTTCGGATTCAGGGTCAGGCCCCTCCTCCGGGATCGGTTACTCTCAATCTTTCGATTGGAGCACCTCGAGATGTCCTCATCAGGGAACTCAAACTTCCTTGGTCGATAATCTTCAATGGGTTGCGGAGCGATGTAATTAGACAATACACCCCTTGATTGCTTTCTGAGAGTATACTGATCAGTCAATATTCTTTTGCCTTTTCACAACCCGTCCGGTCGATGCTGGATTCTCAAACCCATACTTGATCGGATCCATCTCGGAAATCCACAAAGTAGTATGAACCAGCATAAACTGTCTCAGTCGGCGAGCAGCCTATGCCAAAGTACAGCAAGTTTTCTCGAACAGTGAATGTATTGTTTCACAGTCGGTAAACTTTTTGCTCAGGTAAATTGCATGCTCTTTTCGACAAGACTCGTCATGCTGACCCAATACATCTCGTAGACCCCTCGAAGGCCGTCAAGTACAGATTGACAATTGCTCCTTCCACAGAAGGCATCGGAATCGGAGGCTCCTGCCACTTTTCTTTTATTCTTCAATGCCCCTTGGCAATCATTATTTCACCTGACCGTTTGATCTTTCTTTTTTAACATCTCGAATGTGGTTCGCACGTGGCTGTTAGATGAGATGTGAACCATGACAGTAGTTCAATCTTTCTAAGAAACCACGCACCTCTTTCTTTCTTCTCGGTTCAGGCATTCTCTTATTGTTCTTTTTTTTTTTTTTTTTTTTTTTTTTTTTTTTTCAGGATGAACCTCGATTCCTCCTTTTTACAATAAACCCCCAGCAGCTTACCGGACCGCACTCTGATAGTGCACTCGCTTGAATTCAACCTCAGTTTGAATTGTCCCAACTGGTCAAACGACTTGGCCAGATCTGCCAGATGCCCCTCTTCCGTTTGGGACTTTGCTATCATGTCATAGCATAGCATTCCATTTCATGATAAATCATATCATGAAACAAAGTCACCATGGCTCTCTGATACAAGTGGCACCGGCGTTCTGCTTCTCTAGAGGACAGTCTCCTTTCCACGATAGCTTGTGCGCAATGACATCGGTATCCGACCCTGGCATATCCTGACATGACCAGGTGAAGGTATCCACATGCTCTTTCAACAAGGCTTACTCTCGATTCGCCTCTGAAGCGGCCTCATTTTCCTATTTCCTTCCTGACCTCGGCGGTGCTTGGTACAACAATCTCAACCCGCTTCACGTGCGGCTGAATCACCCTCTCCTCTTGTTTCAACAACCTGGCTAATTCCAGCAGATCACAATCTTCTTCGCCTTCTTCTTCAGCAAGATAGATCGAATTGTCGAAGTCATATGAGGGCGTAACCAAATTGTTATCAGCGAGATCCGGAGAATTATTTTTGAATTCGGAACGAGACAAATCAAAAAGGAAAAATGAAAATAAACATTGCCATTTTTATTTGTTTTTAAACTGCAAAAATAAATGAAAAACAGGGAACACCGCTTTTTTGACTGAAAAACATCCATTTATTTATGATGCAGAAATGCAAATTTAAACATGAGGTGGCCCTTACAATGAACCATTACGTGTCGGGCAACACGTATGGCTTTCATGCATATAAACTGAAAACAAGAAATAATACTCTTCCAGATGAGTAACAATGTTGATCTTTCAAACCCTCCAGTTCAGGATTTGCTGCCCTGGTGCACACGGTTTTACCCAACCATCCAGCTTGCAGTCACTGTTGGTCTCTCCACCCACTGCACAGGTGTAATCTGCATCTTCAGCAATTGCACTCACCGTCGCTTGACCATGTACCGGCATGGGATTAGCATTAACATTCGGTGATGGCGCAAAATTGATAGCTTTGGAGTCTACCAGGTCCTGGACGACATTCTTGAATGCTCTACAGCCCTCAATGTTATGCCCCTGCGTACCAGAATGAAATTCACACTTGGCATTCTCATCGTAATCAGGAGGCCACTGATCTGTTCTTATCGGAACCATCGCCCTCGGCTGGACCAACCCCAAATCCCTCAACTTTTTGAACAGCACGGCATATGACACGGGCGGCCTGTCGAAGTGACGATCAACTCCTTTCCCTTTCACCTGGTACCCGGCTCTCGATTGCGGTGGCTGACGTTGCTGTCTGGCTGACTGATTACCAGCAGGGATGTTTACCGCAGCAGCATGCTGATAATAACGACCCCCACTATATCCTCTTTGCTCATACACAGCACTCGAGTCACCCTCATTCTTGCGCTGACCGTTCCCGAATGGTTTCTTTGATCCCGATGACGAAGCATTACCACCCTGGATCTTCCCCATTTTCAGCCAACTTTCAATTCGCTCACCCGCCACCACAATATCAGCAAAGTTGGTGACGGGACAACCCACCATTCTCTCGGCAAAGACCCCTTGCAAAGTACCCATGAAGAGATCAGACATCTCCCGATCCACCAAAGGAGGTTGCACTCTGGCAGCCAACTCCCTCCATCTTTGAGCATACTCTTTAAACCCTTCAGTATTCTTCTGAGACATACCCTGCAGCTGGGTACGACTCGGGGCCATATCAGCATTGAACTGGTACTGTTTAAAGAAAGCATCTCCCAGATCTTGCCAACTCTTGATGTCAGCAGATTTCAGCTTGGTATACCACTCCAAGGATCCTCCGGACAGACTGTCCTGGAAGAAATACATCCATAGCTTCTGATCAGTTGTGTATGCAGAGATCTTGCGGACAAAGGCTTAAAGATGAGTTTCCGGACAAGAACTTCCATTATATTTGTCAAATGTGGGCACCTTGAACTTTTGCGGGATCACAATCCCCTCAACCAACCCCATATTCGACATGTTGACAAACCCCGGAGTAGCATGGCTTTCCAGAGCCTTCACCTTCTCTGCCAGCAACTGAATTTCTTTGCTCTGTGGCTGGACACCATATTGACCAAATGGCTCATCGTGCATGGAGAATTGATCAGCCTCTCTGTCTTCCTCCCTGTCATCATCAAACCCATAGAAAGGAGGCACAAAATTGTCCTTCAAATTCTGCCCCAGACCGGGCCCAGGTTGACCACCAGCACCAAAACCAGCAGCATTGTCATTCACCAAACCCACAGTCGCTCTTTTACCACCATCTTTGGATCCACCCAACCCTGATTGGAGACACCATCCAGATTAACAACACTGTTAGCAGCTGAAGCCCGCTCGAGCTTTTCAACTTTATCTGCCAGAGCCTTCTGACCAACTGCAAAGCCTTGCATGATGTTGATCAGCTCGTTCATTTTATCTTTCAGTTCGAGCATATCTGTGTTGGGAAGATCCATCAGTCTGGGTGTATTGCGTCTGGTGAAGTATCTGTGAGGACGGGTTGAGTGCAAGGGTACAACTCTACGAGCACGAGCAATGATTCCTGCAAAACAGCAAACAGGTTAATATGCATGAATGCAACGTCTATCCATATGAGGAAGATTCCGTCCTTCGATTCTGGTTTCATCGAGACAGCTACTATTTTGACATCCATATTCTGAAATTCAAGATGTCTCTCAACCAGATTCTCAATCAATAATACTCCCCATACGGCTAGACGTAGTTTGGGTGCAGATGAATGCAAAATGAGAATGATGCAGATGTATGCAATGCACTGGGCCATCCTCCAAGTCATCTGATCATCTGTTGCTCTGAACTACAGCTCGGATCCCTGGACTGATCACAACCATCTGAAGGACTACATGTAACCACAAATCCAACTCAAGGGTTCCGAAACAAACGGAAGACAGATACCTCATCATCATCACTGGTCTCTGAGCAGACACACCACCATCATCTGAATCGGCCCGGGGAATCCTGAAATAAACGGATCCCCACTGATAAATATCTCGGCCCGGGGAATCCTGAAATAAACGGATCCCCACTGAGGAATAATTCGGACAGCACTCCGGCGTCTCAGAAATAAACGGCCATAAATCCGACTTATAAATAGGACTCTGATCAACTGAACCATTAGTCACCATCTGAGTCACCAACAGAACATGCATCTGTAAGAATCACCCTCCCCTCACAGGTAAATTCTAATCAGGTTATCCTAAGGCGGATAATAGTCTCGACAATCGGGCAGAGATACTCAATGGGTTTGCCCTTTCGGGTGTGCCATTGTAGCTCTCTTAAAATCGTCTAAACCAAAGATCCGGGAATGATCGGTCACCAGAGTCAACAACTCAAATGGAGTGACTCAAACAAAGCGGAATATCCACAGAGATGAGCACTACCAAATGAGCCTCGTCCGGCTTGTGGTACATCACGCCGCCAGGCACATGTTGACTTAACATGAAAGAGGCGACATGAGACCACACTAGTCCTAGGTGTATACTCGGGCCTGGGTTTTAGCCCCACTCAGAACACCCACCCCAAACAGAGGAACCACCTGCATAGAGGACGGCAACAACATGATAGTATGATGCATGCAGACATTAATGCAAATATAGATACACACTGGTTAGAATAATAAATGCAATAAATAACACACAATAAGCAACCCAAACCAATCCTAAAACGCTAGGAAGGACTCGCTTAGGGACGATGGACCAGCACAGGTCTACATCAGCCGTCCCCAGCAGAGTCGCCAGCTGTCGCATCCTGCGAAAAATCAACCGGCGAGACTCAAGAATAAAACACACACAGAGCCGCCACTAAACGTTATTTATCCCAAGATAGGGAAAGGAAACGCTCAGAGAAACCTGGAAAGACATGGTCTCGCGACCAGAGAGAAAAGGTTCGGGAGTCGGTTACGCGAGGGGAAGGTATTAGCACCCCTCACGTCCTAGGTACTCCTAGGGATCCACGTCCTAGAATAAAGAAAAGGTTGCTAAACATCACACACACACACACGGGGAACGCAGGTGGGGTTAAGAGAAACGGGCTCGATAAGGCATCGCACCTTATGCCTACATATCTTGTCTGGAACAAGAATCAGAGCCTCTGTAGTTCGGCTTACGCACGCCAAACAACACAAAACAACAAAAACAAACAAGGGTGGCAAACATGGAGCCCGACAACCACTGGATGGAATTACGTCGGCATCCGAACCAAAACACACTCAAAAGGGCAAACGTGGAGCCCGACAGCCAATCACTGGGCTTACGTCGGCATCCGAACCCAAACATACGATCAGATAACAAGTAAACACACGCAAAAAAGGAAAAGGTTGCCCGGAGTGGTCTCGCACGACCACCTGCCTACATACCTCGTCTGGCACGAGGATCAGGGCGATGTAGTTCCCCTGAAAGGGACTAAATTGCTAACCAGAAACCGGGGAAAGACACACAACTAGGGAGCTGAGACTCGAGCCTAATGTTGTCATGCATCATTCACCTAAGTTCGGTTTTCTATCCTACTTGCATAAACAAACTATCCTAACCAGGAAAGAAGCAATCACACAAGCATACAATATACAAGCATATATCAGATGAGAACAGGCATCTCAAACAACACAAGCATGTCAATCAAATATCCACATAACACCCACTATAGCCAAACAAGGGGCTCAATCAATCGGGTTTGACTGCCTAAGCAAGTCGTCTGTACAGGCTGGTTTTGCTCTTAACCTTGCCATTACGAGGCTAAGGTGAAGCAGATGAAGAGGTGAAGTGAGGATCAGACCTCACAGCTCATATCCCTAACCAGGGAGAGCTGACAAATGAGCATGGGTCCAGAATGGGGGAACCCTTCTATACTCAGAGACTCTGACACAACAGATCTTGGGCTTTTGATCTCAATGCTACAACCATGTAATGGGAGCAAGGAGAAGACTCAACTGAATAGTGGGGGACAGGTTGCTTGTCCCTACCTTCCACCAATTGCCTTACTTGAAGGACTTTTCCTGCTTGGGCTTAAAAATAAACATACACAAGCATTGCCTCTTAAGGAGGACTTCAGACATTTATTTGCCCGGCCCGGTAACAGCCGGGTCTCCAGACTACATGAAGTAAGAAGGTTATACCTCAAATGCAAGTTGCTTAAGCAAAGCAAAGCAATAGTTCACAAGGAACTGAGCAACTAAAGTACCTGGAAACAATCAAACTCAATCAGTAATCAATCAGACAAACTATACAGCAAACAATCAAACAGTTTAAACAATACAACACAAAGCAAGCTCAAGGCTTAAGCCCCAGCTCCAACACCTACAAAACAATGTTATGTTAGTGTACAAACATCCACAACATCAATTAAAACCAACTTGTATCATTTTCCACGTACATTGCTTACTTGATCCTGAAAAATCAAGCAAACATTAGTAACTAGACCACTAGGCCAAGCCTAGGGTCCCAAAGCAAGAAAAAAATTAAAACAGCAAGGTATCCACCATCCAACATCAAATTAACATCAAACAAGAGCAAACATCATTGGTCTCATGTTTATATCATCCATCAAGTTCAATTCATGCACAAAACAATCCATATTGGTTCAAATGAAGCACCAAATATACAAACAGAAGTATTGCATTCAAAGCCATGCCAAAACACATCAAAAAAATCTCAAATTAAATACACATAAACAGGGGTCAATCAAGGTCTACCATGTCAAATTTGAGCTCAATTGGGCAAATGGAACCATGTCAATGAAAATCAACAAAAACAGACACAATTTCATGCTCCAATTCACACCATCAATGCATACATCCACTTCAAAAATTCATAACTCAATGAAAACAAAAAAGAAATTGATGAGACCAAAACAAGGAGGTCCTAACATGTGTCTAGTTCATGCATATCAAATTTCATGGCCATACAATACAATATGAGGATTTCACATCAAAATTACAAACCTATGTCATATGAGCTTGCACAAATGATCTCCAGAAATGAAAAATCATGATCAAATTGAAAATGCAATGAAAAATTCTACAAAAATTCATACAACATCCTAACATATCAACAATTCACCATGCAAAATTTCAGCCAATTCTAACATGTATAGGTCACTCAAAAAAATCCTGCAAGTTGACATCAAGAGGTGTGACACAAATTGTCACACCTAAGTTCCAGAATTTGCTGCTCTCTAACCAGGTATCAAAAATTCATGAAATTTACATATAAATAATCCTCAATGAGTCTACAATCATCACAAAAATTTTCAAGAATTTATTTTACATTTTGTGCATTTCATGATCAAATTGGTAGAAGGTAGCAAAAATGGACACATGTGAAACAAGCCTAAGCCAAATAATATTATTACCAAGCACAACTTTGACCAATAGGTCAAAAAAAACCTACACTCACCAAGGAAGCTATAGAAAAAATTTCCATATTTTTTGGATTTTTTTACTATTTTTTACGATTTTTTAAAGGTCATATGAATTTTTTAATAATTAAAATGAATTAACTTAAATTAATGAAATTGCAGTGGCATTATGGTAATTTTTGGCGCGGCGGGAAACACATTATTTGAATTTTCAAACGAAATTAAGGATCAAACACATGAAATTCCCAGAAACTTCATCTTCCAAGTCCAGCAATGCCAAGAACACGTGGATTTCAAATCATCACCAAAACGAACAAGTGAATATCCGTTAGAACCGTCTTAACATGTAGATCTCAAATATCAACTTAATTTAACCTAAAAGTTCCTAAATCTCACAGATCGATCGAGTTAGGGTTTTGGTTCTAAACTTAAAATCAAGATTTCTTCCTCTACGGTTATCCATTCACAAAACCAAAAGCATCACAGTGCTCTACACGAAACGCACTACACAAAGCATACAATAATTAACCAAATCATGAGTTTCGAATTCTGAGCACCTGAAATGGCAGTGGCGAGATTGACGAGCTTTGCGCGTGGAAGTCCAAAACAGTTGTAGTAAAAGGTTTGGAAGAGTGAACAGCGAAGCTAGATTCAATTGTAGTAGCTCCTAGTGCATGAAAACCTCAATTCACCATTGATGCCTCCAACATGAACAGCCACGAATGGAGCTTCTCTTGATCCAAATTTCCAAAACAGATGGAGTAGAGGATGATTGAAGATCAATGCAAAAAGAAATTCGAGAATTGATCAAGAATTCAAGGAGTTTGATGAATTTTTGTTCAATGTGTTCTTGGGAGATTTTGGAGAATGTGGAGAGTTTTTGGATCTGACCTTGGGATTGTGAATTTTCTCTTATGATTAGGAAATGATTTAGAATTTATATGGATGCTTAATCCTCCACTAATCCACTTAATTAGTTAAATGGTAATGTTAAGTGAAAGTGCAATTTCCTTCAATTTGGCCAAAATGCCCTCTCTCCAAATCAGTTCATGTAGCAGCTCAATTTTGGTTCCAACAAGTCCAAAATGTCATATGCAATGTGTAGAAACAAGTTTCATTTCAATTGGATGCCTATTCTTGAATTTCACTATGTGGTAGAAAAAAGTCCAATTTTGCATTTCCATTCTTCGAGCCAAAACTCAAATTATGAGGCCTAGCCATGAAATGAATATTCAAACATACTTAAAATGCCATTCCTGAGGTGTTGGAAAAAGTCCCATTCAAAAATTCTAATTATTTTGACATTTGGACAATTTTGCCCCTGGTCCAATTCAGCTGTCCAGTTGAAAAGTGACTTTTTGCCTTGGCCATTTTTGAACAAATCCAATGATGCACCCTCAAAGTACATGTCAAATGGAGTTTGTGCATATAAAGAACTTGCAATTTGGACAAACCATGTGGAAGTTATGGCCTCCTGATTACGGTCTTTTCTGAAATTCACTGAGCCATATCTCGCAAACCGTACATCGGATTTTCAAGTTCTTGGACTTTTTGGAAAGGTGAGAACAAGATCTACATCTGTCATGTTGAACAATTTTTCATTTGAAGCTTCCTTGGACTTCTGTTTTTGAGGTCAAAAACTTTCCATTTTTGGAAACTTCAGTTACAAGTCACTTGCTATTTTTGGCAGTTTTTGTCCTGACTTGATTTTCTTCATTCTTAAGCTTTGAGATGTCAAATATCACTTGTTCCAACATGAATGAAGTGTATCCAACTCATTTCCACCTCCACATCCATCAGATCATGTACAGTTGACCACAGTTGACTTTTCATCTGACAGATGAATTTGGCAATGCATAGATCAAATTGAACCCCAATCTTCAACTGAAATGGCTCAAAGGTGACACCCTAGCCTCAATAATCACAATATAATCACAAAATGAACCTCATCTCCATCTCAAACCCCATCTCCTGATCCAGCCCTGATTGGCCCAATGCAACTGATTAGGGTTGACCAGTGGTCAAAACCCTAATCTCAAGGAATCTTCTTCAATCTCCTGATGACATCCAACCATGGTGATGATGATGTATCGATTCAATCAACATGAAGACCAATATCCTTGGGAGTCACAAAACCCTAATTCACAGCTCAATCCTCAGATGGCCCATGATCAATCAGTACAACCCTAGGCTTGCACCTTTGAACTTCCTCATCTCCTGATCAAGACTTGGGAAGATGGCTTGCACTATGTAACCACATGTTATGCAATATGAAATGCCTAATGCCCTAAAATGATATGCAAATATGTTAATGCTAGTCCCAAGAGAGGAGGGCAAATTTTGAGGTGTTACAATAATCATTAATTAAAAGTACAATAATCATTAAAATAGATTGTGCACAAACAAGCATAACAGAGAAATGAATACAATCAAACAACAAGCAAAGATTTCAGTTTTACATTTTTCTGCACATACGTTGGCAAGTTTGATGCATAGTTAGAATGCCATACGAGAATAAACATCCAAAGAGATACATCATGCACATATACACACTATCATTATGAGGTATAACTATTTTAACCATGAGACTTTGCAGAGAGAGAAAGAGAGGAACAATATCACCTCGATGCCGGAGTGACTTGGTGAACGGTAAACTTGTGCTTGCAACAACATTAATTTGTTAGAAGTACAAGATTATATTCTTATATGGAATAAAGTAAAATAGCAGATTATAGTGCCCGTTCCAAAATATCGAGAATACCAAGTTCTCTGCGGATATGAAAGAAAGGTTCAGTGGCTAGCGGCTTTGTGAAGATGTTCGCTAGTTGATTTTCAGTATTAACATGTTCAAATACAATGTCACATTTCTCTACATGATCACGAAGAAAGTGGTGTCGAATTTTGATGTGTTTAGTGCGAGAATGCAACACAGGATTCTTGGTAAGGTTAATGGCACTTGTATTGTCACAAAAAATGGGAATACGTTCAAGTTTGAGGTTAAAATCCAATAGTTGTTGCTTAATCCATAGGATTTGGGCACAACAACTACCGGCGGCAACGTATTCCGCTTCGGCGGTTGACTAAGCAACTGAAACCTGTTTCTTGCTATGCCAACTGACCAAAGAGTTTGAAAATAAGTGACAAATGCCACTGGTGCTTTTCCTATCCGATTTGCAACCGGCAAAATTGAAATCGGAGAAGCCTACCAATGAACAATCATTACCTTTGGAATACCATAGTACATACTTCGGAGTACCGGATAGGTATCGAAGTATTCGTTTAACGGCTTTTAAATGGGATTCCTTGGGACATGATTGATATCTTGCGCACATGCATACGCTAAACATAATATCGGGACGAGAAGCAGTAAGATAAAGGAGTGAACCAATCATACCTCTATACCGTTTTACATCTACTTCCTTACCGTCTTCATCTTTGTTCAAGTTTGTACAAGTAGGCATGGGGTGTCTATGGCCTTAGCTTTTGCCATGTCAAATCTCTTGATAAGGTCCAAACAGTACTTTGTCTGGCTCACGAAAGTTCCTTCTTTGAGTTGTTTAATTTGCAGACCGAGAAAGTATGTGAGCCCCCCCATCATACTCATCTCGAATTCGCCCTGCATAAGGTCAGAAAACTCTCTCACAAGATTCATGTTAGTAGACCCAAATATGATATCATCTACATAAATTTGCACTAATATCAAGTGCTTTCCTTGACGTTTAATGAAGAGGGTTGTGTCAACCTTTCCTCTTGAGTAGCCTTGATCGAGTAAGAATTTGCTTAGTCTCTCATACCAAGCTCTAGGAGCTTGTTTGAGGCCATACAAAGCCCTTTTTAGTTTATAAACATGATCAGAATACTCATGGGATTCGAAACCCGGAGGTTGTGCGACGTAAACCTCTTCATTTATGTGACCGTTAAGGAACGCACTCTTAACATCCATTTGGAATAGCTTAAAATCTTTCGCACAAGCGAAGGCAAGGAGAAGGCGTATAGCCTCGAGTCGGGAAACCGGCGCATAAGTTTCCTCATAGTCGATGCCTTCCTCTTGGTTATACCCTTGCGCGACTAAACGCGCCTTATTACGGGTTATTACCCCGTTTTCGTCCAGTTTGTTCCTAAACACCCATCGGGTGCCGATTACTCGATGATCTCGCGGAGGAGGGACAGGGTCCCAAACCTCATTTCTGGTGAACTGATTAAGTTCCTCCTGCATTGATAAAAACCAGTGTTCATCGAGTAGGGCTTCTTTAGGGTTTTTAGGTTCCATCTGCGAAACGAAAGCGAAGTGATAACAGAAATTACTTAGCTTAGATCGAGTTGTTACACCCTTTGAGATATCTCCGAGAATGTTGTCGATTGGGTGGTCTTTGGAAGACTTCCAAGCTTGAGGGAGATCATCGTTTGAAGGCGGATGAGCTACCTCGGTTTCCTCATGGTGTACATCTTTATCCTCCTCAATTTTGACTATGTCGGGTTGATCAATCCCCGGCTCGCAACCTTTGAGTATGTCTTCAGTAGATGTACCTGCACCATGAAAAACACTACCCTTTCCGACGTTTCTCGGATTGGATTCATCAAAAGTAACATGTACAGACTCTTCTACAGCAAGTAATCGTTTGTTGTATATTCTATATGCTTTGCTAGATTGAGAGTATCCGAGGAAGATACCTTCGTCGGCCTTGGAATCGAATTTCCCTAAGTTTTCCTTTCCATTGTTCAATACAAAACATTTGCAACCAAAGACATGTAAGTGAGAAACATTTGGCTTTCGCCCTTTTAAAAGTTCATACGGTGTTTTGTTTAGAATGGGGCGAATGAGCACCCTATTCAAAACATAACAAGCCGTACTAATGGCGTCAGCCCAAAAATATTTCGGTAAGCCACTTTCATTGATCATTGTTCTTCCCAATTCTTCCAAAATTCGATTTTTACGCTCCACAACCCCATTTTGTTGAGGAGTACGTGGAGCGGAGAAGTTATGATCAATACCATGGTTACCGCAATATTCTTCAAATAAGTGATTTTCAAACTCACCCCCATGATCGCTTCTAATTGCAACAATGTTTGTATTTAGTTTATTTTGGGAAAGCTTAGCAAATCGTTCAAAGGCGGCGAATGTGTCGCTCTTACTTACTAAGAAAATAGTCCAACAAAATCGAGAAAAGTCGTCCACTATTACGAAACCGTAATAGTTTCCTCCTAGACTTTTAATCCTAGATGGCCCAAATAAATCCATATGGAGAAGCTCGAGAGGTCTCGTTGTTGAAACGATATTTTTGGATTTAAATGAGATCCTCGTTTGCTTCCCCTTTTGACAAGCATCACAAAGGTGATCCTTGGTGAACTTAATTTTGGGGAGACCTAGGACTACATCTTTTGAGACTACTTTGTTAAGTGAGTCAAAGTTAACATGTGCTAAACGCCTATGCCATAACCATGAATCTTCACTCATTGTTACAAGGCATTTGTCACTTGTTAACGATACTTCATTTAAGTCAAGCACATAGACATTGTTCACACGTAGGCCATTAAACATACTCTTCTTATCATCATTATGTATAATTTTGCAACAATCTTTTCAAAACGATACATTGTATCCTTTGTCACATAATTGACTAATGCTAAGTAGATTGTGTTTAAGACCTTCGATAAGCAAAACATCAGAAATAGTAGTAGAGGAGGGATTACCTACACTACCTTTACCAAGAATTGCTCCACGGTTGTTGTCGCCATAAGTTACATATCCCTTCTTCTTAACCACAAAGTCAATGAAGAGAGATATGTCTCCTGACATGTGCCTTGAGCATCCACTGTCGAGAACCCATCTTCTCTCGGTAGTCTCGAGGCATTGTACCTATGGCAATATAATTAACAAGAGAAGGTACCCAATGGCTTATTGGGTCCTGAATGGTGAGGAACGAAATGGTTGCATTTGGGCATCCATTGATAAATGCCTTTAGGAACTAAAAATCTCCTAAACCTACATTTAGCAATGGAGTGGCCTTTCTTGCAACAATAGAGACAAGAGAAATTTACATTTGGATTGCTTTTGCTATCTTCATCCTTTATAACATATTTATATTTTTGATATGGATTAATCATACTTTTTCGAAAGTTTGATTTGTCGATAGCAAAAGTAATCTTGGGCTCAAGAGCCTTGTCAAGTTTGGCCTTTAGGTTTCTTACTTCACCTTGCCAAATGTAACAAGTATCACACCCAAAGTTCATCATTTTACTTCTAAGGTCCTCATAACTTGTTTTTGTGCTTTCCACTATAGAAGCTTTAAGTGCCTCAAGTTTCCGTTCGGATTCTCGAATTTTATGTTCCAAATGAGAAAAGATTTTCTTATTTGAGGCAAGCCTTTTAAAGGCCTCTTTCGCTTCATAGTGTAAAGTATCAAAAGCAGTTTGCAATTCATGATGAGACATACTAGAGGATTTTTCATATTTAGCATGTCGTACTTGTTTCTTTTTGTTCTTTTGATGAGCAGAGAGACATAGATTTGCATTTTCATCTTCATCACTAGAGCTTTCATCATCGGAGGAGTCGCTATCGCTTTCCCAAGCTATGTATGCCCTCCTTGGCTTTGATGGTTTCTTGTGTGATTTGTATGATTCTTTTTCTTTTATCTTCTTGTTCATCGGACAGTCCGGTTTATAGTGACCCGGCTTTCCACACTTATAGCACGACCCTCTAGTTATTTTTCCTTTCGAGTCATCATTTTTAGAGTACCTAGATTGCTTCCGGAAGTTTACCAAGTTCTTCTCGGAATGTTGGATGCCGTTCTTTCTCACGTAACGGTTGTAGCGTTTAACAAACAGCCTCATATCTTCACTCTTATCCTCTTCTTCTTCGTCGCTCGATGAATAATCACTTTGCTCTTTTGCTTGAGACTTTGAGGAGGAAGTCTTTAGAGCTATTGATTTCTTTTCACTCACCTTTGCTTTGTCCTTCTTATCTTTCTTTTCGTGTTGTTCCAGGCTCAAGAGAACTTGTTCATGCTTTTGTAGTTTACCAAACAATGTTGTCAAGTCCGATGTGGTAAGATCATTTGCCTCTTTGATGGCGGTCACTTTCGGCTGCCATTCCCTGTTAAGACATCTTAAGATCTTATTAGTAGCAATATCATTAGAAACAGGCCTACCAAGTGAATGTAATCGATTGATGAGATTAGTGAATCTCTTTTGCATGTCAGCAATGGTTTCCCCTTGCTCCATGAAAAAGAGATCAAACTCTTGTGTTAGTGTATTGATTCTAGCCAATTTAACATCATTCGTCCCCTCATGGGCAATTTGTAGTGAATCCCACATAGCCTTAGCAGTAGGACAATGGGATACACGATAGTATTCATCTACACCTAATGAGGAGATTAGGATATTTTTGGCTTTCCAATCATAATTGTATTTCTTTTCATCATCATCGGTCCATTGTGCTTCGGGCTTAGGCACCACTTCGTTGTTCTCATTGGTCATGGTTATTTGAATTGGACCATTGAGAATAACATTCCATATTTTTCTATCTATGGAATTTATATGCACCCGCATACAGTCTTTCCAATAACTATAATTTTCACCATTGAAAACGGGAGCTCTATTATAAGCCCCTTTAGGTTCGTTAGCCATTTTCTATCAAAGTTGTATTTTGAAGCACGGAGTGAACCGGAGCTCCTGATACCACTTGTTAGACTATGACACGGATCTAGAAGGGGGGGGGTTGAATAGATCCCAATTAAAAACTTGAGTCGGCGCTGCCAATTTAAAAGAAAATTGGTTTTGAAAATTTGTTTTAAGTGCGGAAGCGGCCGAGGAAAATTTTAGTCTAAAACGAACCGTTATTGGAAAACCGGATATGCGTTAAGCTAATGGATTTGAGATAAAGTGAAATACAAATCACTACACTATTTGCACACTCAATGATATATTTTACTAACTAGCAAGCCTAGTTCAAATGATCCAAAATACCAAATTAAACTGGATGCAAACTTAAGACAACTTTGGCTTATGCAAATTAACAAACACTTGGTGTGCATACACTCCAAGAGATATTTGAGTTGAGTAAGTAATTCAAATTTATCTAGTACAATATACTATTGTACTTTGTATTCAAACAGCAGTTTTAATCTCTTACTCAACTTATATCAACATTTGGTAAAATTGCTTAAACTAAAATCACTTAATTTTTAAGCTGAAAAACACTTATGCAGAAAATTAAAGAAGACAGAGATTTGATGAGGCAGTTCCCCCGCCGTCCTCGCTTCGGGGTACGTCTGCCCTCAATTCTAAAATTAGAATTGAGATGATTAATTAGATATCACCTGTGAAACTTAACCGTTTATACAAGGATTGCAAAGCAAGTAAACAACAAAACTTCCAATGTGTTGAATGATGCTTCCTATCCTTGTTCCTTGATTCAAGATGAATCAAGACCTTCGATCGTTGTTGCTAGACCTCCGATTCCAGCCCCTTTGTTGAAGAATCTTCCGTTCTTCAAACCCTCGGCCCGGCTGATCTCAAACACAACGAATCGAACCTGAATCCTTCACTTCAATATCACCTAATCCGCTACTAGACTGATGAAGACTTCCTCTTCTCAATCACCTTCGCTCGGCTGAATATTGATGAAGCAATTCGTCCAAAAACCCCCAAACACAAACCTGTATTGGAGGACAAAACCCTAATGGTTTTATTCAAGAAAGAACCTGTCACAAGCTTCAACCCGAACCGGATTCTTCGATCACAGCTTCGAACCTTATCACCTTTAATCGATCACGAACCACATCAAAAGTAATTGTGTGCAGTTGATGTATTGTGAAATGTTGAAGATGAAGATGATGAATCTTGGACACCTTTTTCACTCTTTCTTGTTTCCTTGAACACTTGAATACAAATTGACAAATGTTAGTTGATAAAAGTGATTTTACTTCTATTTATAGTAACAACTTACCAACCAAAAATAACAGCTTTTCAAACAGTGGAAAATACTCAGAAAACTGAGTTTACGCCCGAGCGGTCGACCATAGGTCGGCGTGCGCTGACCCGTGGGGAATGCGCTGACCCCTATGGTCGACTCAAAGGTTTCATGCGCTGACCCGTGGATAGCATCACTATGCCATGCGTCGACCTGTGGTCGACTCAAGGGATTTATGCGCTGACCCGTGAGCTATGCGCCGACCCTTATGGTCGACTCAAGCAAGTATGCGCTGACCAATCTCCAGTTTGTCTGAGTTATGCGCTGACCTGTGGCTCATGCGCTGACCCTTGCGGTCGACTCATAGCTTCCATGAGCTGACCTGTGGTTGACTCAAAGCATCATGCGCTGACCCAATCACAACTAGTCTGTGTTATGCGCTAACCCGAGGCTTATGCGCTGACCTTTGCGGTCGACTCAAAGCCTGCAAACCTGCAAAAAATTGTATTTTGTGATTTTCATGCATTTCGTCATGATCACACTTTGTCCACATATGTTTTTAAGAATTATAACAGATTTAGATAAGCATAGGAAAGGATATGATCGGTGATGTGTTGCATTTGTTTGTAGACATGCATGGTGGTCATTTGTCATCATCGAAACTTGCGATCGTATGTTGTCTGACACTTTGTCCTTACATTCCTGTGAAGCAGAAGCTCAGAAGAACTCATCTAGATATGGCGGTGAAGATCAAAGAGGAAGTTCAGAAGCAAATTGATGCGGGGTTTCTGGTGACTTCTACATATCCTTAATGGGTGGCCAATATTGTGCCTGTGCCCAAGAAAGACGGAAAAGTCCGTATGTGTGTTGATTACAGAGATTTGAATAAAGCTAGTCCGAAAGATGATTTCCCTCTACCACACATTGATATGTTGGTAGACAATACAGCTAAATTCAAAGTCTTTTCGTTTATGGACGGATTTTCTGGATATAATCAAATCAAAATGGCACCCGAGGATATGGAGAAGACAACATTCATCACACCTTGGGGAACATTCTGTTATCGAGTGATGCCCTTCGGTTTGAAGAACACCGGAGCCACGTATCAACGTGCTATGACTACCTTGTTTCATGATATGATGCACAAGGAGATTGAGGTCTATGTTGATGATATGATTGCTAAGTCCCGAACGGAAGTTGAACATGTTGAGCATTTGTTGAAACTTTTTCAGCGTTTGAGGAAGTACATGCTTCGTCTGAATCCGAACAAATGTACATTTGGAGTCTGTTTCGGCAAGTTATTGGGTTTTGTATTCAGCGAAAGAGGTATTGAGGTTGATCCTGCAAAGGTCAAAGCAATACAAGAGATGCCTGTGAAGGAGAATTGCGGTCCAAAACGCAGCGGAAATTAAAAAAAAAATCTCTTTTAGAGATCCTTACGAATGGTCATGATCAGTGATAGAATATTTACCTCTTGTGACGGTTGAAACCTTTGGTGCAGATCTCTTGTGACAATCAAAACCTTTGATGTAAATCCACGAAGCGATCACGAGCGTTGAACGATGACAACGTCTCTACTCAGTCCACACGAACGGCTTCCTTCAATCTCAGTGCTAGCTGGTACGAATGAAGGCTTTGAGTGTGAGAGAGAGAGAGAGAGAGAGAGAGAGAGAGAGAGAGAGAGAGAGAGAACGAAAATAAATGCAACCGCCATTAATGCTTCTGCACAAGGGTTCTATTTATAGAACCACTTGTGTGGGCTTCAAGCTAAAAGCCCACTTAAGTGTATTTTGGCCCATATCTTATAATATGCCCAAAATCACTTAAGCCCATGGTACCTTACCATATTTCGTATGCTACTCAAGTACACCGTACCTTACGATGTTCTATAATTCACTTAAGGGCACCGTACCTTACGGTATTCCTTAGTTACCCTTTCTCTCATCAATCCGTCCTTTGTGTGTGACCCTGTAGGTTTTCGTGACGTTGGCAATTATATTAAATCACACATTTAACATAATAAACAGTGAGCGGTATCTAGCAACACATCACTGCTACCCAAGACACGAAAATGTCATGTGATCTGACAAAACCTTCTGTGATAATACTTATGTGTATAATTACCCTTTTGCCCTTATGTCTATATTGAACACAAGGCATAGACCGTGTCATCCTTGTCTAGTTCAATATTGGGCCCATAGACATTTATCCTGTTATGCAGGATGGGCAAATTCCATCTAGATCACTCATGTCCCTCAGCATGCTTCGTGGAGTACCCATCAACTGTCTTTATGGTTATCCAGTTACGGACAACGTTGGATCAGCAATAAAGCACTCGACTCTACATCTAGGGTCCATAGTGGTTTCAGGTCGAAGAGTGGTACACACCATTATCACCATGAGAATAACTTATGACACTTTTCATAACTTTCTATATAGTATTCTCATAGCGGGTCAATCTGGTATAAATATTACTCATAATATTCATACCTATGTTTAAGACTTAATAACTCTTTATCCATGATCCATGGGATGTGATCATCAGTCTACAAACATAATAGTCTTAATGCTTTAATGTTATCCCACTTCACACTAAAGCTCGACTACGGATACTTTAAGAATAGTGTCCTTATGTTTAATATGATCTCATGATTAAGTCATACTTGATACATTAAACAGACTAACTATTCTAGGGACTTTATTAAACAAACGTAATAAAGAAAAAACCTTTTATTATTAATAAATAATTCGATACAAGTACCAAAAGAATTGGCCTCTAGGGCTTACACCAACAGCCTGCACCCAAAACTGAAAAGCAAGTCCGAGGTTTTCTTGGCCGCTTGAACTATATTTCCAGATTTATATCCCACATGACCGCCACATATGCGTCGATATTCAAGCTCCTCCGGAAAGATCAGTCTCATGATTGGACCGAGGATTGCCAGAAAGCTTTCGACAACATCAAAGAGTATCTGTCTGAACCCCCGATCTTGTCTCTGCCTGTAGAAGGAAGACCTTTGATCATGTATTTGACTGTTCTTGAAGACTCGATGGGTTGTGTACTCGGTCAACAAGATGAATCGGGAAAGAAAGAATCTGATATCTACTACCTGAGTAAGAAGTTCACTAATTGTGAGTCTCGATACTCAATGCTTGAGAAGACGTGCTGTGCTTTGGCTTGGGCTACTAAGCGTTTACGCCAGTACATGATAAATCATACAACTTGGTTGATATCCAGAATGGATCCAATCAAGTATATTTTCGAGAAGCCTGCTTTAACAGGGAGAATTGCCCATTGGCAGATGTTGTTGTCTGAGTATGATATCGAGTACCGAGCTCAGAAAGCTATCAAAGGTAGTATCTTGGCTGATCACTTGGCACATAAGCAGATTGAAGATCATCAGTCTGTTCAGTACGACTTCCCAAATGAGGAGATTCTGTATTTGAAAATGAAAGATTGCGATGAGCCTACACTTGACGAAGGTCCAGAACCTGGTTCTAGATGGACGATGGTATTTGATGGCGCTGTGAATCAGTATGGAAATGGAATTGGGGCAGTAATCATTACTCCTCAGGGCACACATATTCCTTTTACAGCAAGGCTAACTTTCAAATGCACGAATAATATGGCGGAGTACGAAGCTTGTATTATGGGATTAGAAGAGTGCATTGATTTAAGGATCAAGCATCTTGATGTGTATGGTGATTCGGCCCTCGTTGTCAATCAGATCAAGGGTGAATGGGAGACGAATCAGCCAAGTCTCATTCCATACAGAGATTATGCGAGGAGGATTTCAACGTTCTTTACAGAAGTTGATTTTCATCATATTCCTCGAGAAGATAATCGGATGGCAGATGCTCTTGCTACGCTTGCTTCTATGATTGTAGTCAAGTATTGGAATGAAGTTCCCAACATCGCCGTGAAGCGCTTGGATAGACCGGCTCACTTGTTTGCAGTTGAAGAAGTACAAGATGACAAGCCTTGGTATTATGATATCAATAATTTCCTCCAGAACCAGGTCTACCCGCCTGGGGCATCTGTGAAAGATAGGAAAACTTTGAGAAGGTTGTCAGGCAGTTTTTACCTCAGTGGTGAAGTGCTTTACAAGAGAAATTATGACATGGTTCTGCTCAGATGCGTGGATAGACACGAAGCAAACCTGTTGATGACTGAGGTCCATGAGGGTTAATTTGGTACTCATTCCAATGGACATGCCATGGCTAGGAAGATGTTGAGAGCAGGCTACTATTGGCTGACAATGGAGTCTGACTGCTGCAAGTATGTGAAGAAATGCCACAAGTGTCAGATTTACGCGGATAAGATTCATATTCCTCCGACACTTCTGAATGTGATTTCATCACCATGGCCTTTCTCTATGCGGGGAATCGACATGATCGGCATGATTGAACCGAAAGCGTCCAATGGACACAGGTTTATTCTCGTAGTAATTGATTACTTCACCAAATGGGTTGAAGTCGCATCATATGCGAGTGTGACCAGGCAGGTGGTCGTGAAGTTTATCAAGAATCAGCTTATTTGTCGGTATGGTGTGCCAGATAAGATCATTACTGATAATGGATCTAATTTGAATAATAAGATGATGGAAGAGTTGTGCGCTGAGTTCAAGATTGCACACCATAATTCTTCTCCCTACAAACCCACCCAAGATGAATGGGGTTGTTGAAGCTGCTAATAAGAATATCAAGAAGATTATCCAGAAGATGACAGTTACGTACAAAGATTGGCATGAGATGCTGCCATTTGCTTTGCATGGATATCGTACATCTGTCCGCACTTCAACAGGGGCAACCCCTTTTTCTCTTGTTTACGGCATGGAGGCTGTTCTCCCAGTAGAGGTGGAGATCCCATCAATGAGAGTCTTGATGGAAGCCAAGTTGACTGATGCTGAATGGATTCAGAGTCGTTATGACCAACTGAATTTGATTGAAGAGAAGCGATTGACTGCCATGTGTCATGGTCAGTTATATCAGCAAAGAATGAAGAAAGCATTCGATAAGAAGGTCAAGCCTCGTGTGTTCCGAGAAGGTGACCTCGTGCTCAAGAAAGTCTTGTCTTTCGCGCCCGATTCCAAGGGCAAGTGGACTCCAAACTACGAAGGTCCATATGTTGTCAAGAGAGCCTTTTCAGGCGGTGCTTTGATGCTTACAACAATGGATGGGGAGGATTTCACTCGTCCTGTGAATTCAGATGCAGTCAAGAAATACTTCGCCTAAAAATAAAAACAGAATAGCTCGCTAAGTTGAAAACCCGAAAGGGCAGCTTAAGCAAAAATGAGCGTCTCGGTGGAAAACCCGAAAGGGTGATCCAGGCAAAAATTAGAGACATGAAAAAGAATATTTGCATCCCGCTAGATTGAGTACCTCACTGTCATACGGTGAACTGACTTTAGGGTGTTTTGCTTTTTATCGCAATATCGCGGATAGCAAGAGTCGCCACCGACTTTTCTTTTATCCAATAAGGAAAGGTGGAAAAGAACAGGAAAGACCTCAATAGATTTTGGGTTCGGGAGGTACATTATACAAAGGGAAGGTATTAGCACCCTTTGTATCCATGGTTATCCATGGGCTCTTAATTGCTGGATCACTTATATTTTTGTCTGAAAAGTGTCGGTGAATTGCTTAAAAAATGTTTCGAAAAGAGAGTTTAACTTTGTAATGATTCTCGTATGAATGTATACAAAGTATTTATCTCGTTTGATTTTGAAAACGGTTTAGAAAAATGTAACTTGGTAATGATTCTAGTATGAATGTATACCAAGTGGTGCTTTTCTAGGATTTGTAAAGTGTAAAGTGTGAGGGGTGGAAAATGTTTTAGGTTATGATCCGGCAATTGAGAGTTATACCTTCCTGAGGTCGTTATGGGCATTTCCTATCCTTATGAGGGTAAAACTGTCCTTACTATGGAGAAGTAAGTAATCTTACCCTTTTGGATGTTTAAGGGTCACCGTAGGGTCATCGATAGGTCATTGAAGGCAACAGTTGTAAGGATACCTTAGCATTCGAAGGGACGATCATCATTTAACCGTAGGCTACACCGAAGGGTCATCGAGGGACAAAATCGTATTTTCGAAGGCAACATCCGAGGGACCATGATTTATTTTATGATGATTTAACCGAAGGGTCTTTGCTAAGTGTATCCCTACATTCGCGGGACATGACCGTAATACCGTAATATCATAAGGCAAAAGAGAGGTCCAAGATCACATATTTAAAGGTCATATTTTAAAGTTAGTTAAGTAATTAGGACGAGCCTCCATATTAAAATCAATACATTAAAATTAATACATTAAAATTAATACATTAAAATTAACACATTAAAATTAATTAAGTAATTTAGGGTGAGTCTCCACAAGGGTATCCCACAAATAAAGTGGAAGACCTAACGGCAATCTTTTCCTGGGACATGTGAACCTTGGCAAAATTCAGCAAACGGGTTAGAATACCAAATCGGGGTGTAATCGAAGATTACACCGCAAAAGAAAATACAGCAGCATGAATGTCAGGCAAAACAGTGCATAATTAACATAGAATAGATCAGATACGCATAGGACATAACAAACAAAATATTAGCGACTGTCCCGTTCGCCTCTGCCTCGCCTAGCGAGGGCCTAGCGAATACTCGCTACATGCTCGCTTAGCGATGTGCTAGCGAGCGGCTGCGGGTTTTGAATTTCAGAACAGTATGACTTCAACCTGCGGCATGGCTTATGGCATCCAACACATAATTATATGGTTCAGCATTCACAATATTCAGGCACACTTAAATTCACATGCAAAACCTCAAATATGTTTATGAATTCAATTATAATATCACATGCAAGTTAAGAACATAAAGCGGTATCACATGCAAATTAAGAAAATAAAGCGATAATAGTAATGCAAACCTGTTTGCAATCGAATTGCAACCTTGAATTGGCGAGCCGGATTGAGTTGGGCGGTGGTAGCTTCGGAGCGGAGGAGCAGCCTTCAGGGTTTCTAAAGTAGCCTCCAGGGTTTTTGTGCCAGGTTTTCGTCTGTCTCCCTCTGTTTTTCGTCCTCCCTTTCATTACTGAAGTGCTGGTATTTATAATGCCCTTTTTCATGACCTAATGGGCTTAAAATGAGGTCCAAAACTTCAGATTTTCGCAAGCTTCGCTAGGCGAAGGAATTGCTCGCCTAGCGAGCAAACTATTCTGGGCTTTTTTCTGGATCTGATGCTTCGCTGGGCGAGTGTCATGACGAAGTGTTCGCTAGGCGAAGGAATTGCTCGCCTAGCGAGCAAGCTAGTTTGGGCCACTTTTGAACTGGGCCTGTTGTGAGCTGGGCTTTTGTCCATTTGATGTCAGTGCCTTGCAGAACAAGTCGGAATGCCTTGAAAGATGCCTTGTAATATCAACGGGCAAATTTTGGGGTATGACAGCTGCCCCTGTTCAATATTCTTGAACCGAGAGAGTAGAATGGTATGTGCACCATTCGTGGTCTGGAGGTGGAAGATTATTGAACACTAGAATGCCCCGAAAATTTGCGCTTGTCAATTAGTCTTGACGGAGATGGGCTTAAAGATGCCATCCAGGTAGCTTGATGAGGAGATTTCCAGATTGCGTCGTACGTTAGACGATATCTGGAGACATGGGTGTCACACCGGGTCATACGCTAGACCATATAGTGAGTCATCCATTATGCTGTCGACTTCGCTGGGGAGTCAGAGTATGCTATATACTGCTGGGGATAAGGGATCAGAATGGATCATACGCTAGATCATATCTGAGTACCAGAGTGAGCTGTTCGTTAGGCGGATGACTTTGATGGGGATGAAAGATCAGAATGGATCGTACGCTAGATCGTCTCTGAGTTGCAGAATGAGCCGTCCGTTAGGCTGAATCCGCTGAAAAGGGAGTAGTCGTATACTAGACTACCATTCAGAAATGTACCTGTCCGAAGGTAGCATCTGAGTAACAGAATGAGCCGTCCGTTAGGCTGAATCTGCTTTAAAGGGAGCAGTCGTATACTAGACTACCATTCAGAAATGTACCTGTCCGAAGGTAGCATCTGAGTAACAGAATGAGCCGTCTGTTAGGCTGAATCTGCATTAAAGGGAGTAGTCGTATACTAGACTACCATTCAGAAATGTACCTGTCCGAAGGTAGCATCTGAGTAAGGGAGTAGCCGTATACTAGACTACCATTCAGAAATGTACCTGTCCGAAGGTAGCATCTGAGTAAGGGAGTAGTCGTATACTAGACTACCATTCAGAAATGTACCTGTCCGAAGGTAGCATCTGAGTAAGGGAGTAGTCGTATACTAGACTACCATTCAGAAATGTACCTGTCCGAAGGTAGCATCTGAGTAAGGGAGTAGTCGTATACTAGACTACCATTCAGAAATGTACCTGTCCGAAGGTAGCATCTGAGTAAGGGAGTAGTCGTATACTAGACTACCATTCAGAAATGTACCTGTCCGAAGGTAGCATCTGAGTAAGGGAGTAGTCGTATACTAGACTACCATTCAGAAATGTACCTGTCCGAAGGTAGCATCTGAGTAAGGGAGTAGTCGTATACTAGACTACCATTCAGAAATGTACCTGTCCGAAGGTAGCATCTGAGTAAGGGAGTAGCCGTATACTAGACCACCATTCAGAAATGTACCTGTCCGAAGGTAGCATCTGAGTAAGGGAGTAGCCGTATACTAGACCACCATTCAGAAATGTACCTGTCCGAAGGTAGCATCTGAGTAAGGGAGTAGCCGTATACTAGACCACCATTCAGAAATGTACCTGTCCGAAGGTAGCATCTGAGTAAGGGAGTAGCCGTATACTAGACCACCATTCAGAAATGTACCTGTCCGAAGGTAGCATCTGAGTAAGGGAGTAGCCGTATACTAGACCACCATTCAGAAATGTACCTGTCCGAAGGTAGCATCTGAGTAAGGGAGTAGCCGTATACTAGACCACCATTCAGAAATGTACATGTCCGAAGGTAGCATCTGAGTAAGGGAGTAGCCGTATACTAGACTACCACTCAGAAATGTACCTGTCCGAAGGTAGCATCTGAGTAAGGGAGTAGCCGTATACTAGACTACCATTCAGAAATGTACCTATCCGAAGGTAGCATCTGAGTAAGGGAGTAGCCGTATACTAGACTACCATTCAGAAATGTACCTGTCCGAAGGTAGCATCTGAGTAAAGGAGTAGCCGTATACTAGACTACTATTTAGAAATGTACCTGTCCGAAGGTAGCATCTGAGTAAAGGAGTAGCCGTATACTAGACTACCATTCAGAAATGTACCTGTCCGAAGGTAGCATCTGAGTAAAGGAGTAGCCGTATACTAGACTACCATTCAGAAATGTACCTGTCCGAAGGTAGCATCTGAGGGGATGAAGGTCTAACTTGGTCGTACATTAGACTGTATTTGCAGAATCTGACTTGAAGGTCTAACTTGGTCGTACATTAGACTGTCACTAAGCAGAATCTGAGGATTTGAAGGTCTAACTTGGTCGTACATTAGACTGTATTTGAGTGGTATTTGAAGATTTGAAGGTCTAACTTGGTCGTACATTAGATTGTCTTTGAGTTATTGAAGGTCAGAATGGATCGTACGCTAGATCGTATCTGAGTTGAAGGAGTCATGTGTTGAGATGAATCAGGATGGACCGTATGCTAGGCAGTACCTGAGAAGTGAAGGTCCAATTGGGTCGTACATTAGACCGTGTTGGGATAGTTGAAGATCAGAATGGATCGTCCGTTAGATCGTATCTGAGTGGAAGGAGTCATATGTTGGGCTGAATCAGAAAGAACCGTACGGTAGGCCATATCTGATAGTATTTGTGTATGTTGTATTTGCAATGAATATTTGGGATGGGCTTATAGATGCCATCGTTAGGAGGATGTCAGAATGGATGTTGACATGGAGCAGATATGAAAGATGTATCTGAAGAAGAAAGTAGTCGTACGCTAGACTACACCTCGGAATATACCGTATGATAGGCAGTGTCTGAGGGTTATAGTTGAATTTTGAATGTAATTGATGAGGATGTCCGTCTGAATGGACCTTTGTTTTGACTGTGTCAGGAGGATGATTAACCTGAAAAATAAAGTTAGCTTCATGCCATGTCATGATGCATGAGATGCAAATGTTGTATGCATGCGTATGCTGTGAAATGATGTAATGAGTGAATTATGCGTCTGGAATGAATGAGAGCATTGTATACATGTATATGTTATGAAATGATGTAATGTATATGATGCGGAACGAAAATTGTATGTAGGTATGTGATGTGAAATGATGTAATGAATGCACTATGTGTCTGAAACGTTCTTCCAGGGGACTCTACTGGGGAAATAAATCTCAGTCTTCTGGTCGGAGATATTTGTATTGATGACCTTTCCTTAGCTAGGGGTATTTGATTCTTGTCTGATGGTGGAAACACTCAACAGAGCCTGGCTGGGGGTAGAAGAGATGACCTGTCCGTCTGGTGGTGCCGACCTCTTCTGGGGAATAACTGGCGTTGCCGGGGAATAGAATTAGCAACGGATTCATTGGGAAACAGGGTTAGACCTTATCCACGATCCTGAAGTCTCTTAGTAACTGCCATTACCATTCTAGGCATGTATTTTTGGTAAATATTGATCATATTCAAATGCATAAGTCAATTCAAATTAAATCAATGGACGTTTACGCAATTAAAACAGAAAGGGTAAAAACAAAAGCATCTTTTTGGAAATGAAATTGTATTGATTTTGAAAGAGAGCCCATAAACAGGCAGTTTGAATACAAGGAGACAGAAATCCTAGTAAGAGGAAATTGTCAGGCAAACAAAGAGAAAGCTATGCAGAAAAAGTCCTATCGATTCTAATTCCACCACTGTCATTATGTCTTCAAGCATCTCATCTCCTGCTGTCGGATAGAAGTGATTGGCTTGTTCGGTCCCTTGAAACTTGGGTGAAGCTGACAGAGAACGGGACATAGTCATACGCTTTAATCCCTAATTTTTGCCTGGACCACCTTTTCAGGTTTTCAGTCCACCAGGATACCCTTTTTTGCCCAAGCCGCCTTTTCAGGTTTTCGACTTGCCGGGTGTACGTCTTTATATGTTTATCCCTCATTTTTGCCCGAACCCCTTTGGTTCACCGGGATGCCCTCACTTTTGCCTAGGTACGTCGACCTAGCGGGTCTCTTTTATGCGTAGTATTTTTTAACTATGTCCGCGTTCACAGGATGCGGGAAATCTTCGCCATCCATTGTAGCAAGTATCATGGCTCCACCAGAGAATACCTTCTTAACTACAAATGGCCCTTCGTGTGTGGGAGTCCATTTGCCTCTGGGATCACCTTGTGGTAGAATGATACGCTTGACCACCAAGGCGCCAAGTTGGTACACCTGTCTCTTGACCTTTTTGTTAAATGCTTGGGTCATGCGCTTCTGATATATCTGCCTATGACAAATAGCCGCAAGTCTCTTTTCATCAATCAGATTTATCTGATCGAGTCGAGTTTGAATCCATTCATCCTCATCTAAGCCTGCATCTTTCGCAATTCTTAGAGAGGGAATCTGAACTTCCACTGGTAAAACGGCTTCCATTCCATAGACTAAAGAGAAAGGGGTTGCCCCTGTCGAAGTGCGGTAACCATGAAGAGCAAAAGGTAACATCTCCTGCCGGTCTTTGTATGTTACTGTTATATTCTTGATATTGTTAGCAGCCTCCACGGCGCCGTTCGTCTTTGGCCGGTACGGAGAAGAGTTATGGTGCTTTATTTTGAACTGCGTGTAGAATTCAGTTTAGTACCATTATCAGTGATAACTCTCTCAGGAGACAGCAGGTTTCTCAAGTAGATATTTGATAGAATCCATCTTAGAAATCAATAAAGTGGTATGATTCAACATATACTGTCTTAGTCGGCGAGCAGCCTAAGCCAAAGCACAGTAAGCTTTCTCGAGCTGTGAGTATCTTGTTTCACAGTCGGTACCTTTTGCTAAGGCAGTGTATGGCATGCTCTTTTCGACCAGACTCGTCATGTTGCCCCAGCACACCCTATTGAATTTTCTAACACGGTCAAATACATGATTAGAGGTCTTCCTTCAACTGGTAGCATTAGAATTGGAGGTTCTTGGAGATATTTCTTGATTTTGTCATTCATCATTCCGTACCATCTCTTGATTTTTCTTTTTTGGTAATTTGAAGATGGGTTTGCAGGTAGCAGTCAAATGTGGGATGAATCGGGCAATGTAATTCGAGTGCCCCAAGAAACCTCTGACTTCTTTCTTGTCTATTTCAGTACCCATTGCAATTTCAATTGATTCCTCCTGCGGCTGTTGAAGGAGAATTGCGACCCAAAGCGCAGCGGAAATTAAAATTTTCTCCTTTAGAGATCCTTACGAATGGTCATGATCAGTGATAGAATATTTACCTCTTGTGACGGTTGAACCTTTGGTGCAGATCTCTTGTGACGATCAAAACCTTTGATGCAAATCCACGAAGCGATCACGAACGTTGAACGATGACAACGTCTCTACTCAGTCCACACGAACGGGTTCCTTCAATCTCAGTGCTAGCTGGTACGAGTGAAGGCTTTGAGTGAGAGAGGGAGAGAGTGATAGAAAACGAAAATAATGCAACCGCAAAAAAAATTTGCTTCTGCACAAGGGTTCTATTTATAGAACCACTTGTGTGGGCTTCAAGCTAAAAGCCCACTTAAGTGTATTTTGGCCCATATCTTATAATATGCCCAAAATCACTTAAGCCCATGGTACCTTACCATATTTCGTATTCTACTCAAGTACACCGTACCTTACGATGTTCCATAACTCACTTAAGGGCACCGTACCTTACAGTATTCCTTAATTACTCTATCTCTCATCAATCCGTCCTTTGTGTGTGACCCTGTAGGTTTTCGCGGCGTTGGCAATTATATCAAATCATGTATTTAACATAATAAACAGTGAGCGGTATCTAGCAACACATCACTGCTACCCAAGACACGAAAATGTCATGTGATCTGACAATTCCTTCTGTGATAATACTTATGTGTATAATTACCCTTTTGCCCTTATGTCTATATTGAACACAAGGTATAGACCGTGTCATCCTTGTCTAGTTCAATATTGGGCCCATAGACATTTATCCTGTTACGCAGGATGGGCAAATTCCATCTAGGACACTCATGTCCCTCAGCATGCTTTGTGGAGTACCCATTAACTGTCTTTATGGTTATCCAGTTACGGACAACGTTGGATCAGCAATAAAGCACTCGACTCTACATCTAGGATCCATAGTGGTTTCAGGTCGAAGAGTGGAATACACTATTATCACCATGAGAATAACTTATGACACCTTGCATAACTTTCTATATAGTATTCTCATAGCGGGTCAATCCGGTATAAATATTACTCCTAATATTCATACCTATGTTTAAGACTTGATAACTCTTTATCCATGATCCATGAGATGTGATCATCAGTCTACAAACATAATAGTCTTAATGCTTTAATGTTATCCCACTTCACACTAAAGCTCGACTACGGATACTTTAAGAATAATGTCCTTATGTTTAATGTGACCTCATGATTAAGTCATACTTGATACATTAAACAGACTAACTATTCTAGGGACTTTATTAAACAAACGTAATAAAGAAAAAGCCTTTTATTATTAATAAATAATTCGATACAAGTACCAAAAGTATTGGCCTCTAGGGCTTACACCAACAGCTGTATGGTCTTTTCTTCTTGTAGTAACAGTCTGACAAGTTCACCAGGGACTTCACAATCTTCCTCGCTTCCATCCTCGGCTTGGTAGATCGGATTTTCAAAGTCATAATGAACAGTAGCAGAACTATTATCAACAGGATCCAGAGTGGATATGGATCGGAAAACTGTTACGTGCGTGTGTGCAAGAAAACATAGCTTGTTTTGAAAAAAATGACAGGAAAGATAAAGAGCGCAATATTTGAATGCAAAAAGTCCATTGATTTATTGAATATGAATATGCTTATGAAATGACAAAACCCTTGAAAAATTAGCTATTATGCCCCGGGTATAGACACAATGCTTTGAAACACAAAAATAGCAATAACAATTACTCCTGACTAAAGGAAATCGGGATAGTGTCTTCAGCCTTCCAATTATTGGGTCCGTCACCAATTGTTGGGAAAATCCAGCTATCCAAGTCATAATCGTTATCAGTATCTTCCACAGCATTGACAGTCTCGTCATGATTAGGCAGAGGGGCAGTGATGCCATTAGGAGTCTCCGGAGGATCAAAGATAGTCGCCTGTATCTTCCCACTTCGAATGCCACTTTCAACATGTTCACCTGTTAATATAAGTTCAGTGAAACCCAATGAGGAACTCCTCAATAGATGGCTGTAGAATGGGCCAGTCAGTGTGCTCATGAACATGTCCACTAATTCTCGATCAGTCATAGGGGGTTTGACTCTGCCAGCCAAATCTCTCCACTTTTGAGCATATTCTTTGAAACTTTCTTTAGATCCCATAGTCATATTCTGCAACTGTAGCCGAGTAGGCGCTAGTTCAGAATTATACTGGTACTGTTTATAGAAAGCAGTTGCTAAATCCGTCCATGTGTGGATGTCAGAGCTCTCGAGCTGATAATACCACTCCAATTGTGTGCCAGACAGACTCTCTTGGAAGAAATGGATCCAGAGCTTCTTATTAGTGGTATACGGCTGAATCTTTCTCACGTAAGCTCTCAGATGCATCTGAGGACAAGATGCCCCATCATACTGAGTGAAAGCGGGGACCTTGAATTTGCGAGGAATAATCACATCGGAGACTAGATCCAAACTTTCAAAATCCAGACCGGGCGCCTTCTGACCTTCCATAGCTAGCATGCGTTCTTCCAGCAACTTGTACTTGCCATCTTTTGGAGAGTACTGTTCATTCTCGTAATCTTCATCGTCATCCTCAGGGTTGAAAGGATCAGCATTCTCATCTTCTGGATCTGTCTCTGTTTCCTCTTCTTGATCCTTCGGAATTCTGATTTTGATTCCCGCAGCCTGTCCTTTAAGCCTTCTTCCCGGGTTAATGTAACTCACAGCTTTCTTGTCTTTCTTTTTCTCGAGCAAGAGAGCTTTCAGTTCCTCCTGCCCCCTGGATAAGTTCAAGATCATCTCCTGGAGTTGAGCATTCTGAGTATGGAGATCCTTGACAGTTTGTTCGAGGTCCATTTTTCTGTGTGGAGGAAAACCGTGAGAACACTGATCCCTTTAGAGTACCTGTTATGCTATGTTATGCTATGCAATGTATGAAATGTTTTCAAGGACTTTTGGAATTCAACTTTGCATAAACTACCAAAAAGGGAAACTTTTTTTTGTTTTTTTTTTTGTTTTTTGTTTTTTTGTTTTTTTTTTCATACAAAACAGAGCAAAGTTAAATCCCTAAGTCCTTGAAATGGTTAGTTCAATGTTATGATGTCATGATGTTATGATGTTATGATGTTATGAGGTTAAATAAATAACAAGCACAAGCAAGTCACACAACCATCATTCCTAGGTTTTAAGGCTTGCATGAGTTCCATAGGTAAGTACCCTCCCCACTGAAGTTTAGTTGGTTCAACCTGTCCTAGAATAGTAACCGGGTTCTAGAAGGATCTCCAATCATTGACCTTCTTTTAAGTCCACTTCAGTGCAACACCAAGTGGTTGACCAAAGCTTCCCTAAAGTCCAATCTCAAAGAGTGTAGTATCGAGTCTCAACCAACCCCAGTCGGAACCGAAGTCAGTTATCTCACTACTTTCTAATGGCTAGGATGAGTCAATTAGGGTTCTAAAGGTCTGGTTAATGCTTTGATGACACCACGCGAATGCCAAATTTTTCCTCAAGTAAACATGAGGAACATCAGGACATCCAAAGTGTCACATTAACCGTAGCCATCATTTTAACCATTCCAGTATACGTCGGATAGTCGTGATGATCTATTGCTACTTACCTAAGGTACACTAGATCCGGGTGTAGGATCTTTCACTCAAAAATACCCAAGCAATCCCTTAAAAGTAAATCAGACAATTTGGAATAAGTGATCTTGTTTTTTAAGATAACCTCTCTTTTTAAAGATTCCCCAGCAGAGTCGCCAGTTCTGTCATACGGTGAACTGACTTGGGGTGTTTTGCTTTTTATCGCAATGTCGCGGATAGCAAGAGTCGCCACCGACTTTTCTTTTATCCAATAAGGAAAGGTGGAAAAGAACAGGAAAGACCTCAATAGATTTTGGATTCGGGAGGTACATTATACAAAGGGAAGGTATTAGCACCCTTTGTATCCATGGTTATCCATGGGCTCTTAATTGCTGGATCACTTATATTTTTGTCTGAAAAGTGTCGGTGAATTGCTTAAAAAATGTTTCGAAAAGAGAGTTTAACTTTGTAATGATTCTCGTATGAATGTATACAAAGTATTTATCTCGTTTGATTTTGAAAACGGTTTAGAAAAATGTAACTTGGTAATGATTCTAGTATGAATGTATACCAAGTGGTGATTTTCTAGGATTTGTAAAGTGTAAAGTGTGAGGGGTGGAAAATGTTTTAGGTTATGATCCGGCAATTGAGAGTTATACCTTCCTGAGGTCGTTATGGGCATTTCCTATCCTTATGAGGGTAAAACTGTCCTTACTATGGAGAAGTAAGTAATCTTACCCTTTTGGATGTTTAAGGGTCACCGTAGGGTCATCGATAGGTCATTGAAGGCAACAGTTGTAAGGATACCTTAGCATTCGAAGGGACGATCATCATTTAACCGTAGGCTACACCGAAGGGTCATCGAGGGACAAAATCGTATTTTCAAAGGCAACATCCGAGGGACCATGATTTATTTTATGATGATTTAACCGAAGGGTCTTTGCTAAGTGTATCCCTACATTCGCGGGACATGACCGTAATACCGTAATATCATAAGGCAAAAGAGAGGTCCAAGATCACATATTTAAAGGTCATATTTTAAAGTTAGTTAAGTAATTAGGACGAGCCTCCATATTAAAATCAATACATTAAAATTAATACATTAAAATTAATACATTAAAATTAACACATTAAAATTAATTAAGTAATTTAGGGTGAGTCTCCACAAGGGTATCCCACAAATAAAGTGGAAGACCTAACGGCAATCTTTTCCTGGGACATGTGAACCTTGGCAAAATTCAGCAAACGGGTTAGAATACCAAATCGGGGTGTAATCGAAGATTACACCGCAAAAGAAAATACAGCAGCATGAATGTCAGGCAAAATAGTGCATAATTAACATAGAATAGATCAGATACGCATAGGACATAACAAACAAAATATTAGCGACTGTCCCGTTCGCCTCTGCCTCGCCTAGCGAGGGCCTAGCGAATACTCGCTACATGCTCGCTTAGCGATGTGCTAGCGAGCGGCTGCGGGTTTTGAATTTCAGAACAGTATGACTTCAACCTGCGGCATGGCTTATGGCATCCAACACATAATTATATGGTTCAGCATTCACAATATTCAGGCACACTTAAATTCACATGCAAAACCTCAAATATGTTTATGAATTCAATTATAATATCACATGCAAGTTAAGAACATAAAGCGGTATCACATGCAAATTAAGAAAATAAAGCGATAATAGTAATGCAAACCTGTTTGCAATCGAATTGCAACCTTGAATTGGCGAGCCGGATTGAGTTGGGCGGTGGTAGCTTCGGAGCGGAGGAGCGGCCTTCAGGGTTTCTAAAGTAGCCTCCAGGGTTTTTGTGCCAGGGTTTTCGTCTGTCTCCCTCTGTTTTTCGTCCTCCCTTTCATTACTGAAGTGCTGGTATTTATAATGCCCTTTTTCATGACCTAATGGGCTTAAAATGAGGTCCAAAACTTCAGATTTTCGCAAGCTTCGCTAGGCGAAGGAATTGCTCGCCTAGCGAGCAAACTATTCTGGGCTTT
The DNA here is from genome assembly GCF_024323335.1 of Lathyrus oleraceus. NCBI lineage: Eukaryota > Viridiplantae > Streptophyta > Magnoliopsida > Fabales > Fabaceae > Lathyrus > Lathyrus oleraceus. Next base: position 557,867,950 of record NC_066583.1, on the reverse strand, counting down.
TTTCTGGATCTGATGCTTCGCTGGGCGAGTGTCATGACGAAGTGTTCGCTAGGCGAAGGAATTGCTCGCCTAGCGAGCAAGCTAGTTTGGGCCACTTTTGAACTGGGCCTGTTGTGAGCTGGGCTTTTGTCCATTTGATGTCAGTGCCTTGCAGAACAAGTCGGAACGCCTTGAAAGATGCCTTGTAATATCAACGGGCAAATTTTGGGGTATGACACTCACCCTGGGGAAATCTAGGCAAAAATTAGGGATTTGGCAAGTAACTGCATCCTGACAAGACTTTCTGTTTCACAGCCGTCTTTTCGTCAGAAATTCTCGTTCATTCGTCGTCAACTGAAGCTTCGAATACATCGGATTCAAATTGGTAGAGAAATGGTCATTATGTTCAATGTAGCCCTCTTCCAATATATATCACCGATTTCAAATTTGTACAGATCTATGGAGTCTTGCCATTTGCAGGCTACCATTCCATCAAATAAATTTGAGCTTTTATCCAATTATTTGCACTCTTATTTGTTTCAATTCAACAAATGTTTTGCATGTTTTAATTGATAAAATGTCATTGTTTTAAACAATAAAAATTTTCAAAATTTGTTTTAAACAAAGTGAACATTCACAATGATAAAAGGATACTTAAGAATTTCTCAGTGCTCTCCCAAGGATGACATGATTTCCAACAGGGTAAGATTTTTGTTCATATTCCTGGCATGGCTGTATCCTCTTTCTCCAGATTGTTGTTGGGGTTGCTCCCTAAGCAGAGCTTCTGTTGAGATTTGGTGTTCCCCCGAGCAGGGTATTTGTTGGGATTTCTCCCGAACAGATTTTTTGTTGAGCAGAACCTTTGTTGGGACTCTCCCCATTCAGAGTGCTTGGTGAGGTTTTCTCCTCCCCTCCCTTCAGCAGAGCAGTGATTTTTTTCCTCCTCAGCAGTTGTGGGTTCCTTTTGGAAGGTTCAGTATTTGGTGGTTGATCCCCAGTTCTCCTTCTCTGCCTCAGATAAATCCCCAGTAGATTTGTGGTATGGTAGATTGTATCTGTGATGATTTCTCCCATGCAGAGATTTGGTGATTTCCTGATGTTTCTGATCCCCAGTAGAGTGGCTTGTGTGGAAGAATCTACTTGTGTGATCTTTTCTCCCTTAGTGGGTTTTCCCCCCAGTGGAGTTGTTTGGAGTTGCTTTCGTGGCAGTTTTCGCATGTGCAGTGAGCTCCTTTTTCTCAGATGAGACTGATGATCCATCCTTGCAGAGATCCTTGTTGTCTTTGATCCCGGCAGAGTTGATTATTCTCCGGTGATCCTGGCTTTCTCTCCTGTGGTGTAGTACCGGGCGTTTGATTCCTGGACCTGTTTGTGTTAGAAATGTCTGTTTTGTCAGCATTCATCAAACGTAAATCACGCATATTCATGCATACTTTCAACATTCAGATGTTCATGTTGCATTTTTTGCCATATATCTTTTGTTTGTTGTCTCCTGCTGATTGGTGATATAGATCTCCCCAGTAGATCTCCCCAAGCAGATGTCGGGTGTCTAATCTCTCAATATAGAGTCAGCCCCATAAGCAGAAAGTGTCTGTCATTCTTTTTGCAGTTCCCCACTGAGACGTATCCTCGTGGATGATGGTTTTTTCCGTTTCCTCCCAACACATACATTGGGATGGGTTTTCCCTTTTGAGTTCTATCCTCATTAGGACGAGTCTTGATTCAGTTTGCCTTTTTGAATTGATCCTGAATTGGCCTTTTTGCAACGGTCTCTTGTGCTTCCCTGTGGAATAAATGAATAAATTGCCCAGTAACCGGCAATAGTTCATCTTATCCCCAGCGAAGTTTGTGGCTTCTACCCAGTAACCGGTAGTTGTAAGTCCTATCCTTTGTGGTTTTCTACCCAGTAACCGGTAGTTGTAAGTCCTATCCTTTATGGCTTCTACCCAGTAACCGGTAGTTGTAAGTCCTATGCTTTGTGGTTTTCTACCCAGTAACCGGTAGTTGTAAATCCTGTATACCTTTTTTCCCTCTTTGCGGAATTTGTGGTTGTTTACCCAGAGATTGGTATTTGTGAACTTTTTTGTTCCTCAACAAGAGTCGTTCGTTTTCTACCCAGTATTCGGTAGTTGTAAATCCTATTTTCTTGCTCTCCAGCAATTTGTGGTTTTCTACCCAGTATCTGGTAGTTATAAACCCTATTTGTTTTTCCCCGTGCGGAGTTGTGATCCTTTTGCTCCCCACGCAGAGGTTTTGGTCTTCTACCCAGTATTCGGTGGATGTAAACCCTAATCCTTTTCTATCCTCATCAGAGGTCGTGGCTTCTAACCAGTATCCGGTAGTTATAAGTCCTATCTCTATGGTTTTCTACCCAGTATTAGGTAGTTATAAATCCTACTTTCATCCCCTAGCAGAGGTGACCTTTGTGGTTCATCCTAGTTGATGGCGGATTTTGCGGTCTACCCAGTATTCGGTAGTTGTAAATCCTATATGTTGTTGTTGTCTCCCTAGCAGAGTGTGTGCTTCCTTGAGGAATAGTTAGATAATTGCTCAGTAACCGGCAATTATTTCACCTTCTTTCTCAGCTGAGCCTTTGGTCTTCTACCCAGTATTCGGTAGTTGTAAATCCTTTGTTCTCCCCTGTGCAGAGTTAACCTTGTTGTTCATCCTAACCGATGATGGTTACTCTTTGTGGTTATCTTCATCCAGTATTCGATGTTGATATTCCCTCTCTTCTGGGTAATTGCTCTGAGTAAGCACTTGTATTCCCAGCAAGTCTTTTTGTGGATAATTGCCGCATGCTAACAATTTTATCCTCAGCGGGTCCTTTCACCGTTTGCCAGTGATTTGTTCCCCGGATCATTGATTTTTTATCAATGCATCCCCAGTGAGTCCTCTTGCATCTACCCTTTTGTTGGTAATGATTGTTGCTCCCTTTGATCGGTCATCTTTATATACCTAGTTTTGGTATCCCGATGCCCTTCTTTTCGGTTGATTTATCCTTTATTAACCCAGTAACCAGTTGTGGATAATCTTCCATGCGAGTGTATTATCCACGTTCTGACGGTAATGGATAATATATCTCATGCACTCTTCAGTCGAAGCCTGTCGTGTTTCCCCGACCGAGTAAGATTCGTGTTCCCTTTGTGGAATCGAATATTCATTTCTTCCCCTTTTTTGAGCGTATCTCCCAGTAACCGGTGGTATGTCTCCTGGATAATTGCCGTATGCTTGCAATTTATTGTAACACCTCAAAATTTGCCCTCCTCTCTTGGGACTAGCTTAGCATACTTCATTTCATTTTTTAGGTCATTAGTCATTGCATATTTGCATATCATGTGGGAACAGTAAGCAAGTCATCCTCCTAGGTCTTTCTCAGAAGATAAAGAGGTTAAAAGATTCAAGCCTGAGGATCTTGTTGAATTGATCACTAGCCATCTGAGGGTTTGTGCTTCAATTAGGGTTTCTTGGTTCCTCAAGGAGGTTGGATATTATCTTGGTTAAAATGGTACATCATCATCATCATGGTCTTATCATCACCAAGAGGTTCATTATTCCTGATCAAGCTTCCTTGGGATTAGGGTTTTGACCTCTGGTCAACCCTAATCAGTTGTATTGTACCAATCAGGGTTTGTCAAGGAGATGAGGTCTTTCATGAGATGGGGATCATCATATGGTTTTATTGAGCTTGTGTAAGCTAGGGTTTCATTTTGGAGCCATTTCATCAGAAGATTGAGGCTCAAATTCATCTGTGCATGGCCAAGTCATCTATCAACTGGAAAAAGTCAACCAAAAGTCAACTGTTGGTTTTGGAGGTGGGAAGTGGTTAGAAATACTTCATTCATGTTCAAACAAGTTTCATTTGACATTTCAAACATCAACATTAAAGAAAATAAAGTCTGGACAAAACTTTCCAAAAATAGAAAGTGACTTGTAATTCAAAATTGCCAAAAATGGAAAGGTTTTCTCCTCAAGATTACATCATCAAAAAAGCTTCAAATGAAATTTTGTTGAACATGAAAGTTGTAGATCTTGTTCTCCCATTTCCAAAAAGTCTAAGAACATGAATTTCTCATGTATGGTTGAAAAGATATGGATCAATCATGGTCAAGTAAATTTGAACTTCAAGCATGCATAACTTTTGAACCATAAGGCCAATTGAAGTGGTTCTTTTTGCAACATTTCTCTCTTGAAATGCACTATCCAACTCATGCATCATAAACCATTCATTTCCATTACAAAATTTTTGGACTTTTCATTTGAATTTTGGAGGGAAAGTGGTAATTTGAAAATTATGCATTGCATTCACCTTTTACCAATTACACTTGGCTCCAAACAGCATTTGAAATGATTCCAAGGGCAAATCTGAGCACTGTTCCATTGGCATGCATTACATGAGGGTGAATTGACAAATTGGCATTACACTTCAATTTCACTAATCCATTTGCATTTGGCTTAATTGTGATTAGCAACATGGTTAAGGCATCATATAAAAGCTAAAGCATAACTGTTTTCATGATTAACACTTCATAATTCTCAGATCTAGATCCATTTTCACAATTTTCTTCATTTGGTTCTCTCACTTTTTCATCAAATTTCTTCATAAACCTTACCTTGTTCTTGATCAATCCTTGATCCACAAGCATAATTGGACATTTTGGAAGCAAGATCCATCAATTTTCGAGCTGATTTGGAACTGTTAAAGCTCACCTCCATCAATGGCAGTTGGATTTTCTGGCCAAATCGTGCAAGGTTGAGCATCAAGCATTCATCCAAATCATCATACAGGAGTGTGGGAGCAACTGTTTGGACTTCTCAAGGCCTGAAAGCTACAATTTCATTTATGCACTTGCTTGAAGGTTAGAATTCGAGTTCCTCAATTCTTGAAATGTTTATGTGCATGTTGTGGATCTTTCATCCCTGAGTATGCTGAGCTTTGTCTCATTGATTTTCATGGAGAAACGAGTGAGATAGGTTAGATCTAAGGTTGATACATGAAACTTCTTTGGCTTGAATCTCTAGATACATGTGGAGTTAGGTTAAATTGAGCTTAGATTAGTGTTGTATGATGAAAGACGAGTCCATTGGTGTGCTCATTGTGAATTTCTGGACAAATGTGTTCTTGAGCCTCAAGAACACTATGAATATTGATGAACACGCTAGGGTTTTTTTCCAGAACGCTATTTGATCAGTGCCTGGCTTCTCTGCATGCGCTTTTATGTTTCTAGCCATGCATTGGTACAGCGTGGCCTCAGCGTGGCAGAATGATTGGATATGAGCGCACGGCCTTGCCACATAGGCTTTAATGAAACACAGAGTTTCATTGTTAAGCGCTCCAATTTGAATTCGTGGCCGGTTCGATCCCTGGCTCGTGACTTTCCCATTGCATTATTCCATATTTTCCACCCATTCATGTATGTGCTTTCAACATGTTTTTTTAATTTTTCATTCACTTAGAAAATTCATAACTCATTGATGGATGAGCCAAATGACCTGGGAATTTTTGCATGTTGTTCCTCATGATTTCTAGTTTTTTATGACTATTTTTCCATAATTTGTGCCTGGATGGATTTTAATCTTGCTTAGGGATTGTTCACATGTATGCTTTTTGGACCTTGTTTGCCATATGCTTTGTGAAATGATGATATTTTATCCAATGCTCTTGAAACTTTGCATGCTTAAACTAGACATCTTTAGGGACCTTTTGGTGTAGAGTTTGCATTTTTCTCATTTCTGGTTGTTGAGTTATGATCTGTTTAATGTAGGTGTGACAATGTGTGTCACACCTTTGATTGCTTGGTTTGATGATTTTCTTTGCCATGCCAAATAAATGCCAAATGATGTGATTTTTTGCATGATGCTTCTTATGGATGTTAGGATTGATTTTTGTGGAATTTGTGGAATGATTTCTGATTTGTTTGGGATTTTTCTTGCTGGATGACCATTTGTGGACTTTTGGATAGTCATGAACTTCAATGATTTGTGAAATGATGGTTGTTTATCCTATGGATTTGAAATTTTGTACATTGTTTCTAGACACTTTGAAGTTTATTGTGGCTTTGGTTTGAGACATTTATCATTTGTCAATTCTGTTTTAGGCTTGTGCTAAGTTGATGTAGCATTTTGTGTCTCAATTGAGCTTGTTTGTGCTTACCTTGCCTTAGGGAATTTGATTAGTATGCTTAAACTTGTCCAATGTCCTTGATTTTTGGTGTGTTGATCATGTGATGTGTGATGTTTGGCCATGATTTTTCTTTGGATTTATTGAGTCATTTTGGAATTAATGTGGATTTGTTCATTCTGTTGCTTCAATGAGCTTCCAACTTGCATACTTTTCCTTATTTGACTTGTGAAATGATTTTGGTGCATGATATGGATGTGGAACTTTTTGGATGATGTTCTTATTGGATTGAAGTTTATTCATGTCAATTTTCATGTTCTGCTTTGAAGTATTTCTCCCTCTTTGACCCTAGGCCTTGTCCTAGTGGTTGGTGCTTATGTTTGAGCTTTGTTTTCAGGATAAGGAGCATATGGTCATAAGGGAATTGATTCACATTGCTTGAATTGGGTTGATTGGTTGATGTTGACTAACATTGATTTATTTTGTAGGTTGCTTTTAGATCATTTGAGTTGAGCTTGTGCCTTGCACATTGGTGCATTGTTTGTTTGTGTACTGTTGACTGTTGACTATTGGATTGTCTGTTTGACTTTTTGAGTTGTATACTGACTAAGTTAGATTGTTTTCAGGTACATTAGTTGCTTAAGTTCTTTGAACTTGCTTTTGCTGTTGCTTGGTTGCTTAACCAATTGAGGTATAACTCACTGACTTCATGTAGTCTGGAAGACCTGTCCTGTTACTTGGGCAGGCACCTGTCTGAAGCCCTCCTTAAGAGGCAATGCTTGTGATTGTTTATTTTTGTGCCAAGCAGGAAAAGACCTTTGATAAGGCAATTGGCAGATAAAAGAGATGTGCAATCCATCTCCTGCTATTCAGTGTGTCATCTGCTTTGCTCACACACCTTGTGTTTATGCATTGTGGATAATAACCCAAGATCTTTGTTGAGTCAGTCATATGTGGAGAAGAGTTCCAACTTTCTGAACTCCCACACTTTCATTTGTCTGAAGCTCTCCCAAGCCAGGGATAAGAGCTGTGAGGTCTTATCCTCACTTCCCATTTCATCTGCTTCACCCTAACTCTCAATGTTAGGGTTAAGAGCTAACATCACCCGATTCCAGTTGGCTTGTGTTTCACAGCCTAACCTTGTGTGAGCCCACTTTGTTTGTATATAGTGTGTGCTAATTGTGTGTATGTTTGTTCTGCTTTGCTTATGATGTTTAGGATAGCTTGCTGCCTGTGCAAGTTAGATAGAAACCTCAACCTAGGACCATTGTGGAATACATGATAATTATTAGGCTCGAGTCAGTCTCCCTTCTAGTTTATCATTTCCCAGTCTCTGGTTAGGAGAAAGTTTCTCCCCTGTTCAGGGGAACTACGTTGCCCTGATCCTCATACCAGATGAGGTACGTAGGCAGGAGGTCGTACGAGATCTCTCCAGGCACCCTTTTTCTTTTTGTGTGTGTTTGCTTGACAGTTGCTAGGCTCGAGTGCCAGACTCCTTAGTAACTTGTTCGATTGTTACCCTTCTTGTGTGTGTAGGAGATGGATATAAGCCCAGCGATTGGCATTCCGTATCCTATTGTTGTATGCTTGGAGTCCGATATAAGTCCAGCAATTGGCGTTTGGTTTCCAGTGTGGGTTGTTTGGTTCGGAGTCTGATGTAAGTCCAGCGATTGGCATTCGGTTTCCATGTTTGCCTGTTTGCGTGTGTTTTGTTTCGGCGTGCGTGAGCCGAACTACGGTAGCTCTGATTCTCATTCCAGATGAGATACGTAGGCATAGGATGCGATATCCTAGCGAGCCCGTTCCCCTCTTCTCCCACCTGTGTTGTTTCCAGTGTGTGTGTGTGTGTGTGTGTGTGATGTTTGTGAGCAATGTTTGTTTTAGCAACCTTTCTTCTTTCCTTTTGAGCGTGGATCCCGTCGAGTACGACGGATGCGTAGGGGTGCTAATACCTTCCCTTCGCATAACCGACTCCCGATCCCATCTCTCTTTGGTCGCGAGACCATGTCTTTTCCAGGTTTACTTCGAGCGTTTCCTTTCCCTCCTTTGGGATAAATAACGCACGGTGGCGGCTCTGTTTGTTTTGTTTTAGCCCGCCGGTTGTTTTTCGCGGATGCGACATTTATCCCCAGCGAGTTATCTTTCGTTTACCCTGATGTTGTTGGTAACGATTGTTTCTCTTTTCGGTCGGTCACCTATTATATACCCAGTAACCGGTATGCCTGGTGTTCCTTCCATGCGAGTATACTATCCACGTTTTGACGGTAATGGATAATATATCTTATGCGCTCTTTGGTTGAAGCCTTCTGTCCTTCCCCGTTTGAGTAGGATTCGTTTTCCCGTTGCGGAGTCGAATGTCCATCCTGTAAGTCGATTTGCTTTTTCAAGCCCTCCTTTCGGATGATGAGTGTTTTGGCAGTAAAAACCAATTCATGCCTTTGGTTGGTCACCTATTATATACCCAGTAACCGATATCCCTGGTGTTCCTTCCTTTTCTGCTCCCTATTATGACCTTGATCCCTTGTGGAGTCAGATTTTCCTGAGTTGATGTACCTGTTTCAGGTCTTTCTCAGATGTTTGGTTGATTGATATCTCTCACCCTTATACCGGTCTTAGATATTCATTCTTCCTGAGCTTGTTGTTCTTTCACCCAGTAACCGGTGTTCAGATCATATGTCTCTTTGAGTTTGTTACCCAGTAACCGGTAACACCTCATCTCCTTGTTGCTTCCTCTGGAGAGTCTTTGTTAGACATTCCCCAGCGGAGTTTCTGTTGTGATTCACCCTTTTGCTGTATTGGCGTTTTCCCCAATATATGCAATTTTCCCCGGCAGGGAGGTTCTGTGTGAATCTTTCCCCAGCCCGAGTCCGAATTTTCATCCGAAGTATCCTTTGTGGATAGTTTTGTTGTATTGACGTTTTCCCCAATACACGCATCTTTGAGTCAGTTTGAGTCCTTTACTCCCCAGTGAGGTCTCCAGTCCAGTCGTGTCCTGCTCACGCAGTGTCAAGTTCTTTTTTCCTAATTCAGAGTCGTGTCCTGCTCACGTAGTCTTTTCTTATCCCCATGAAAGTCCAGTTAGAGTCTCCGTTCCTGGTGAGTGTATCACTCCGATGGATCGTCTTTTCTTCTTTGTGGACCCATATTCCCCATAGAGTTTGTTTGTGTTGCATTCATACATTTGCATCATGAGGTCTCTTAGGGACCAAAATTTGTCTCATTATTGTTATTTAAGCCCATTCTACCGCGTCGAGATGAAGATTTTAACCTTAACTTCTCCGGTTAGAATGACCTTAAATAGGGGCAGCTGTAAGACCCCAATTTTGTCCCTAAGATCCCTCATGGCATCATATCATAACATTGCATTGCCTCAAGGATCATTGGACACCTTGCTTCCTTCCCTGTGGGTGGGATATCTCTTTGAGAGTGGTTCTTGATCACCAAACATTACTTGCATTTGTATATCATTGCTTTTCTTTTAATCACTAACCAAAATGTACAAAAATATGTCATTAACCTTTGTTACTTGCAGCTTAAGCAGTCAACAGGTCAAGGCAATTCAAGTGACTCCTTTGTGCAAGAGATGAAGTTTCCATTGAGATATGGATCATGTGATCATTATTTTGAGCTTATGTGAGCTATATGTTCATTTTGGAACCAATTCCCCAAGTGGTTGAGGCTCAAGTTCATCAGAATATTTTCAGGTCATCTAAGGACCAATGTAGTCAACTGAAAAGTCAACTGTGGGTTTTGAATGTGAGAATTGAGTTTCTTCATCCCATTCATGTCCAAATCATGCTTATTCATCATACCAAAGATCAAGGTTGAAGAATTTGAGGTCAAGTCAAAAGTTTCCAAAAATGGAAAGTGACCTGTAATTTCAACTTTCCAAAAATGGAAAGTTTTTGGTCCAACTTCAAATCAACTTTCCAACATCAAAGAAGCTTCAAATGAAATTTTGTCCAACATGAAAGTTGAATATCTCTCTCTCCCATTTCCAAAAAGTCCAAGATCATGAGCATCTGATGAATGGTTGAGGAGATATGGTCCAATCATTGCCAAGTGTGCATGGAACTTCAAATGGCCATATCTTTTGATTCATAACTCCAAATTGAGTGGCTCTTCTTGCATTTTTCTTCTCATGACATGAAGTTTCCAAACCAGTCATCACATTGCATGAATTTCTATCATATGATCATTTGCTATTTCAAGTCAATTTTGGAGGGAAAATGGCCAATTCAAAAATGGTGCATCATGGGAATTATTTACCATTGCCATTGTGTTTGGAAAATGATTTTAAGTGAAATTAATCAGCCACATGGTACTGTTCACGTTGGAAATAGTCATGTACCCTCCAATTTTCAAGTTTTGGTCATAACACCTTATCTTGATTAATCACAACTAAACCATGCCTAATTTTAATTAGTATGTGATTAGGACTTCATATATATTGATAACCATAACAGAATTGAAGAGGATTCTAGATCTAGATCTCAAAATTCTCTCTCCCTCCAAAATTTTCTCCTAATCAAAATTCAAATTTCTTCAACATAGCAATTGGATTTTATTGAAGAATCATGATCAGTGAACTTGATTAAGTGTGAATTCAACTTTTGTTTGAAGAATTGGAGCCATATTCAAGCAGTTGAAGCTCAAGAACATTGCCATGGCAGTTGAGATTTGAGCTAGATCTACACAGTTTCAAGCCTCAATTTCTTCATCAAACATCATAGCAAGTATTCTGGAGTAGATTTGAAGCTTGCCAAGCCTTGGATCATGCATTTCCAGAAGTTGATCTTCAAGAGGTTCAGTTTTCGAATCTCATAATTTTGCAATTCATTAACATGTTCATGTAGATCTTTCCATGCTGAGTTTACTGATGCTTTTAGAATTGAAAATAGTGCATTATTGAGAGAGATATGCTTGACTAAAGTTTGTTGCATCAAAATGTTTTCCATCGATTCTCTCTGTTCATGATGAATTAGGATTAAATATTGGTTGATCTGTGATCTACATGTTGTAACGGTTCGAATGGTATCAAGTTTTCAAAATTCTGCAAAATTTTCTGGATGTTGTTCACTGTTCATCACCGTCTTCGCGAGGAAGACGGTGTTTTCCACCGTGTACGGCCGTAGGCGCTGCCGTCTGGTTTGCGCTGATGTAGCTAGGGCTTGGTCCACCTTCATATCCACGTATGCGCCATGCTATCACTTTGAGAGGTCCCCGTTCCTTTGACCAATGCCATGTATGCTTGGACCAATGACTCAGCGTGCCAGCGAATAAATGAAACTACAGTGTTTCATGTGTTCAGCGCTCATTTTTGAAATGCAACCGAGTTCGATTCTGGCTGGCTACGTTTTTTCAAATTTCATTTCCATTTCTTTATTTCCCTCCAAATTTCATATGTATTGCTTCATTTTCATTTCAAATTTTTGTCTACTTCAAAAATGCATAATAAATTGATAAATGATTCAAATAATTCCAGTTTTTTGGTAGCATGATCCTATGTTTGTCTAGAATTTTTTGGTGGTAATTTCATGATTTTTCACTTTCTGGATTTTGAATTGTGGCTGAGTATGTGAACATGTATACATTTGTGGCCTTGCTTCATTCATGCTAATGTGAAATGCTCAATATTGATCCAAATGCCATGAAATTTTGCATGATTGTTCCTAATATGTTAATGGATGTTTGAGGCTTGATTGTGCATTTTTCTCATTTGCCATTTCTGTTTTACACACATGTTTGTATGGTGTGACAATTTGTGTCACACAATTGGATGCCTTTCTTGTGCAATTTTATTTCCATATCAAATGACCTCTGTTGATTCTGATTTTTTGTATGATGATTGTATTGGACATGTTGTATGCTCATAAATTTTTCCAGAATTGTTTGGATCATTTCTGTTTTGATTTGAAATTTTCATTCTCAATGTCCAAATGTATGCTTTGAAATTGTCTTTGACTTCTATTGCTCATTACATGCCCTTTCTTGATGATTTTGACTTGGTCCTTTTTAGGACATATTCATATGTGTTTGAAGTTGCATTGTGTTGAATATTAGCTCCTGTTTTGAATTTTTTCTTCACCTTTGACCCTAGGCTTTGACCTAGTGGTTTGTACTTACATGTGAGCTTTGAATTTCAGGACCAAGCACCCAAATTCCATGGTTGATGTTGCTTCATCATTTGAATGTTGATATTTGCTATTGATTGCTAACATTTGGTTGTTTTGTAGGTTGATGATAATTCACTTGAGTTTGCCTTATGGATTATATGTTGTACATTGGGATTGTCTGTTTGTTGTTGACTTTTGTCTGTTTGTCTGAATACTGTACTGATTTGTTTAGTTGTTTACACAGGTACCTAAGTTGCTTTAAGTTCATTTGAACTTTTCTTTGCTTGTGGTTGGCATACCACTTAGGTATTTCCCTTGATCTCCATGTAGTCTGGAAGACCTGTCATGTTATTTTGGCAGGCACCTGTCTGAAGCCCTCCTTAAGAGGCCATGTTTTTGTTTGTTTAATTTTGTGCCAAGCAGGTTAAGTCCTCTTAAGAGGCAATTGGCAGATAGAAGGGATATGCAATCCATCCCCTGCTATTCAGTTGAGTCTTTCATCTTGCTCACACAATATGTTGATGCACTTTGAATAAAAACCCAAAATCTTGTCCATAGAGTCAGTCATTTGTGGAATAGAGTTCCTCATTCTGGACTCCCACGCATTCTTTGATTCAAGCTCACCCAGGCCGGGTTAAGAGCTATGAGGCATAACCCTCATCTTCATTTCATCTGCTTCACCCTAACTCTCAATGTTAGGGTTAAGAGCTCAAAACACCCCTTTCCAGTTGGCTTGTTTGTTGAGGTTGATGTGACCCCTTGACTAAAGCCTAACCTTGCTTGAGCCTATTGATTGTGTATAGTGTGTGATAAGTGACTGCTTGTTTGCTTATTTGCCTATTTGTGCATAATTGTTTGTGTGTGCCTCTGTGCATTGTTTTCATCTTTGAGCATTAATTGTATATCATTTCATGATCATTGTTCATACTTTGTGACATTTTGTTTTGTCCATTGAGGAGTCAATGTAAGTCCATTTATTGGCAGTTGTTTCCTGTGATCTGGTAGGAGTTGGGACTAAGACCATTGATTGGCATTCCATTTCCTTGGAGTCGAGTGTAAGACCATTTATTGGCAACTTGTTTCCTCTTGCTTATTGCATTTGTTTTCTTTGCTTTGTGAGGCTAGCATAAGTCTATTGATTGGCACCTGGTTTCCATGTTTTCTTTGCTTTGTGAGGCTAGTATAAATCCATTGATTGGTATCTGGTTTCCATGTTTTCTTTGTTTTGTGAGGCTAGTGTAAATCCATTGATTGGCATCTGGTATCCATCTTGGTTTTGTGAGTCTAGTGTAAGTCCGTTGATTGGCATCTGGTTCCCATTTATGTTGGCTTTTTCTGGTATATTGTTTATATGTTATTTGCTTGTTGCCTTTTCCAAAGGAATCACTTGAATCATCTACATATGATCTCAAGAGGTGAACACCTAAGAAGTTTTGCATCCCTTAACCTCCCATTCTTTTTGTTCTTTAAACCTCCATTTGCACGTTAACTCAAACCAGAAAAATATTGTGCAAACATTTTCATTTCTTTTCAAACTAGAAACCTAGGCCTTAAGCCTTTGATTTTTCAAACTTCATTTTCACAATACTTCTTTTGAATTGAATTCTAATCCTACTTTGACTTCTTTTTGTGAATAATTCTAATTGACTAATTCCACTCATTCAATTGTTTTTGTGGCTCAGGTCCACTTCTTGACAAGTTTTCACACATTAGCCATAGATCTTAGTTATCTTAGTGGTTGATGTGAATCTCACCTTTTGTCCTTAGTGATTGAATTGTAAGACTTCCTTGCTTATTATAGGGCATGGTCCCTCACTAGCAAGTTGAAGCTTTTCTCACATGGTGGACTTGTGGTTGTATAGGTTGAGTTTTCTCCCGTGGATAACGAAAGACCTTAGGGCTTTTGTTTTAAAATCAATTCACCCATGTTTTGGAAATCTTTTAGCCGAACTACGAGGTTTTGATCCTGTAAAGGTACGTAGGCAATGGTTATCCATCCAAACACAAAAACAATAAAATTTGTACATTATTTTCTCATCCCTTCATTCATGTTTGCACAATAAATGTTTCATAAACAATACTTTTTTGCAACAATTTGTGAAAAGGGTTCCCTAGGAGTACCTAGGATGCTTTGGGTGCCTAACACCTTCCCTTTGCATAATTACCCCCTTACCCAGATCTCTGTACCTCTTTTATTAGTTTTCTTTGCAAAACTTCTTAGGCTTTTGTTCGCTTTTTAGCCATTCCTTTGGATAAATAAAAGTGCGGTGGCGACTCTATCTTGTATGTTTTGCTTTTGGTTTAATCAATAAATCATAAAGTGATGAATACACCGCTACACTATGGATTCCAATACACCTTTACTTTTGGTTTCAAACTATACCTTTTCGGTCACTTGTTACCAAAACCCCGATTCTGTGACTTTGGTCATCCATTCCATTCATCTCCACGATGCATTCATATTCTACGTTCATTCACTTCATGTAGTATACCTTATTCCTTGAACCAAATACAATATACTTTTGAGTTACATCTTGAACCTCTTTGTGAATCAAGAACCGATTTGTTTGTATTGTTAGACCTTGTAGCTTAGACGGACATCTCCTTACTTACTTTGCAGCCATATACAGGCCACCCTTTCTTTTTCGGTTATTCCAATACAATGATACCATGCCTTAGGCCCCTCACTTGTTGGTTCATACCAGTTTTACTCTTGGGTTCACATTTCACCCCTTGTTGGAGTTCAAAACAACATTATCCTTTGGTTTAGACCATACTGTTATCACAATTCTTTTCACCTCCCACCATTAGTTCTATGAACTATGGAACTCTGAATTCCTTATTGCACTATAAGGATGCATAGGCATGAGAGCCCTAATCATCACAAAGCACTTTATCTATTTCCATCATTTTCCCTTATTCTTTCGTGAGTAATCCTTAGATATAACACTTATTCGAGATAGAACAATCAAAACGGTTTCCTTAATTTTATCGATGTTTTTCATTTCTTGTGAAAATAAGTAAGTTCGATGACGACTCTGTTGTATGTTCGAGCGTGCGATACCTTCAAGTATATTTCTGCTAACTTCAACCATTATGACGACCCTAACCATTTCCTAATCTGAGACAAATTAGATAATCAATAAGTTATTTAGGGCTTGTTTGATTCAATTTCAATTTTTTGTTTTTAAAAACTGTTTTATAAATTAGTTTTAAGAATTGTTTTTAGGATGAAAACAAAATAAAAATTTATTTGGAAGTTTTGTTTTGTAAAACTATTTTTAAGATGATAAAAGAAAAAACTTGTTTGGTTGATTTGTTTTTAAAAACTAATTCAAATATTGTTTGATTTTTACTTTTCTAAATGATAAAATATTATCTATATTAAATAGTTATTAAAAAAATATAAAATTATTTCACTAATTAATTAACCTAATTTATTTTTTTAATTTAAAATTTTAAACTATTATTTTACAATTGAGAAAATGGAAGATACATTGATAGTGTAAATTAATTTTTACACTTTCGATCATTAACGGTTATATCCCGCTAAATGATATTAATTTTTTTTAAATTATTTATATGATATACCAAAATGATATATTTTTATTGAATGATCGTGTAATTGTTTTTTACTAGGTTAGTACATCTCCATTAATCTCTTTATAATTTATTTTAATTTGTTGTAAAATACTATTTACAAGTTAATTTTATTCCAATCATATCATTTTACTGTGTTTTTGTTATCATTTTACAAGTTAATTTGTTGTAAAATACTATTTACAAGTTAATTTATTTTAATTTGTTGTAAAATACTATTTACAAAGGCCTTATAATCATAAAGTTTATTATTATTTTTTATGACTTATTTTATCACCCTTTAAATCTTTCAAAATTCATTCGTTTTGACAAAAATATCTCTTGGATTTTAGAATACAAAGCTTGTTTTTTATGATTTTCGAATTCTAGTATCTAAACCTATTTTAGATTGCGAAACCCTTATTCTTTCCATCACTTTAGTATTTTTAAACTTTTCATTCCTAAATTTCCAATATTGCATTGCCTCTCTTTTCATAAAGTTTTACTCGAATCATCATGTATCAACCGATTTCAAAACATACTAGTGTTGTCGTTGATTGAAACTATACATGTTAAAAAAAGTCATAGCTTACTTAGTTTTGTAAATGATAAGAAAGTCCAAGGCTATATAATGGATTCAAGTTCTTCATTGTAAAACACACTAATTAAAAATACTTTAATCCTGTATTTGATTTCCCCCCTCTTATATTCTTGTGTTAGAGTGTTGTGAATTGTAGTTAAATATTTGATTAAGTCATGATTTTTCTACGGGTTTGAAATTTTTACATTAAATTCTTGTGTTGTAATTATGTTTCTCTTTTATCTGTGCATTAGTTTTTCCATAACAATTGGTATCAAAACTTGCTTTGGTGGGGTATAAGTTTTTTAGAATGATATGTGGTTGTATGTTTTTCTGATCTTTCACATCATAAAAGAAATTTTATACTCTGTGTTGGTTGGGATTTTTTTTACCGCAGGAAAGGTTTTAGCTGCAATGTGAAGTTTTCAAGTGCAGTGAGGCTTAACTTAGAGAAATTTGATGAAAGAGTCAATTATTGTCTTGTGGAAAATTCAAGTAATTTTTTTATACAATTAAGATTACTCAAGGCATTAAAAGAAAACATTTTTTAACAAGGACAATGAGAAGTAAAAGAAACTAGATTTGAAAGCTTCAAGTACAATTCGCATGTCTTTGCCTAAGAACATTCTTGTGAATATTCTTAGTACGTTCTTCACGCAAAAAGTTTTAGAAGACACTTGAAAAGCTATATCAAAGAAAAGGTATTTCAAATCGGTTGTTGTTGAAGGAGCTGTTTCATAACTTATATAAGATGAAAATATTTGATCATCTAAGTGTTCTCAATGGTATTATTTCTGATTTAGAAACTACTCGAGTCAATATTGATGATGAAGATAAAACTTTGAGACTTATATGGTCTCTTACATCTTCCTATGAGAATATTAAACATGTTTTGATATATGGGAAGGAAACTTTGAGATTTGAAGAAGTTACTAGTAACATTTTATGAAGAAAGAAGGTTGAAGGGCGGGGATAATACTTCATCAAACTCAATGTTGGTTGCTATAGAAAGACCTTATGTGAAGAAAAATAATGAAATGGTTGTGAGATATTGAAAAGATGGAAATATTAGGCATGTAAAATATAAGTGTCCTGATGGGAAACGTTAGAGAAGGGCTCCAAGTTAAATGCTAGTAATATCTCCCTCGCTATGGAAGCTAATGATATTTTCTAAAACTTAAGAAGTGTGCCCTCATGACATTTCCGTTGTCATATAAAAGAATGAGTTATTGTTAGAGGATTAAAACATGGGCATTGATGCAAAATTTGTTGTTAGATTATGTTGGAGGTTGAATGATTCTTGTCAACATGGAAGTTGCACCATAAGTTTTCAATCTGATTTTCAACATGTGGAAATTGTTAAAGTGGTTAAACTTTAAGTGAAGTATACGTTTATTTTGGTGGAGTATAATAGTTTTTGAACTATGATTTCCAGTGATGATGATGTGAAAATTCTTGAAGTTGTGCAGCTTCAAGTACCTATACTCTTTACGGTGGAGTATGATAGTTCTTTCCAATGAAAAATTTTCAATCAAGGTGGAGATTATTGGTGTTGGTTGAAAATATACATGTTGAAGAAGTTCTACATCACTTAGTTTTGTAAAAGAAGAGGAGGTCCAAGGCTATATAAGGATTTAGGTTCTTCATTACAAAATACACAAATCAAAAACACTTTAAGCTTGTATTAGATTTTTATTTTTCTCTTATACTCTTGTGTTAGAGTGTTGTGAATGGTAGTTAAATGTTTCCTTTGGAGAGTGTGGGTGTATTGGGGCCTAGGGGTGGTTAAAGATAGCTTATTTATTATAATAATTTTTACATAGTATTATTCTCTAGTCATCATTTGATAACCGTCATGTTTTTTTTTCTTTAATAAGTTTCTACAATAAATTCTCGTGTTGTTATTATGTTTCTATTTTTCTACACGCATTAGTTTTTCGTAACAGTTAGTACATATTTGCCTGATTATTTGATTGATTGCACTTTTTTGTTCTTTTGGATTGCTAGTATCACTCGGATTGTACATTTCTATAACTCGTAATGGAATGCATTCAGATTATAAAACCCAAACATGCACTTGGATTATATAATATGAATTGTAACAACATGCATGCTGATTTTAAGTTCAATGACTTTGTTATTGTCAAATTTGTTGATTAGTTAATATTTTTGTTGATTTTTTCTAATGGATAAGAACAATATGTTGAGAATTTGCTCTCAGGGAAACAAAGACTCGACTATTGCTTCTACTAGACAGAAGCTTGGAAGTAAGATAAACTCAAATAAAGTTAGACTAGTTAAGCTAGAACCTCATCCTACTAGAGTTGTTTGAGGTCTAGAAGCATGCTGCTCGGGTTTAGGTATATCCAGGAGGCCCATATGTCACGTCCATATTTTGTTTTTAGAGGGACCATGTGATTATAGATATTTGAGAAGAGGATGCATGATACTTACTTCATAATTTTTTTCTTCATTTTTGTTGTATATATAGCTTTCAACTTTTTTATTTTTATTTTTCACTCTCTTAATGGAACACTGAAATATATAAATAATAGAAAAAAGGTCATCGCTCATCAAACTTCAGTTGATGAATGATTCACTAATTACATTTGAGTCAGTGGACTAATTAATCTTTCCACCACAAATTTTAACCTATTTGATCATGGATGTAACATCCATGTTTTCGAGTTATTATTTTAATTGATTTAATTGTATTTTAAATTAATTATTAGAATTTGTTTGGGGGATGGGGGTGTGCGACCTTGAGGTGGGGGTGTAGAGAGTAAGTAGAGTTTATTTAAAATAATTACAATTTATTTTAATAATTAAAATAATACTATTTTATTGAATTTATTTAATAAAATTGAAGAAATAGAGAGTTTGAGGCTGAATTGTAAATTAAGAGAAATAGAGGGGAGGAAGGAGAAAAAATAGTTGTTAGTAAGGGAGAGAATTATAATCTTAATTAGATTATCCTAACTATATAAGCTAATAGATAACTTAGGTTTAGAGAATTTTTATCCGTACGTGAAAAAGAGATTAAAGACACAAGGAAGATAGAAGGTTAGAGCTTTGACATAACAGAAGTTTTAAACAAGATTTTTCATTATTGAAAACCAAGTAAAGGGGGAGGGGGATTAATTCAATAATGAGTATATGCTTGAGGGATAGAGTTGAAGAGTCCTTAACCTCCAGTAGGCCAATTGGGATTTTGATTTAATTATGTAATTGATGATAAATTGTTGTTATATGATGATATTTGTGATGAAACTCTTGTACAACAATATGTGCTAAATTCTGTTTTGACATGTTAAAGTGTTTTTCACTAGGGGTGTTCAAAACCAAACCGGCCCAATAAAAAACCGCAAACCGAACCTAACCAAACTGAAAACCGCAAAAACCGCATTTGGTTCGGATTTGTTTGGGCCACTTTATGACAGAACCGCGCGGTTTGGTTCGGTTTACGGTTTATATTTTGAAACCAAACCAAACCAAACCAAACCGCGTTATTTAGAACCCATTTATTTTACACCAAACCCAAGCCCATTTCTAAAGAAAGAAACCTGAAAACCTAGGGTTAGCAACAGAAGAAGGCAAAGACAAAATCGTACACAGGCAAAGGCAAAGACAAAATCGTACACAAAAGAAGAAGGCAAAGACAAAATCGTACACAGAAGAAGGAAGAAGGCAAAGACAAATTAGTTTCTCATCTTCATCCTCTTCACAATCGAAAGGTAAATCTCTCGCTTCCTCATGTTTCAATTTCGTTTTTCATCTCCTCTTCTCTAATATCCCTTATTCTCTCTTTCTTAGATATGACTATTGAGAAGGAAGTCAGTTCTGTTGCCGAAAATCTGGTAAAATATAGAAATTATTCTCTGTAATTTGTGAGTTTTTAGGGAAATGGGTGAGTTCATAATTTGTGGTTAGTTGTCAATGATTGATTGGTTCAGTTTTATGATGATGTGACAATGTTAGTTTGGGTTCAATTAGTTTGTTCAGTTATGGTTAAAATGCATATCTGGTTTGAATCAATGGATTGTGATCTCATGACTTGTTGCTGCTCATTTATTTGTTGTTGAATATGTGACCATTGTTGAATTTCTTGCATTGGTTGTTATTGATATGTTATGTTAATGGACTTTTGTGAAGTTATTATGATACCTTGTATGATAAAAAATTTGCTGTCATGATGCTTTGTGATGATTGAACTGCTTGCCCTGTTGCATTGCTCTTGATTGTATTTACTGTTGCAGCCTTGATGAATGATGCTTTGATCTATTATGCTTGATGAATGACAAGTTTGTTTGTATGATCATTGCAATTGGGTGCATGTGAATGGTTGCATTTCTTGTAAATGTTTGCATCATTAATATGATGTTAGGTCTGCTATATGCGTATGCGGGGTGAAATGCTTGATGACAGGGTTGCAACATTATTGATGTGCATATGCATGGACTGGTTGGCTGCAATGTATGGTGCATAATTGTTGGTGGCTACAGACTGTTGTGAAATTTTTATGCTTAACATGATGATTGGAAATGTGCAGCTTGATCTGTTACATGTTATGATGATGTGTTAGGTCTGCTATGATGCTTGTTTCTGCAGGTTTTGTGTGGTGCTGCAGTAGGATAGCCATGGCTTGTTTCTGCAGGTTTTGTGTGGTCTGCTATGATGCATGGTTCTGCAGGTTTTGTGTTAGGTTTTTTGTTCATGATTTCCTTTTATTGCCTTGGTTTGGTTTGGTCATGTATGGTGCATTGTTATGTCACTTGTTTGGTGCATTGTTATGTCACTTGTGATAGGATATTAAGTGAACTATATGCATACTCAATTAAGTGCAGTTTAAATATTATGCAGTAAATTAACAAACAGTATATGTATATATATTTGCAGTCTGAAAATAATCCATCGATGGCGATGCCTACAACAAATCCATCTCAAACTATTAATTTGGACAAACATGAAGATGGTAATGTTCAAAAGAAAAAGAAAAGGAAAGTTGGAGAAGTTGGCGATTCTAATGCTAATGATTCTAATGATGGAGATTCAGGTAAACAAAAACCTTGTAGGCCTAAATCTTGGGTTTGGGATCATTTTACAAGAGACACATCGAGAACTCGTGCTAAGTGTAATTGGTGTACGAAGTCGTATGCTGCTGATTCACACAAAAATGGAACCACCAATTTAAATAACCATTTTTTGCATCAATGTAAAAAAATTCCCAAGAGTGTTCTTGATCCCACTCGAACCACTCTTAGCCTTCAAGAAGGCGGTAACGCAACTAGTAATAATACACTTGTTGGTATCCATTTTGATGTTGAATTATGTAGACAAGCTTTAGCTAGAATGATAATTGTGGACGAGTTGCCTTTTTCGTTTGTTGAAAATGAAGGATTTCATTACTTTATGAGTGTTACACAACCTAGGCTCCCACTTCCGGGAAGGATTTCAATTGCTAGGGATTGTTTGAGTCTTTACATGAGTGAAAAACATAAGTTTAGAGACTTGTTTACTAAAACAAATCAAAGTGTCTGTCTAACAACTGATACTTGGACTTCCGTGCAAAATATTAATTATATGGTTCTTACTGCGCATTTCATTGATCAAGACTGGAAGTTGCGTAAAAGAATTCTCAATTTTTGTCCAATAACATCTCATAAGGGAGAGATAATTGGGAAAAAGATTGAAAAGTGTTTGGAGGGTTGGATGATAGATAAGGTTTTCACCATCACAGTTGATAATGCTGCTTCAAATGATGTTGCTATCTCTTACCTAAAAAATAGAATGGAGGATTGGAATTCACATCCATTAAAAGGAGAGCATTTACACGTCAGATATTGTGCCCACATTCTTAACCTTGTTGTCAATGATGGGTTAAAGTTGAAGAAAATGCATTCTTCAATTTCCAAAATTAGGAGTGCGGTTCGATATGTTCGTCAGTCACCTGGCCGTTTAGATAGGTTTAGGACATGTATTAAAGAAGTTAGGATACAAGACAAGTCTACAGTGCAATATGATTGTCCCACTAGGTGGAACTCCACATACCTTTTGCTTGAAAGCGCATTGAAGTTTCAAAAGGCATTTAAAAGATTAGGTGAGAAATGTGTTGAGTATGCGATGTTGGAAGGTGGTATCCCAAATAATGAGGATTGGGATAATGCCAAGTGTTTTGTGAAATTTTTGAAGTTGTTTTTTGAAATCACTACAAAGGTGTCAGGTTCAACTTATGTAACATCTTTTACATATTTCATGGAACATTGTACGATATTGGGGGCATTGAAGACTTGGACGGAATATCATAAAGATGACCCATTACTTACAAATATGGCTAATGCTATGAACGACAAATATAATAAGTATTGGGGGGATGTCATAAAGATGAATAAGCTAGTCTTTATTGCTGTCATTTTTGATCCTCAGCGTAAGTTCCAGTTTATTCGGTGGGGATTGGATAAGTTTTATGATAAGGAAGTTGCTGATTCTCTGTGTGATAAGGTGAGGCAAACATTAAACAAAATGTTTGAAAGCTATAGTCTTTTCTTAAGTAAAGGCCAAGTCGAAAGTGATGCACAAGAAATAGAGCTATCAGAATTTGTTACATCTTCTGATCATATGGATGATCAATTTGAGAAGGACATGGACCAAGATTCAAATTTAAATAAAAATGAAGTGGATTTGTATCTCATGGAGACGAGGGAGAAGAAAAGTCAAGATTTTGACATCTTGAATTGGTGGAAGGTAAATTCCACCAAATACCCTACTCTTGGTATAATGGCTAGAGATATCTTGGCTATGCCAATATCTACTGTTGCTTCGGAGTCTGCTTTTAGCACCGGGGGTAGAGTTCTTAGTTGTTATAGGAGCTCTCTTACACCAAACACTGTTGAAGCTTTGATATGTGCACAAAATTGGTTAAGATCTTCCCCTTTGAAAGTGGATATTGAAGAGCACTTGGAAGACTTGGAGAAGCTCGAACAAGGTATATATAAATTTGTAAACTTTATTTGTTCATGATTCTATTTTATTCAATTGTTTGTTTTGTCTAACATTTGTTAATATATTTGATATATTTTTAGAAATGGCTCCGATCCGGCAACTAAATTTGTACATTCTTTTCTCATCCCTTCATTCATGTTTGCACAATAAATGTTTCATAAACAATAATTTTTTGCAACAATTTGTGAAAAGGGTTCCCTAGGAGTACCTAGGATGCTTTGGGTGCCTAACACCTTCCCTTTGCATAATTACCCCCTTACCCAGATCTCTGTACCCCTTTTATTAGTTTTCTTTGCAAAACTTCTTAGGCTTTTGTTCGCTTTTTAGCCATTCCTTTGGATAAATAAAAGTGCGGTGGCGACTCTATCTTGTATGTTTTGCTTTTGGTTTAATCAATAAATCATAAAGTGATGAATACACCGCTACACTATGGATTCCAATACACCTTTATTTTTGGTTTCAAACTATACCTTTTCGATCACTTGTTACCAAAACCCCGATTCTGTGACTTTGGTCATCCATTCCATTCATCTCCATGATGCATTCATATTCTACGTTCATTCACTTCATGTAGTATACCTTATTCCTTGAACCAAATACAATATACTTTTGAGTTCCATCTTGAACCTCTTTGTGAACCAAGAACCGATTTGTTTGTCTTGTTAGACCTTGTAGCTTAGACGAACATCTCCTTACTTACTTTGCAGCCATATACAGGCCACCCTTTCTTTTTCGGTTATTCCAATACAATGATACCATGCCTTAGGCCCCTCACTTGTTGGTTCATATCAGTTTTACTCTTGGGTTCACATTTCACCCCTTGTTGGAGTTCAAAACAACATTATCCTTTGGTTTAGACCATACTGTTATCACAATTCTTTTCACCTCCCACCATTAGTTCTATGAACTACGAAACTCTGAATTCCTTATTGCACTATAAGGATGCATAGGCATGAGAGCCCTAATCATCACAAAGCACTTTATCTATTTCCATCATTTTCCCTTATTCTTTCGCGAGTAATCCTTAGATATAACACTTATTCGAGATAGAACAATCAAAACGGTTTCCTTAATTTTATCGATGTTTTTCATTTCTTGTGAAAATAAGTAAGTTCGATGACGACTCTGTTGTATGTTCGAGCGTGCGATACCTTCAAGTATATTTCTGCTAACTTCAACCATTATGACGACCCTAACCATTTCCTAATCCGAGACAAATTAGATAATCAATAAGTTATTTAGGGCTTGTTTGATTCAATTTCAATATTTTGTTTTTAAAAACTGTTTTATAAATTAGTTTTAAGAATTGTTTTTAGGATGAAAACAAAATAAAAATTTATTTGGAAGTTTTGTTTTGTAAAACTATTTTTAAGATGATAAAAGAAAGAACTTGTTTGGTTGATTTGTTTTTAAAAACTAATTCAAATATTGTTTGATTTTTACTTTTCTAAATGATAAAATATTATCTATATTAAATAGTTATTAAAAAAATATAAAATTATTTCACTAATTAATTAACCTAATTTATTTTTTTAATTTAAAATTTTAAACTATTATTTTACAATTGAGAAAATGGAAGATACATTGATAGTGTAAATTAATTTTTACACTTTCGATCATTAACGGTTATATCCCGCTAAATCATATTAATTTTTTTAAAATTATTTATATGATATACCAAAATGATATATTTTTATTGAATGATCGTGTAATTGTTTTTTACTAGGTTAATACATCTCCATTAATCTCTTTATAATTTATTTTAATTTGTTGTAAAATACTATTTACAAGTTAATTTTATTCCAATCATATCATTTTACTGTGTTTTTGTTAATTTAATTTTCTTAAAAAAGATAAAATTTACAAATTATTATGTTACAATTTTACAAATTTTTATTTATTTTCTATAAGTTAAATATTTTTGAATGTAATTTCACGGAATGTTCATGTAAAAAACATAAACAATCACATAATGAATATATAAAAGAATGATAATTAAATTTTATTAAAAAATAAAAAGTAGATAAATATATAATGTACATGTTATAAACATGAAAAAATAAAAAGTAGATAAATATATAACGTACATGTTATAAACATGAATATATAAAAGATTTTGTAATAACTTTTGAATGAATTTTACCTTTTGTTGGAGTTTAAACACAAATGCTTGTTTGGAATTAATGAATCATTTCATTACATTTAGCAAAATGTAGATACTAAGGGTCTGTTTGGATCTCTTCTCAATTTTAGTTTTTAAAATCTGTTTTACAAATCTATTTTGTAAATTTATTTTTGAGAAAATAAAATAAAAAGAATTTATTTGGTTATTCAATTTTTGAAAACTGTTTTAAAAATTAAAAAGTGAAAAAATATATTTGATAGTATAATTTGTAAAAACTGTTTTTTTTAAATAGGACAATATAGCTTGTTTGATAATCTATATTTTAAAAATCTATTTTACTAAATAAAAATAATTGTGATATATTTTTTGAAAATATTAAAATTCAGCTAATATACATTTAAGTTTATTAAAATATTTTTAATAATTAATGATAAAATATACAATTCACTTGATGTATAAAAATTATATTTTAGTGTTGGTTTGAATATATATACACAATTCATTTAATGTATAAAAATATACTATTCACTTACTGAGGATTAATTAAAGAGAGAATAATTGAGACTGAGAATTTTAATTTTCATTAACAATATATGAGGATTAACAATAGATTGAGAGTGAAATATTACAATTAAAAAATCTTGCAAGTAATTACTATAATCCGATTAATGAAACCGTATTTTTTTTCCAACTTACCTCAATTGAAAATTAAAAAGTAAAAGTGAAAATTGAAAATCAAAACATATTTTGATAGTTTCAGTTTTTTAGATTTTAAAACACTAAGGGCTTGTTTGATTCAATTTCAACTTTTTATTTTTAAAAACTGTTTTATAAATTAGTTTTAAGAATTGTTTTTAGGATGAAAATAAAATAAAAATTTATTTGGAAGCTTTGTTTTGTAAAACTATTTTTGAGTTAATAAAAGAAAAAACTTGTTTGGTTGATTTGTTTTTAAAAACTAATTTAAATATTGTTTAATTTTTATTTTTAGAAATAGTGTGATTATAAGTAAATGATAAAATATTATATATATTAAAGAGTTATTAAAAAATGTATAAAATTATTTCAGTAATTAATTAAACTAATTTATTTTTTTAATTTAAAATTTTAAACAATTATTTTGCAATTGAGAAAATGGATGATACGTTGATAGTGTAAATTAATTTTACACTTTCAATCAATAACGATTATATCCCACTAATCATATTAAATTTTTTTAAAATTATTTATATGATATAGCAAAATGATATATTTTTATTGAATGATCGTGTAAATTGTTTTTACTAGGTTAGTACATCTCCAAAAATCTCTTTATAATTTATTTTAATTTATTGTAAAATACTATTTGCAAATTAATTTTATTCCAATCATATTATTTTCTTAAAAGAGATAAAATTTACAAATTATTATCTTACAATTTTACAAATTTTCATTTGTTTTCTATAAGTTAAATATTTTTTAATGTAATTTTACGGAACGTTCATGTAAAAATATAAACAATCACATAATGAATACATAAAAGAATGATAACTAAATTTTATTAAAAAATAAAAAGTAGATAAATATATAATGTACATGTTATAAACATGAAAATATCCGACCAATTAAAATGTGTTCTCTTGTGCAAACATAATATTTTTTATTTGTTGAGTTTTTCCGATGCAAATAATTATCTTACGCATATGAGTATAACAAAAACATATTTCCTATTGCAAATTCATATTTAAGAAATCAACGTAATTACTATTAATAATAAAAATTTATAAATTTTTCATGTGTTTTCAGTTTTTGTGTTTTAAAAATTCAAAAGTAAAACAACTTTTAGTAGTTTTGGTTTTTTAGTTTTTAAAACTAAAAAACAAAAACAGTTTTCAAAACCACTTTTTTAAAAACTATTTATCAAATAAGTTTTTAATTTTTAAATTTTCAAAAAACTAAAAAACTGTTTTTAAAAAGGAATCAAACAGACCATTAATTTCTAACTAACTTAAGACAAAATCGGATAGTCACTAATTATATCAACCTTTCAATTTTCTCTTCAATTAAAAAAACTTCCAATATATATATATATATATATATATATATATATATATATATATATATATATATATATATATATATATATATATATATATATATATATATATTAATCATTTTGGTTTATCTAAATTTTTTATCTATAGTATATTTGTAATAAAAAAACTTAAAATTCAGTATTATTAAACATTTAAAACAGATAATAGATAAAACAATTCAAAAAATCAAAACAAATACTATTTAACAAAGATAAAATATATTAAACCCAATAAAAAAAGCTTAGCCTTTTGGCTTTTCAACCAAAAGAAAAACTCAGTCATTTCATATTAGTTTCTCAAACCCTAATATTCCTCTCTGGTTGTGGCGACTGCATCAGTAGACTCCGATCATGGCGTCAGAGTACGATCTGACACCGCGTATGGCACCAAATCTTGACCGGCATTTAGTCTTTCCTCTGTTAGAGTTTCTTCAAGAGAGACAAATATACAACGATAACCATATCCTGAAAGCTAAGATTGATCTCTTAAACAACACAAACATGGTTGATTACGCCATGGACATTCACAAGACACTCTACCAAACTGAAGGTGTGCCTCAGGATATGGTTGAACGCAGGGCCGACGTTGTCGCTCGACTCAAGTCTCTTGAAGACGCTGCTGCTCCTCTTGTTGCGTTTCTTCAAAATGCTGGCGCCGTTCAGGAATTGAAAGCTGATAAACACTATAATCTTCAGATGCTTAATGATAAATACCAGGTCCCTGTCATAGTTTCACGCAATTAATCGATTTATTTACTCTGTTATAGAAACGTGATTATTTATCATAACAGTAGTTTCCGCAGCATGTATGTAAGAAATAGTGTTTGTATTTTTTTTATTAATAATTTGTTTGGATGATGGGATGAAATAATGACTTTTAGGAAATAATAATCACATTTTGATGATAGCGTTTTAGTGCTCATTTTGATGATAGCGTTTTATTAATAATTTGTTTGGATGATGCGATGAAATAATGACTTTTAGGAAATAATAATCACATTCTTGGTTGCTCGCATGCTCATCAACTTTGGGATCGTTTATTCAATTATTTTTAGAAGCAAACTCGTGCTCGTGCTAGGCAACTTTGTATTGAACTTTGTGCTCTCACATTGGATTCACTCCCAATTCAGGAATCAGAACTATTGTTGATGCTTTAGCTTCCATTGACGATCCTTTGCCATGCTCTCATCACATTGACATGATTCTTGAAGGTTTATCCTCAGATTATGCGCTAGTTGTGTCTGTGATTGAAAGATTATGCACTAGTTGTGTCTGTGATTGAAAGCAAGTCTGGCATCATGGATCTTGATGAAGTTGAGATCCTTCTTGTTGCACATGAACTCAGGCTTGCTAACTTTAAGAAATCTTCAGTTCCAAACCTAGTTCTCTTTGAACCTGACTCACACATTGCCTCACCTACCTGCTTCTACTGAGTCTCAAATTGTCAATTCTGAACCCACCCTTCTCTCTCAAGCTGCTCCTGAGCCTGAGTACCATGCATTTAGAGGTGCCAACTCTACACGTGGTGGCAGAAATGACAGAGGCAGCGGAGGCTGTTTTGCTAATATTTAGTGTCAGGTTTGTTTTAAGTTTGGGCACACTGCTGGCATAAATTCAACCAACATTTTCAGAGCTCTTCATTTGATAGAAATTCCTATTTCTCTTTCTCATCTCCTTGGCAAAGGTCACATGGCTCCTTATAGCAACAATGTTTGGAACAGACCTCCTATGACTCTTAGACACGCTCCTCCTCTTCTTCCTTCACCTAGTACTTTTGTGGCAAACACTCTTCATTCCTCATTTGCATCATGGTTCCCTGACTCAGGTGCCTCTTATCATGTTATTATTGAAGCAAGCAACCTCTAACAACTTACTCCCTTTGAAAGGTCCTGATCAAATCTTCATAGGTAATGACCAAGGTTTGCACATTGCCTCATCTGGTTCTAGTTCTTTTAGTCGCCTTTCCAACCTCACACAAGACTCACTTTTAGTCATCTGCTCCTAGTTCCCACTATTACTAAAAGTCTTATGAGTGTCAATAAATTTTCAAAAGACAATAATGTATATTTTGTTTTCACTATTGACAAGTGTCTTGTCAAATCACATGTTGCTAATGTTGTGCTTCTTGAAGGCCATGTTGGGAGTGATGACTTATATGAGTTTCCTCCTATTTCTCTGTCTCCTATTGCTAAGTCCTCTCCTTTACCTACTTCTTTACCTGTTAAGGTTGTCCCTAGAGCTTACTCTACTAGTGTCGATTCTAATTTGCCTAATGTGTGACATCTTAGACTAGGCCACCCAAATGTTTATGTTTTAAAATTTGTTTTGCAACTTTGTAATATTCCTTTTCATTATAAAGATCATAGTCTATTTTGTTCTAATTGTTGCATGGGTAATGCACATAGACATCATTCACATACTTCGCACACCATATACTCCAACCTTTTAGAACTTGTTTATAGTGACTTATGGGTTTCCTATCCTAACCCCTTTATTTTAGGCTTTACATATTATATGTCATTTGTTGATGCCTATTCCAATAGTTTAAGGTCATGGTTGAGCTATAACTTGGATTTTCTATTAAAGCCATTCAGTCTGATTGGGTAATTTCTGATTGGGCTGGGCATGGTCCACATAGTGTTTTGTCCTCACACACACACACCATCAAAATGGTGTGGTTGAGAGGAAACACATACATATTGTAAACCTTGGTCTCACTCTGGTAAGTCAAGCCTCCTTGCCCTTGTCTAATTTGGATTATGCCTTCTCCACTGTAGTCTACTTAATAAATAGGCTTCCTTCTTCTATTAATTTTAAAGTCCCCTACACCTTATTGTTTCACATCTCTCCTTATTGTTTCACATCTCTCCTGACTATGCTTTCGTCAAGACCTTTGGTTGTGTCTGTTTTCCTATGTTCCTGCCTTATCGCTAGGGCTATAGGTGTCTAGCCCCTAGTGGAAGACTGTACATATTCTTTCAATGAGTCTAGATTCTCCTTTCATGCTCTCTTTCTCAATGCCTCTACTTCTAGTTCATCATCTATTAAGGGTACTACTTTGTCTCCCATTGTCTTTCATGATCCTATTCTTCCTGCTTCTTCAGGCATTTCACCTGCTGTTGCAAGCTCTTCCCCTTCTTCAGAGTCTTCCTCTGAGTCAGTTTCTCGGTCTCAACATACTTCTCCTCTCTAGTTCCCCTGTTCCTCCTTCCTCTTCCCTAAATGTCTCAAATCTCTCAAATTCTCTCGAGTCTGCCACTCCTTCTTCCTCATCAGATACTTCTCAAACTGATCAATCCATCTCTCGTTAAGCTGTTCCTGCACTTATAAAAACAGTCAATTTTCATTCCATGCAAGCTAGAGCTAAGTCTGAATTTGCTCAGCCAAGACTTGAACCTAGACTTCTTCTCACTCACCTTGACCCCAAAACTATTAAGCAAGCATTGGCCTCCTTACCTTGGAAAACTGCCATGTAGACTAAGTTTGATGCCCTCATCACTAACAAAACTTGGTCTCTTGTACCTCTTCCTCGTAATAGACATACTATAGGTTACAAATGGGTGTTTAAGGTTAAGGAAAATCCTGATGGCACTGTCAACAAATACAAGGCCATGTTGCTTGCCAAGGGGTTTCATCTACAACATAAGTTTGATTTTATAGAAACCTTCTCACCAGTGGTCAAACCCATCACTATTAGGATTATTTTTGACTATTTATTACTTATCATTGGCTATTCATCATCTGGATGTTAATAATGTCTTTTTTAATGGCCTTCTTGA
Organism: Lathyrus oleraceus; assembly: GCF_024323335.1. Lineage (NCBI taxonomy): Eukaryota > Viridiplantae > Streptophyta > Magnoliopsida > Fabales > Fabaceae > Lathyrus > Lathyrus oleraceus. The sequence goes on along the minus strand of NC_066583.1, from coordinate 557,836,598 downwards.
TGAAGAGATGTATATGGAGCAACCTCAAGGTTTTTACTAGTGACAACTGCAAACTTCAGAAGACTCTATGGGCTCAAACAGGCCCTTAGGCAATGCTTGAGAGACTTCAAAAGGCTCTCCTTGAGCTTCAATTCAGGGCCAGTAAATGTGATCCCTCTCTCCCTTCATTTATCACTCTAATGCTCAAACTCTATATCTTTTAGTCTATGTGGATGATATCATTCTAATTGGAAGTTCAAAAGATCTCCTTAAGAAGATTGTCACCAACTAGAATCAAGCCCTTTCTCAAGTTTTTATGCGATCTTGACTATTTTTTTTTGAATTGAGGTCAAGCAGGCCTCCCATGGTTCTCTTCTTCTCACTTAATCCAAATACATAAGGGATCTTCTTCAGAAAACTCATGATTGAGTCATCTCCTATCTCCACTCCTATGCAATCTGTTAAGAGTCCCACATCGGACAATATATGGCCTGAAAATGAGTTTATAAGTGGGGACAGTCCTCACTCTACCAACCAGTTTTGTAGGGTTGAGTTAGGCCAAACCACATTTCTTAACATGGTATCAAGAACCTCGTTTAAGATCCGGTGGACCACCTATTATGTTTTCCGCTATCAGGTCACCCACCATTTATTTCCACGTTACAATTGTCTAGTCCTGAGCGTGAGGGTGTGTGTCAAGAGTCCCACATCAGATAATATATGACCTGAACATGAGTTTATAAGTGGGGGCAGTCCTCACTCTACCAACCGGTTTTGTAGGGTTGAGTTAGGTCCAACCACATTTCTTAACCCAATCCACCTGCAAGCTAACCAAGACAGGCTCTGCCTTCTTTTCTGATCCTTCATTATACAGGTATGTGGTTGGTGCCTTGGAATATGCAACTATCACCGGACCCAATCTTGCATATGCAGCCAATAAAGTCTGCCAGTTTATTTCTCATCCTCTTAAGACTCATTAAATTGCTGTCAAGAGGATCTTAAGGTATCTCAAGGGTTCTATTGGACATGGATTGCTTATGTTTCCTCGTTTTCCTACTACAACTCCCTCTCTGCAGGTGTATTGTGATGCAGACTGAACATCAGATCCTGATGACAAGAGAAGCACTTCTGGCGCAGTTCTTTTTGGCTCAAATCTTATCTCTTGATGGTCTAAAAGAAGCCTGATGTTGCTAGGTCCAGCCTGTTGTGGCCAGGTTTCACCTGTTAAAGTAATGCTAAGACAGGTTAGATATAACTAGTATATTGTTGTAACTACCAAGACCGACAGGTGTCAGCTTGGAATTATTAGAGAAAGATAAAGAGAGCATTATAGAAGATGAGTTAACTCTGTTTGTATTAACTGAACTCATCAAAAGATTAATTACAAATAGTTTGACAAATAGAAAGTAATTGATAATCAGTAATAACATGTTCCAGAACGTTTGTAACGTGGGGCATGGATTGTCTCCCGTGAGCTTTTAACTGGAAAGGATCCAGTGGAGCACATCACCATTCATTTATCTTTTAATTAGTTTTTTAATATGTATTAGAGAAAAATCACTGGTTGAGATTTCACTAAATTTTTTTTTAACTGGAGACAGTCTATTCCCGTGTAATGTGGTGTTTTCTCTTTGGTTGTTAGGTTCTACAGGGGATGCTTGATTACAAACGTAACTAGTTAGTTATAAAATTGTTTCAACACATTAGAGTTTATGTATTGTATTGTATAGGTTGTTTCTTTAATTGTAGATGGGATCAGACTCCACGTAAGACAGGCATAGTCTGCTTCAGTAAAGTATCTTGTTGAACATATTACATAAGCTTAGAAGAGTTTATAGTCATCATATGTTATTTTTATAAGCTATTGTGTCGTCAAATAGCGGCTATGACGGTGCTATATAGTACTGTAGCATAATGGAATTTGAACACTGCTGTCTTATTCGATCAGCATTTGACTGTACTGCCTTTCAAACACTTGCACAAGTACTTATGCCACAATAGAAGTCTGATTAAGTTATTTCAAATATCCTAATATGTTCTCATTTTTTTGGTTGTTTTTCTTCTGGAAGTTTGAATATGTTGGTATTTGAGTTCTGACTTCTTAAAGAATGATTCTGTTATAACAGATCGGTCCCGCACAAATAGAGGCTTTATACCAATATGGCAAATTTCAGTTTGAATGTGGAAACTACTCTGGTGCTGCTGACTATCTTTATCAGTACAGAGCATTGTGCACTAATAGTGAAAGGAGTTTGAGTGCATTGTGGGGAAAGCTGGCAGCTGAAGTATTGATGCAAAACTGGGATGTTGCTCTTGAAGAGCTAAATCGCTTGAAGGAAATAATTGACTCAAAGGTTGTTGATCTATTCAGTAGCACGACTATCTTGCTTGTAATGCTGCTGAGATTAATAGACTTACTATTGGTGAACTTTGTTGCAGAATTTTTCATCACCTATAAATCAGGTACAAAGCAGAATATGGTTGATGCATTGGAGTCTGTTCATCTTTTTCAACCATGACAATGGAAGAACCCTGATAATTGATCTGTTTAACCAAGACAAGTATGCATTGTTGACTTATCTTCCCTTTCCCTTGATTTGTTTTTAATCAGAACACAAATATTCCTATATTTTGTTTATTATTAATCTAAATAATAACACTTCTGCAATTGTTTCCTCACTCTGGGTTTAGTATCTTGAATGTTTTGTTGTCAAATATTTGATATCATTTCTAGGTATCTTAATGCAATCCAAACTAGTGCTCCACACCTTTTGCGATACTTGGCCACAGCATTTATTGTCAACAAGCGCAGGAGGCCTCAACTCAAAGAGTTTATAAAAGTTATTCAACAAGAGCAGCATTCATATAAGGACCCCATCACCGAGTTTTTGGCTTGTGTTTACGTCAACTATGACTTTGATGGCGCACAAAAGAAGATGAGGGAGTGTGAAGAAGTAAGTGCCCTCTCTATTGTCTAGCTAACAAATGTGTTAATTATAATAATATGCTTACCATTTCTAAAAATGCAGGTAATTCTCAATGACCCCTTCCTTGGTAAACGAGTTGAAGAAAGCAATTTCTCAACTGTACCATTAAGGGATGAGTTCCTTGAAAATGCTAGGCTATTTATTTTTGAGACATACTGCAGAATACACCAACGCATTGACATGGGGTATGTACATAGTATCTGATACAAATGTTGTAGTTCATGTTTGGTTTTCAACTTTTTTATAAGCCTCTATGAAAAACATGCTTCAACTTATGTGCCATTGATCTTTGATAGTCTATCAAAACCAAATGCATAAAATAAGAGTTTTGCTTTTTCTGTTGCGGACTTATGCCTTGTCTCTATTTGATATTTGATATATACTTTGTTGACGATTCCCTCTGGTCTACTTCATACATGCAATACAGCTAAACTTTTTATGATAGGATTACCCAGTTGCTGATATTTGTTTTAAACAGAGTACTTGCCGAGAAGCTAAATTTGAATTATGAGGAGGCTGAGAGATGGATTGTGAACCTCATACGAGGCTTAAAGCTTGATGCCAAAATTGACTCTCAAACTGGAACTGTTATCATGGAACCTAATCATCCAAATGTGTAAGTTGACATAATATACTGAAACTTGATAAACACTATTGCTATTGTTCTGGTTTATCCCTTTTTTTCTTTTGTTCTAAAACCCTTAAACTTTGAAATGTTCAGGTATGAGCAGTTGGTAGACCATACCAAGGCCCTTAACGGCCGCACTTACAAGTTGGTCACTCAACTTCTGGAACACGCACAGGGTCAAGCAGCTCGTTAAACTGTTTGTAAATGTGATGATTGAAGACAATCCAGCAGGCAAAGAAGACAAAATAACAAAATTGGAGGGAAGGAATCAATCAGGGACAGCTAACAAACGATCCCAGATTTACAGGAGCAAGGAGGAGAGCCATAAGAATATGAGGCTCAACAAAAAAAAGTATTCTCGTGTCCTCATAGGAGAACTGCTTACCAATGATTGTTGGGGAATATTTTGGTTGAAACTGTCTTTTTTCTTCACTCTGCAAATTTTATGTACTTGGCCGAATTATTGTACTTGCAATTTTCATTCCATGAAATGGCTTGCAGCCATACTCTAATTAGCTCCTCAAATTCGTAATAGATTCCTAAATTTTACTATCTCTTTTGACAATGCAGTGAAATAATTTCCTTATCATCTAAGTACTTGTTGCATTAGCCGTTTAACCATGAGAGTTTTTCAGTTCACCTTCTATACAAAATATATTATCCTTCTAAACTATATCGAAAAAATCTGAGTAAATTCTCTGCATTTTGTTAAGTGGAATGAAAATTTTCCAATATTTTATAGAAATGCATTAACCAAAACATATCACACTTAGGCCCAATCGAACGAACCATTTTCCTAGACCTTGCATATTGCGAACTATAACACTACGGAGTTTTACAATTCACCCATTGTAGTATTTAAAAAGTGAATTGAGAAAATCTCAAAAATATTGGGTCATCGACATTTTCTGCTCCTGGACCGGCCTAGTCCAGAATGCTGGAAACGTTATAAATGACTTCTGTCTTTGTTTTGAGTTTGGATTTACCTAGCATCCAGATATTTTTATAATACTAAGAATATTTTCTTTATTATTTTTTATTAATTACATGCTGTAAATATTCTTTTTTATTGAATTATCTAAAAAATTTGATGCCTATTAAAAATAATATCGTTTTTTTTTTTAAAGTTCATCTTAAAAATTCAGTATTTATTTTTGAACTGTCATTGTCAATTCAAAATATTTGGACATATCCGCGACAATTATAAAAATTCGGAATACGTGTTATTTAGTAAAAATCATATTTTTTATAATATAATTTTAAAATTGATAATATCTTAAAATATCTTGTATTATATCGAGAATTTAGAAATATTTAATAAAATCCAAAATTTTATTTGTATTTTTATCGACAATTTTGGAATTGTCGGAATGCATATATGTATTTTAACCAAAATCTTTGAAATGGTCGATAACAACTTATAGGCATACCACATATTTATAAATTGCCGATAAGAATGTAAACAAAATTTTGAATTTTATCAGATGTTTTTAAATTGTTGGTTAGCGACTTTAAAAATTTGGTAAAAATCATGATTTTTATTAAATATCCGATATCCTATCAAAATTGTCGGTATAAATCTAAAATTTTTAAAAAGTTTCAAAAAAGGATATTGATAAAATAGCGAAAATTGTATTTTTTTAAGTGGTATTATTATGGTCAAATTTAGGAATATGTGGGGTGTTTGGTAAAATTCTCCCTCCAAACCGATAAGATTATTGATTAGAGTCTGTTTGAAATGTATCTCAAAAACTCTTTTTTAGTTTTCAAAAATTTAAAATTTAAAAATTTGTTTGAATATAATGTTTTGCAAAAGTGTTTTTAAAAACTCTTTTTTATTTTTCAGTTTTTAAAAGCAAAAATGTAAAACAGTTTAGTTTTTAGTATTATAAAACTTGACGAAAAAACATAAAAATTTAGAATTTTCATTAATAGAATTAATGTAATTTTAATAATTTTTATATTTTAAAAATAAAATAGAAAAACGTATTTGAAAGAAGAGTATGTTATTTCTTTTATTTATGCTCTTTTTATGTATAAGTAACATTTTCAAATATGTTTATTTATTTTACTTAATTTTTTTGTGTTTCTTAGTTATTTTCACTATATAATTTTTTTTCTCTATTAAACGTGGAATCCCATTTTTTACATGTTTTTTCTTATTATTATTACAAACAAGTGTTATGTGATTTGTAAAATTAAAAATTGATTTAACCCAATTATTTGTATTCGACCAAATATCAATTAATTTTCTTAAGTTTGTAATATTTTATACAATAAAATAGATTTTAAAAGTAAATGACAAAATATGCATTTTTATTCTCTTCTTAAAATACTATTAAAAGATTAGATTATCAAACAAGTTTTTTTATTTTCATATTTTCAAAACAGTTTTTAAAAATTAATTTATCAAAGAATTTTTTTGTTAATTTTCTTCTTAAAAATAGTTTTTTAAAATAGATTTGAAAAACAAATTTTAAGAACTAAATTGAAAAGTGTTTCAAACAGACCCTTAATATTTCGCACCGGAAATGAAGTTTAGACCTAGTTAAATTACAAAGGCCTTATAATCATATAGTTTATTATTATTTTTTATGGCTTATTTTATCACCCTTTAAATCTTTCAAAATTCATTCGTTTTGACAAAAATATCTCTTGGATTTTAGAATACAAAGCTTGTTTTTTATGATTTTCGAATTCTAGTATCTAAACCTATTTTAGATTGCGAAACCCTTATTCTTTCCATCACTTTAGTATTTTTAAACTTTTCATTCCTAAATTTCCAATATTGCATTGCCTCTCTTTTCATAAAGTTTTACTCGAATCATCATGTATCAACCGATTTCAAAACATACTAGTGTTGTCGTTGATTGAAACTATACATGTTAAAAAAAGTCATAGCTTACTTAGTTTTGTAAATGATAAGAAAGTCCAAGGCTATATAATGGATTCAAGTTCTTCATTGTAAAACACACTAATTAAAAATACTTTAATCCTGTATTTGATTTCCCCCCTCTTATATTCTTGTGTTGTGTTGTGAATTGTAGTTAAATATTTGATTAAGTCATGATTTTTCTACGGGTTTGAAATTTTTACATTAAATTCTTGTGTTGTAATTATGTTTCTCTTTTTATCTGTGCATTAGTTTTTCCAGAACAATTGGTATCAAAACTTGCTTTGGTGGGGTATAAGTTTTTTAGAATGATATGTGGTTGTATGTTTTTCTGATCTTTCACATCATAAAAGAAATTTTATACTCTGTGTTGGTTGGGATTTTTTTTACCGCAGGAAAGGTTTTAGCTGCAATGTGAAGTTTTCAAGTGCAGTGAGGCTTAACTTAGAGAAATTTGATGAAAGAGGCAATTATTGTCTTGTGGAAAATTCAGGTAATTTTTTTATACAATTAAGATTACTCAAGGCATTAAAAGAAAACATTTTTTAACAAGGACAATGAGAAGTAAAAGAAACTAGATTTGAAAGCTTCAAGTACAATTCACATGTCTTTGCCTAAGAACATTCTTGTGAATGTTCTTAGTACGTTCTTCACGCAAAAAGTTTTAGAAGACACTTGAAAAGCTATATCAAAGAAAAGGTATTTCAAATCGGTTGTTGTTGAAGGAGCTGTTTCATAACTTATATAAGATGAAAATATTTGATCATCTAAGTGTTCTCAATGGTATTATTTCTGATTTAGAAACTACTCGAGTCAATATTGATGATGAAGATAAAACTTTGAGACTTATATGGTCTCTTACATCTTCCTATGAGAATATTAAACATGTTTTGATATATGGGAAGGAAACTTTGAGATTTGAAGAAGTTACTAGTAACATTTTATGAAGAAAGAAGGTTGAAGGGCGGGGATAATACTTCATCAAACTCAATGTTGGTTGCTATAGAAAGACCTTATGTGAAGAAAAACAATGAAATGGTTTTGAGATATTGAAAATATGGAAATATTAGGCATGTAAAATATAAGTGTCCTGATGGGAAACGTTAGATAAGGGCTCCAAGTTAAATGCTAGTAATATCTCCCTCGCTATGGAAGCTAATGATATTTTCTAAAACTTAAGAAGTGTGCCCTCATGACATTTCCGTTGTCATATAAAAGAATGAGTTATTGTTAGAGGATTAAAACATGGGCATTTATGCAAAATTTGTTGTTAGATTATGTTGGAGGTTGAATGATTCTTGTCAACATGGAAGTTGCACCATAAGTTTTCAATCTGATTTTCAACATGTGGAAATTGTTGAAGTGGTTAAACTTTAAGTGAAGTATACGTTTATTTTGGTGGAGTATAATAGTTTTTGAACTATGATTTCCAGTGATGATGATGTGAAAATTCTTGAAGTTGTGCAACTTCAAGTACCTATACTCTTTACGGTGGAGTATGATAGTTCTTTTGAACTATGATTATTGTTGAAAACAATGGAAGCCAATGAAAAATTTTCAATCAAGGTGGAGATTATTGGTGTTGGTTGAAAATATACATGTTGAAGAAGTTCTACATCACTTAGTTTTGTAAAAGAAGAGGAGGTCCAAAACTATATAAGAATTTAGGTTCTTCATTACAAAATACACAAATCAAAAACACTTTAAGCTTGTATTAGATTTTTATTTTTCTCTTATACTCTTGTGTTAGAGTGTTGTGAATGGTAGTTAAATGTTTCCTTTGGAGAGTGTGGGTGTATTGGGGCCTAGGGGTGGTTAAAGATAGCTTATTTATTATAATAATTTTTACATAGTATTATTCTCTAGTCATCATTTGATAACCGTCATGTTTTTTTTTTCTTTGATAAGTTTCTACAATAAATTCTCGTGTTGTTATTATGTTTCTATTTTTCTACACGCATTAGTTTTTCGTAACAGTTAGTACATATTTGCCTGATTATTTGATTGATTGCACTTTTTTGTTCTTCTAGATTGCTAGTATCACTCGGATTGTACATTTCTATAACTCGTAATGGAATGCATTCAGATTATACAACCCAAACATGTCCCCAAACATGCACTTGGATTATATAATATGAATTGTAACAACATGCATGCTGATTTTAAGTTCAATGACTTTGTTATTGTCAAATTTGTTGATTAGTTAATATTTTTGTTGATTTTTGCTAATGGATAAGAACAATATGTTGAGAATCCGCTCTCAGGGAAACAAAGACTCGACTATTGCTTCTACTAGACAGAAGCTTGGAAGTAAGATACACTCAAATAAAATTAGACTAGTTAAGCCAGAACCTCATCCTACTAGAGTTGTTTGAGGTCTAGAAGCATGTTGCTCGGGTTTAGGTATATCCAGGAGGCCCATATGTCACGTCCATATTTTGTTTTTAGAGGGACCATGTGATTATAGATATTTGAGAAGAGGATGCATGATACTTACTTCATAATTTTTTTCTTCATTTTTGTTGTATATATAGCTTTCAACTTATTTATTTTTATTTTTCACTCTCTTAATGGAACACTGAAATATATAAATAATAGAAAAAAGGTCATCGCTCATCAAACTTCAGTTGATGAATGATTCACTAATTACATTTGAGTCGGTGGACTAATTAATCTTTCCACCACAAATTTTAACCTATTTGATCATGGATGTAACATCCCTGTTTTTGAGTTATTATTTTAATTGATTTAATTGTATTTTAAATTAATTATTAGAATTTGTTTGGGGGATGAGGGTGTGCGACCTTGAGGTGGGGGTGTAGAGAGTAAGTAGAGTTTATTTAAAATAATTACAATTTATTTTAATAATTAAAATAATACTATTTTATTAAATTTATTTAATAAAATTGAAGAAATAGAGAGTTTGAGGCTGAATTGTAAATTAAGAGAAATAGAGGGGAGGAAGGAGAAAAAATAGTTGTTAGTAAGGGAGAGTATTATAATCTTAATTAGATTATCCTAACTATATAAGCTAATAGATAACTTAGGTTTAGAGAATTTTTATCCGTACGTGAAAAAGAGATTAAAGACACAAGGAAGATAGAAGGTTAGAGCTTTGACATAACAGAAGTTTTAAACAAGATTTTTCATTACTGAAAACCAAGTAAAGGGGGAGGGGGATTAATTCAATAATGAGTATATGCTTGAGGGATAGAGTTGAAGAGTCCTTAACCTCCAGTAGGCCAATTGGGATTTTGATTTAATTATGTAATTGATGATAAATTGTTGTTATATGATGATATTTGTGATGAAATTCTTGTACAACAATATGTGCTAAATTCTGTTTTGACATGTTAAAGTGTTTTTCACTAGGGGTGTTCAAAACCAAACCGGCCCAATAAAAAACCGCAAACCGAACCTAACCAAACTGAAAACCGCAAAAACCGCATTTGGTTCGGATTTGTTTGGGCCACTTTATGACAGAACCGCGCGGTTTGGTTCGGTTTGCGGTTTATATTTTGAAACCAAACCAAACCAAACCAAACCGCGTTATTTAGAACCCATTTATTTTACACCAAACCCAAGCCCATTTCTAAAGAAAGAAACCTGAAAACCTAGGGTTAGCAACAGAAGAAGGCAAAGACAAAACCGTACACAGGAAAAGGCAAAGACAAAATCGTACACAAAAGAAGAAGGCAAAGACAAAATCGTACACAGAAGAAGGAAGAAGGCAAAGACAAATTAGTTTCTCATCTTCATCCTCTTCACAATCGAAAGGTAAATCTCTCACTTCCTCATGTTTCAATTTCGTTTTTCATCTCCTCTTCTCTAATATCCCTTCTTCTCTCTTTCTTAGATATGACTATTGAGAAGGAAGTCAGTTCTGTTGCCGAAAATCTGGTAAAATATAGAAATTATTCTCTATAATTTGTGAGTTTTTAGGGAAATGGGTGAGTTCATAATTTGTGGTTAGTTGTCAATGATTGATTGGTTCAGTTTTATGATGATGTGACAATGTTAGTTTGGGTTCAATTAGTTTGTTCAGTTATGGTTAAAATGCATATCTGGTTTGAATCAATGGATTGTGATCTCATGACTTGTTGCTGCTCATTTATTTGTTGTTGAATATGTGACCATTGTTGAATTTCTTGCATTGGTTGTTATTGATATGTTATGTTAATGGACTTTTGTGAAGTTATTATGATACCTTGTGTAACACCCTTCTACCCAAACGACATATTTAAAGAATTTATCAGAGTACAACATGTAGAAGAGTTTACATTTCATTCAACTTAACACTCATCACTTTACAACATAAAAATATTTCATTTATTTTAATAAAACTTCGCAGCGGACAACAACACAATTAACGATTTATAAAAATGTTTCAACAAAACATATCAATAATTTAGTCTTCATACACAACTTAAATAATAATATAATCTCTATTGAATCCCATAACCCCGGTGTCACATGACCAGAGCATTGACTCGACTCTGTAGAATAACTCTACACTTATTCTTCACCTCAACAAAAGCTACTCCTCATTATCTGCACATTGCTCATCATAGATGAACATAAACACATGCAGAAGGGGTGAGAATTACATTATTAAACAATAATATAACGACAGAATATAATATGAATAATTTGCACATATGTCAACACGGATCATCACAATCATCATTATAATCAACAAACTCATGAATATCAACAAAACAACACATCAATTGCAATGCACACACCCATGCATGACTCAACACGACTCGGTATACCCATTTTGTGACCACTACAGGATCACTACTCCCAGATTCACCACCATAGAATCCGAGTTCCCCATAAGGAACCAAGCCTCTCAACAAGCCCGGAGTCAACAACATCATTGGAACTCAGTCCGTTCGTCACTAGGCATCGGCCTTTCATGAATGCATGCACATCAAACATGCATCATAATCAACATAGCAACAACAACATCATATAGTCATGTTATCATCTTCATTAATAGCATGACATACAACTCAACAAAACAACAACAACATTACAACGATATCACATCTGGGAGTTTAAAACGCGAAAGCTGTCCGTCAAACTGATATGGCGAACGCCGTTAGGCTAATGGTGAACGCCATTAGCGTTAAACGCTCCTATTCTGGAAAAACTGTCTGTCAAACTGATATGGCGAACGCCGTTAGGCTAATGGTGAACGCCATTAGCGTTAAACGCTCTTATTCTGAAAACTGTCTGTCAAACTGATATGGCGAACGCCGTTAGGCTAATGGTGAACGCCATTAGCGTTAAACGCTCTTATTCTGAAAACTGTCTGTCAAACTGATATGGCGAACGCCGTTAGGCTAATGGTGAACGCCATTTAGCGTTAAACGCTCTTATTCTGAAAACTGTCTGTCAAACTGATATGGCGAACGCCGTTAGGCTAATGGTGAACGCCATTTAGCGTTAAACGCTCTTATTCTGGAAAAAGGCCCAAATGGCGAGCGCCAAAGGCATAATGGCGAACGTCATTTGGCTGTTATGTGCATAAACAAGATTTTAAGCGCAGAAACAGTGGACGCGCGGCTTCTAAGCCTACAACCCAATATCAACATTTAACAATCATACATACACAACATACTTCGATTACAATGTATATAACGCCACCATACTCACAGATCGGACAATTTCCCTCAAAAACCACAACTTTCCCAATCTCCCTAAATTCCCCAAATTTATCAACGACCCAATCCTATATCATGTAATTGCTCGCATATTATCGTTTAATAAGGTTCAGACCCCTTACCTCTTTGGATTGAAGGAAGCTCTGAGCAATCTTTGGTCTTTTCCTCTTCCTTCTCTTTCTCTTCAGCGCTTCTCCCTTTTCTGACTCTGAGGCAAAATACGTGAAAATGAAAACCTTCAGTTATCTCCTTTGGCCTCTTTTACCCAATTCCACTTTTACCCTTCCACTCTTCATATTCCAATTATATTATTTATTTAATTATTATTAAAATAAATAATATCTATAATAATAATAATAATAATAATAATCCAATAATTCAACTTTATTTAATTAAATTAATAAAATACTATTAACTCAATTAAATAATTCTCTTATTTTGATCGGGGTGTTACAACTCTCCCCCACTTTAGAAGTTTTCGTCCTCGAAAACATACCTCAAGCAAATAGAGCCGGATACGACTCCTTCATCTGATCTTCACGCTCCCAAGTCAAGCTCTCACCAGCTGGACCTCCCCAAACAACTTTCACTAGAGCAATTTTCTTACCTCTCAGGGTCTTCTCTTCTCGGTCATCTATCCGAATTGGCAACACCTCAACGGTCAAATTATCCCTCACCTGGATATCATCCAACTGAACAACATGCGACGGATCCGCAATATACTTTCTTAACTGAGATACATGAAACACGTCATGCAGATTAGAAAGCGACGGCGGTAAAGCTATCCGATACGCCACTTCCCCAACCCTCTTCAAAATCTGATACGGACCCACAAACCTCGGAGTAAGCTTTTTAGACTTTAAAGCTCTACCCACACCTGTCGTCGGAGTAACTCTCAAGAACACATGATCTCCCTCTTGGAACTCAAGTGCTTTTCTCCTCTTATCATGATAACTCTTCTGACGACTCTGAGAAATCTTCATCTTCTCCTGAATCATCTTAACCTTTTCAGTCGTCTGCTGCACAATCTCAGGTCCGAGTACAACACTCTCACCTGACTCATACCAACACAATGGAGTTCTACACCTCCTACCATACAATGCTTCATATGGAGCCATACCGATACTAGCATGAAAACTATTATTATAAGTAAACTCCACCAACGGCAAATAACTATCCCAAGAACCACTCTGCTCCAACACACAAGCTCTCAACAAATCCTCCAAGGATTGGATAGTTCTTTCAGTCTGACCGTCAGTCTGAGGATGATAAGCTGAACTCAACCTCAACTTAGTCCCCAACGCTTTCTGCAAACTTTCCCAAAATCTAGAAGTAAATCTGGGATCTCTATCAGACACAATACTGGATGGAATACCATGCAGCCTCACTATCTCCTCAATATACAACTCTGCCAACTTCTCTAAAGAGTGATTAATCTTCATCGGCAAGAAATGCGCCGACTTAGTCAATCGATCCACAATCACCCAAATAGAATCATTACCTTTCACCGTCCTCGGCAGTCCCGTCACAAAATCCATGGAAATGCTATCCCACTTCCATTCAGGAATCTTCAAAGGTTGCATCATACCTGTCGGTTTCTGATGTTCAATCTTTGACTTCTGACAAGTCAAACAGGCATACACAAACTTAGCAACATCTCTTTTCATACCCGCCCACCAAAACAACTTCTTCAAATCTTGATACATTTTAGTTGCACCTGGATGGATACTCAATCCACTCCTATGGCCCTCTTCAAGAATACTCTTTTTCAATTCAGACACCTCAGGAACACAAACTCTACCTTTAAATCGCAGGATGCCATTCTCATCAATCTCAAAATTACCACCATTACCCTGGTTAACCATAGTAATATGATCAACTAGAGCGACATCAACTTGCTGACCATTCCGAATATCTTCCAGAATTTCACTAGTCAACTTCAGCATACCCAACTTTACACTATCAGCGGAAACTTCACAACCCAAACTCATATCACGGAACTGTTCAATTAACTCAAGCTCCCGAACCATCATCATAGACATATGTAGAGACTTTCTACTCAGCGCATCTGCAACTACATTAGCCTTACCGGGATGATAACTCAATTCGAAGTCAAAATCCTTCAGTAGTTCTAACCACCTTCTCTGCCTCATATTTAACTCTTTCTGATCAAACAGATACTTCAGACTCTTGTGATCACTGAACACTTCGAATCTGGAACCATACAGATAATGCCTCCACATTTTCAACACAAATACAACAGCCGCAAGCTCTAGATCATGCGTAGGATAATTCCTCTCATGAACTCTCAACTGTCTAGAAGCATAAGCTACAACTTTACCATTCTGCATCAAAACACCACCAAGACCCATCAAAGAAGCATCACAATAAACAACGAAGGACTCACCAGGATTAGGCAAAATCAACACTGGAGCACTAGTCAACCGCCTCTTCAACTCAACAAAACTCGCTTCACAAGCTGCATCCCACACATACACTTGACCCTTCTTAGTCAACTGCGTCAACGGCAATGCCAACTTAGAGAAGCCTTCAATAAATCTGCGATAATAACCAGCTAACCCCAGAAAACTGCGTATCTCAGTAGCAGACTTCGGAGTCTCCCACTGTAATACAGCATCAACTTTAGCAGGATCAACAGAGATCCCACCACTCGAAATCACATGGCCAAGGAAACTCACTTCCTTCAACCAGAACTCACATTTAGATAACTTTGCATATAATTTCTTTTCTCTTAACACCTGCAAAACAATTCTCAGATGTCCTGCATGCTCTTCTTCCGTCTTAGAATATATCAATATATCATCTATGAACACCACAACAAAATCATCAAGGTACGGATGGAATATACGATTCATATATTCCATAAACACACCTGGAGCATTAGATACACCGAACGGCATCACAGTGTATTCATAATGACCATACCTCGTACGGAAAGCAGTCTTCGCAATATCATCTGACTTCACTCGGATCTGATGATAACCCGATCGCAAATCAATCTTACTGAAAACATGAGCTCCAACCAACTGGTCCATCAAATCATCAATCCTCGGCAATGGATACCGATTCTTGATAGTCACCTTATTCAACTGCCGATAATCGACACACAACCTCATCGTACCTTCTTTCTTCTTCACTAACAATACTGGTGCACCCCAAGGAGAAACACTTGGACGCACAAACTTCTTCTCAAGCAATTCTTCAAGTTGCTTCTTCAGTTCAACTAATTCAGTTGCCGACATTCTATAAGGAGACATCGACACTGGACTCGTACCTGGTACTAAGTCAATGGCAAATTCGACTTCACGTTCTGGAGGTAAATCACTTACATCCTCCGGAAACACATCCTGAAATTCACAGACAACAGGCAAATCTACACTCACTACTTTCTTATCCGCTTGCAGAGACGCAAATAAAGCGAATATCTGAGCTTCATCTTTCACAAAATCCCCTATCTGCCTAGCAGATAGAAATCTTGCCTCATCATTCTCACCAACTTCAGAGAACCGCACCGTCTTCCTATAGCAGTCGATGAACACGCCATAGAATTCTAGCCAATTCATTCCCAGAATAATATCAGTTTGGTGCAAGGGTAAGCACACCAAATCAATCACGAACTCTCTCTCAAAGATCGTCAAATGACAACCTCGACAGACAACAGAAGTCTTCACACTAATCGACAGTGTCATTTACACTAATCGACCAACAGGGAAAACATCACATTATGACTCGACTGGACTGACCATGCTCTGATACCACTAATGTAACACCCTTCTACCCAAACGACATATTTAAAGAATTTATCAGAGTACAACATGTAGAAGAGTTTACATTTCATTCAACTTAACACTCATCACTTTACAACATAAAAATATTTCATTTATTTTAATAAAACTTCGCAGCGGACAACAACACAATTAACGATTTATAAAAATGTTTCAACAAAACATATCAATAATTTAGTCTTCATACACAACTTAAATAATAATATAATCTCTATTGAATCCCATAACCCCGGTGTCACATGACCAGAGCATTGACTCGACTCTGTAGAATAACTCTACACTTATTCTTCACCTCAACAAAAGCTACTCCTCATTATCTGCACATTGCTCATCATAGATGAACATAAACACATGCAGAAGGGGTGAGAATTACATTATTAAACAATAATATAACGACAGAATATAATATGAATAATTTGCACATATGTCAACACGGATCATCACAATCATCATTATAATCAACAAACTCATGAATATCAACAAAACAACACATCAATTGCAATGCACACACCCATGCATGACTCAACACGACTCGGTATACCCATTTTGTGACCACTACAGGATCACTACTCCCAGATTCACCACCATAGAATCCGAGTTCCCCATAAGGAACCAAGCCTCTCAACAAGCCCGGAGTCAACAACATCATTGGAACTCAGTCCGTTCGTCACTAGGCATCGGCCTTTCATGAATGCATGCACATCAAACATGCATCATAATCAACATAGCAACAACAACATCATATAGTCATGTTATCATCTTCATTAATAGCATGACATACAACTCAACAAAACAACAACAACATTACAACGATATCACATCTGGGAGTTTAAAACGCGAAAGCTGTCCGTCAAACTGATATGGCGAACGCCGTTAGGCTAATGGTGAACGCCATTAGCGTTAAACGCTCCTATTCTGGAAAAACTGTCTGTCAAACTGATATGGCGAACGCCGTTAGGCTAATGGTGAACGCCATTAGCGTTAAACGCTCTTATTCTGAAAACTGTCTGTCAAACTGATATGGCGAACGCCGTTAGGCTAATGGTGAACGCCATTAGCGTTAAACGCTCTTATTCTGAAAACTGTCTGTCAAACTGATATGGCGAACGCCGTTAGGCTAATGGTGAACGCCATTTAGCGTTAAACGCTCTTATTCTGAAAACTGTCTGTCAAACTGATATGGCGAACGCCGTTAGGCTAATGGTGAACGCCATTTAGCGTTAAACGCTCTTATTCTGGAAAAAGGCCCAAATGGCGAGCGCCAAAGGCATAATGGCGAACGTCATTTGGCTGTTATGTGCATAAACAAGATTTTAAGCGCAGAAACAGTGGACGCGCGGCTTCTAAGCCTACAACCCAATATCAACATTTAACAATCATACATACACAACATACTTCGATTACAATGTATATAACGCCACCATACTCACAGATCGGACAATTTCCCTCAAAAACCACAACTTTCCCAATCTCCCTAAATTCCCCAAATTTATCAACGACCCAATCCTATATCATGTAATTGCTCGCATATTATCGTTTAATAAGGTTCAGACCCCTTACCTCTTTGGATTGAAGGAAGCTCTGAGCAATCTTTGGTCTTTTCCTCTTCCTTCTCTTTCTCTTCAGCGCTTCTCCCTTTTCTGACTCTGAGGCAAAATACGTGAAAATGAAAACCTTCAGTTATCTCCTTTGGCCTCTTTTACCCAATTCCACTTTTACCCTTCCACTCTTCATATTCCAATTATATTATTTATTTAATTATTATTAAAATAAATAATATCTATAATAATAATAATAATAATAATAATCCAATAATTCAACTTTATTTAATTAAATTAATAAAATACTATTAACTCAATTAAATAATTCTCTTATTTTGATCGGGGTGTTACACCTTGTATGATAAAAAATTTGCTGTCATGATGCTTTGTGATGATTGAACTGCTTGCCCTGTTGCATTGCTCTTGATTGTATTTACTGTTGCAGCCTTGATGAATGATGCTTTGATCTATTATGCTTGATGAATGACAAGTTTGTTTGTATGATCATTGCAATTGGGTGCATGTGAATGGTTGCATTTCTTGTAAATGTTTGCATCATTAATATGATGTTAAGTCTGCTATATGCGTATGCGGGGTGAAATGCTTGATGACAGGGTTGCAACATTATTGATGTGCATATGCGTGGACTGGTTGGCTGCAATGTATGGCGCATAATTGTTGGTGGCTACAGACTGTTGTGAAATTTTTATGCTTAGCATGATGATTGGAAATGTGTAGCTTGATCTGTTACATGTTATGATGATGTGTTAGGTCTGCTATGATGCTTGTTTCTGCAGGTTTTGTGTGGTGCTGCAGTAGGATAGCCATGGCTTGTTTCTGCAGTTTTTGTGTGGTCTGCTATGATGCATGGTTCTGCAGGTTTTGTGTTAGGTTTTTTGTTCATGATTTCCTTTTATTGCCTTGGTTTGGTTTGGTCATGTATGGTGCATTGTTATGTCACTTGTTTGGTGCATTGTTATGTCACTTGTGATAGGATATTAAGTGAACTATATGCATACTCAATTAAGTGCAGTTTAAATATTATGCAGTAAATTAACAAACAGTATATGTATATATATTTGCAGTCTGAAAATAATCCATCGATGGCGATGCCTACAACAAATCCATCTCAAACTATTAATTTGGACAAACATGAAGATGGTAATGTTCAAAAGAAAAAGAAAAGGAAAGTTGGAGAAGTTGGCGATTCTAATGCTAATGATTCTAATGATGGAGATTCAGGTAAACAAAAACCTTGTAGGCCTAAATCTTGGGTTTGGGATCATTTTACAAGAGACACATCGAGAACTCGTGCTAAGTGTAATTGGTGTACGAAGTCGTATGCTGCTGATTCACACAAAAATGGAACCACCAATTTAAATAACCATTTTTTGCATCAATGTAAAAAAATTCCCAAGAGTGTTCTTGATCCCACTCGAACCACTCTTAGCCTTCAAGAAGGCGGTAACGCAACTAGTAATAATACACTTGTTGGTATCCATTTTGATGTTGAATTATGTAGACAAGCTTTAGCTAGAATGATAATTGTGGACGAGTTGCCTTTTTCGTTTGTTGAAAATGAAGGATTTCATTACTTTATGAGTGTTACACAACCTAGGCTCCCACTTCCGGGAAGGATTTCAATTGCTAGGGATTGTTTGAGTCTTTACATGAGTGAAAAACATAAGTTTAGAGACTTGTTTACTAAAACAAATCAAAGTGTCTGTCTAACAACTGATACTTGGACTTCCGTGCAAAATATTAATTATATGGTTCTTACTGCGCATTTCATTGATCAAGACTGGAAGTTGCGTAAAAGAATTCTCAATTTTTGTCCAATAACATCTCATAAGGGAGAGATAATTGGGAAAAAGATTGAAAAGTGTTTGGAGGGTTGGATGATAGATAAGGTTTTCACCATCACAGTTGATAATGCTGCTTCAAATGATGTTGCTATCTCTTACCTAAAAAATAGAATGGAGGATTGGAATTCACATCCATTAAAAGGAGAGCATTTACACGTCAGATATTGTGCCCACATTCTTAACCTTGTTGTCAATGATGGGTTAAAGTTGAAGAAAATGCATTCTTCAATTTCCAAAATTAGGAGTGCGGTTCGATATGTTCGTCAGTCACCTGGCCGTTTAGATAGGTTTAGGACATGTATTAAAGAAGTTAGGATACAAGACAAGTCTACAGTGCAATATGATTGTCCCACTAGGTGGAACTCCACATACCTTTTGCTTGAAAGCGCATTGAAGTTTCAAAAGGCATTTAAAAGATTAGGTGAGAAATGTGTTGAGTATGCGATGTTGGAAGGTGGTATCCCAAATAATGAGGATTGGGATAATGGCAAGTGTTTTGTGAAATTTTTGAAGTTGTTTTTTGAAATCACTACAAAGGTGTCAGGTTCAACTTATGTAACATCTTCTACATATTTCATGGAACATTGTACGATATTGGGGGCATTGAAGACTTGGACGGAATATCATAAAGATGACCCATTACTTACAAATATGGCTAATGCTATGAATGACAAATATAATAAGTATTGGGGGGATGTCATAAAGATGAATAAGCTAGTCTTTATTGCTGTCATTTTTGATCCTCGGCGTAAGTTCCAGTTTATTCGGTGGGGATTGGATAAGTTTTATGATAAGGAAGTTGTTGATTCTCTGTGTGATAAGGTGAGGCAAAAATTAAACAAAATGTTTGAAAGCTATAGTCTTTTCTTAAGTAAAGGCCAAGTCGAAAGTGATGCACAAGAAATAGAGCTATCAAAATTTGTTACATCTTCTGATCATATGGATGATCAATTTGAGAAGGACATGGACCAAGATTCAAATTTAAATAAAAATGAAGTGGATTTGTATCTCATGGAGACGAGGGAGAAGAAAAGTCAAGATTTTGACATCTTGAATTGGTGGAAGGTAAATTCCACCAAATACCCTACTCTTGGTATAATGGCTAGAGATATCTTGGCTATGCCAATATCTACTGTTGCTTCGGAGTCTGCTTTTAGCACTGGGGGTAGAGTTCTTAGTTGTTATAGGAACTCTCTTACACCAAACACTGTTGAAGCTTTGATATGTGCACAAAATTGGTTAAGATCTTCCCCTTTGAAAGTGGATATTGAAGAGCACTTGGAAGACTTGGAGAAGCTCGAACAAGGTATATATAAATTTGTAAACTTTATTTGTTCATGATTCTATTTTATTCAATTGTTTGTTTTGTCTAACATTTGTTAATATATTTGATATATTTTTAGAAATGGCTCCGATCCGGCAACTAAATTTGTACATTCTTTTCTCATCCCTTCATTCATGTTTGCACAATAAATGTTTCATAAACAATACTTTTTTGCAACAATTTGTGAAAAGGGTTCCCTAGGAGTACCTAGGATGCTTTGGGTGCCTAACACCTTCCCTTTGCATAATTACCCCCTTACCCAGATCTCTGTACCCCTTTTATTAGTTTTCTTTGCAAAACTTCTTAGGCTTTTGTTCGCTTTTTAGCCATTCCTTTGGATAAATAAAACTGCGGTGGCGACTCTATCTTGTATGTTTTGCTTTTGCTTTAATCAATAAATCATAAAGTGATGAATACACCGCTACACTATGGATTCCAATACACCTTTACTTTTGGTTTCAAACTATACCTTTTCGGTCACTTGTTACCAAAACCCCGATTCTGTGACTTTGGTCATCCATTCCATTCATCTCCATGATGCATTCATATTCTACGTTCATTCACTTCATGTAGTATACCTTATTCCTTGAACCAAATACAATATACTTTTGAGTTCCATCTTGAACCTCTTTGTGAACCAAGAACCGATTTGTTTGTCTTGTTAGACCTTGTAGCTTAGACGAACATCTCCTTACTTACTTTGCAGCCATATACAGGCCACCCTTTCTTTTTCGGTTATTCCAATACAATGATACCATGCCTTAGGCCCCTCACTTGTTGGTTCATACCAGTTTTACTCTTGGGTTCACATTTCACCCCTTGTTGGAGTTCAAAACAACATTATCCTTTGGTTTAGACCATACTGTTATCACAATTCTTTTCACCTCCCACCATTAGTTCTATGAACTACGGAACTCTGAATTCCTTATTGCACTATAAGGATGCATAGGCATGAGAGCCCTAATCATCACAAAGCACTTTATCTATTTCCATCATTTTCCCTTATTCTTTCGCGAGTAATCCTTAGATATAACACTTATTCGAGATAGAACAATCAAAACGGTTTCCTTAATTTTATCGATGTTTTTCATTTCTTATGAAAATAAGTAAGTTCGATGACGACTCTGTTGTATGTTTGAGCGTGCGATACCTTCAAGTATATTTCTGCTAACTTCAACCATTATGACGACCCTAACCATTTCCTAATCCGAGACAAATTAGATAATCAATAAGTTATTTAGGGCTTGTTTGATTCAATTTCAATTTTTTGTTTTTAAAAACTGTTTTATAAATTAGTTTTAAGAATTGTTTTTAAGATGAAAACAAAATAAAAATTTATTTGGAAGTTTTGTTTTGTAAAACTATTTTTAAGATGATAAAAGAAAAAACTTGTTTGGTTGATTTGTTTTTAAAAACTAATTCAAATATTGTTTGATTTTTACTTTTCTAAATGATAAAATATTATCTATATTAAATAGTTATTAAAAAAATATAAAATTATTTCACTAATTAATTAACCTAATTTATTTTTTTATTTAAAATTTTAAACTATTATTTTACAATTGAGAAAATGGAAGATACATTGATAGTGTAAATTAATTTTTACACTTTCGATCATTAACGGTTATATCCCGCTAAATCATATTAATTTTTTTAAAATTATTTATATGATATACCAAAATGATATATTTTTATTGAATGATCGTGTAATTGTTTTTTACTAGGTTAGTACATCTCCATTAATCTCTTTATAATTTATTTTAATTTGTTGTAAAATACTATTTACAAGTTAATTTTATTCCAATCATATCATTTTACTGTGTTTTTGTTAATTTAATTTTCTTAAAAAAGATAAAATTTACAAATTATTATGTTACAATTTTACAAATTTTTATTTATTTTCTATAAGTTAAATATTTTTGAATGTAATTTCACGGAATGTTCATGTAAAAAACATAAACAATCACATAATGAATATATAAAAGAATGATAATTAAATTTTATTAAAAAATAAAAAGTAGATAAATATATAATGTACATGTTATAAACATGAAAAAATAAAAAGTAAATAAATATATAATATACATGTTATAAACATGAGTATATAAAAGATTCTGTAATAACTTTTGAATGAATTTTACCTTTTGTTGGAGTTTAAACACAAATGCTTGTTTGGAATTAATGAATCATTTCATTACATTTAGCAAAATGTAGATACTAAGGGTCTGTTTGGATTTCTTCTCAATTTTAGTTTTTAAAATCTGTTTTACAAATCTATTTTGTAAATTTGTTTTTGAGAAAATAAAATAAAAAGAATTCATTTGGTTATTTAATTTTTGAAAAGTGTTTTAAAAATTAAAAAGTGAAAAAATATATTTGATAGTATAATTTGTAAAAACTGTTTTTTTAAAATAGGACAATATAGTTTGTTTGATAATCTATATTTTAAAAATATATTTTACTAAATAAAAATAATTGTGATATATTTTTTGAAAATATTAAAATTCAGCTAATATACATTTAAGTTTATTAAAATATTTTTAATAATTAATGATAAAATATACAATTCACTTGATGTATAAAAATTATATTTTAGTGTTGGTTTGAATATATATACACAATTCATTTAATGTATAAAAATATACTATTCACTTACTGAGGATTAATTAAAGAGAGAATAATTGAGACTGAGAATTTTAATTTTCATTAACAATATATGAGGATTAACAATAGATTGAGAGTGAAATATTACAATTAAAAAATCTTGCAAGTAATTACTATAATCCGATTAATGAAACCGTATTTTTTTTCCAACTTACCTCAATTGAAAATTAAAAAGTAAAAGTGAAAATTGAAAATCAAAACATATTTTGATAGTTTCAGTTTTTTAGATTTTAAAACACTTAGGGCTTGTTTGATTCAATTTCAACTTTTTATTTTTAAAAACTGTTTTATAAATTAGTTTTAAGAATTGTTTTTAGGATGAAAATAAAATAAAAATTTATTTGGAAGCTTTGTTTTGTAAAACTATTTTTGAGTTAATAAAAGAAAAAACTTGTTTGGTTGATTTGTTTTTAAAAACTAATTTAAATATTGTTTAATTTTTACTTTTAGAAATAGTGTGATTATAAGTAAATGATAAAATATTATATATATTAAAGAGTTATTAAAAAAAGTATAAAATTATTTCAGTAATTAATTAAACTAATTTTTTTTTAATGAGATTAATTTTACACTTTCAATCAATAACGATTATATCCCACTAAATCATATTAAATTTTTTTAAAATTATTTATATGATATATTTTTATTGAATGATCGTGTAAATTGTTTTTACTAGGTTAGTATATCTCCAAAAATCTCTTTATAATTTATTTTAATTTATTGTAAAATACTATTTGCAAATTAATTTTATTCCAATCATATCATTTTCTTAAAAGAGATAAAATTTACAAATTATTATCTTACAATTTTACAAATTTTTATTTGTTTTCTATAAGTTAAATATTTTTTAATATAATTTTACGGAATGTTCATGTAAAAATATAAACAATCACATAATGAATACATAAAAGAATGATAACTAAATTTTATTAAAAAATAAAAAGTAGATAAATATATAATGTACATGTTATAAACATGAAAATATCCGACCAATTAAAATGTGTTCTCTTGTGCAAACATAATATTTTTTATTTGTTGAGTTTTTCCGATGCAAATAATTATCTTACGGATATGAGTATAACAAAAACATATTTTCTATTGCAAATTCATATTTAAGAAATCAACGTAAATAAAAATTTATAAATTTTTCATGTGTTTTCAGTTTTTGTGTTTTAAAAATTCAAAAGTAAAACAACTTTTAGTAGTTTTGGTTTTTTAGTTTTTAAAACTAAAAAACAAAAACAGTTTTCAAAACCACTTTTTTAAAAACTATTTATCAAATAAGTTTTTAATTTTTAAATTTTCAAAAACTAAAAAACTGTTTTTAAAATGGGAATCAAACAAACCATCAGTCATTTCATATTAGTTTCTCAAACCCTAATATTCCTCTCTGGTTGTGGCGACTGCATCAGTAGACTCCGATTATGGCGGCAGAGTACGATCTGACACCACGTATGGCACCAAATCTTGACCGGCATCTAGTCTTTCCTCTGTTAGAGTTTCTTCAAGAGAGACAAATATACAACGATAACCATATCCTGAAAGCTAAGATTGATCTCTTAAACAACACAAACATGGTTGATTACGCCATGGACATTCACAAGACACTCTACCAAACTGAAGATGTGCCTCAGGATATGGTTGAACGCAGGGCCGACGTTGTCGCTCGACTCAAGTCTCTTGAAGACGCTGCTGCTCCTCTTGTTGCGTTTCTTCAAAATGCTGGCGCCGTTCAGGAATTGAAAGCTGATAAACACTATAATCTTCAGATGCTTAATGATAAATACCAGGTTTTGTCCCTATCATAGTTTCACGCAATTAATCGATTTATTTACTCTGTTATAGAAACGTGATTATTTATCATAAACAGTAGTTTCCGCAGCATGTATGTAAGTGCAGCATGTATGTAAGTAATAGTGTTTGGATTTTTTTTTATTAATAATTTGTTGGGATGATGTGATGAAATAATGACTTTTAGGAAATAATAATCACATTTTGATGATAGCGTTTTAGTGCTCTGATTGGTAATAAGCAAAGGATAGCTGTTAAGCTAGCCGATAGCGGTTGAACTTATAACATAACGGGTGGATAATGTAGCTGATTTAACTTGAGGTGTTTGGTAAAATTAGCCCTTTGACGAACTCATTAATATAAAATATTAACAAACATATTTTCAGTTAATAATAAAAAAGTTCAATTAAGATAATAAGGGTAAAATCCTCAAATCCTAGCTCAATTGGCAGAAGTCGATATTGATAGGTTGGACGTTATTTGTGTGTGAGTTCCTAATGGATGTTACCACTTCCTCTACAGTATCAAAAAAAGTAAATAATAAGGGTGAAATGAGAGAAAATGCTATAAGCTAAAACAATGCTTGAAGTATATTAGAGTAATGCTAAGATAAGTCAGATATAACCAGTATATTGTTGTAACTATCAGGACTGACGAATGTGAGCATGGAACACCCTGGCCTGCTTTGCAGGTTACCTGGTTGTTAGCATAAAAGCAACCAGACCCTCTCTTTGTAACTAACTTTTGAATGAGAAAAAAAGTTTGTTACAGAAAATGAACAATTCCACTATGAGTTTTATCATGGTATCAGATTATTAACGCGATCCTAGGCCACAACGTCTTCTCCACCGGCTTTGTCGTCCCCTTCCACTCAAATCTCTGCAACTCCGGCGCCGACAACACCGGTTGCAACTAATGGTGTTCGTCATCTCCCGTTTTGCTCAAAATTGCGCAGAAATTGGATGAAAAGAACTTTCATCTCTGGAGGCACTAGGTTGAACCTTACATCAATGCTCACGGTCTTATAGATTTTGTTGTTTGCACAAGAATTTCACCTCAATCTCTTGATGAAGTTGCTCGCATTTTTGGATCGGTGAAAGCTGCTTATTTGATTTGGTTGCAAAAGGACCAATTACTGTTATCGTGGCTTCAATCTACTCTCTCTCGAGCAAAATTCTCTCGTGTTCTTGGTTGCTCGCACGCCCATCAACTTTGGGATCGTTTATTCAATTATTTTTAAAAGCAAACTCGTGGTCGTGCTAGGCAACTTTGTATTGAACTTTGTGCTCTCACATTGGATTCGCTCTCAATTCAGGATTATTTGCACAAAATCAGAACTATTGTTGATGCTTTAGCTTCCATTGACGATCCTTTGCCATGCTCTCATCACATTGACATGATTCTTGAAGGTTTATCCTCAGATTATGCTCCAGTTGTGTCTGTGATTGAAAGCAAGTCTGGCATCATGGATCTTGATGAAGTTGAGATCCTTCTTGTTGCACATGAACTCAGGCTTGCTAACTTTAAGAAATCTTCAGTTCCAAACCTAGTCCTCTTTGAACCTGACTCACACATCTGAACCCACCCTTCTCTCTCAAGCTGCTCCTGAGCTTGAGTACCATGAGTACCATGCATTTAGAGGTGCCAACTCTACATGTGGTGGCAGAAATGACAAAGGTAGAGGGGGCTGTTTTGCTAATATTTAGTGTCAGGTTTGTTTTAAGTTTGGGCACACTGTTGGCATAAATTCAACCAACATTTTCAGGGCTCTTCATTTAATAGAAATTCCTATTTCTCTTTCTCATCTCCTTGGCAAAGGTCACATGGCTCCTTATAGCAACAATGTTTGGAACAGACCTCCTATGACTCTTAGACACGCTCCTCCTCTTCTTCCTTCACCTAGTACTTTTGTGGCAAACACTCTTCATTCCTCATTTGCATCATGGTTCCCTGACTCAGGTGCCTCTTATCATGTTATTATTGAAGCAAGCAACCTCTAACAACTTACTCCCTTTGAAAGGTCCTGATCAAATCTTCATAGGTAATGACCAAGGTTTGCACATTGCCTCATCTGGTTCTAGTTCTTTTAGTCGCCTTTCCAACCTCACACAAAACTCACTTTTAGTCATCTGCTCCTAGTTCCCACTATTACTAAAAGTCTTATGAGTGTCAATAAATTTTCAAAAGACAATAATGTATATTTTGTTTTCACTATTGACAAGTGTCTTGTCAAATCACATGTTGCTAATGTTGTGCTTCTTGAAGGCCATGTTGGGAGTGATGACTTATATGAGTTTCCTCCTATTTCTCTGTCTCCTATTGCTAAGTCCTCTCCTTTACCTACTTCTTTACCTGTTAAGGTTGTCCCTAGAGCTTACTCTACTAGTGTCGATTCTAATTTGCCTAATGTGTGACATCTTAGACTAGGCCACCCAAATGTTTATGTTTTAAAATTTGTTTTGCAACTTTGTAATATTCCTTTTCATTATAAAGATCATAGTCTATTTTGTTCTAATTGTTGCATGGGTAATGCACATAGACATCATTCACATACTTCGCACACCATATACTCCAACCTTTTAGAACTTGTTTATAGTGACTTATGGGTTTCCTATCCTAACCCCTTTATTTTAGGCTTTACATATTATATGTCATTTGTTGATGCCTATTCCAATAGTTTAAGGTCATGGTTGAGCTATAACTTGGATTTTCTATTAAAGCCATTCAGTCTGATTGGGTAATTTCTGATTGGGCTGGGCATGGTCCACATAGTGTTTTGTCCTCACACACACACACCATCAAAATGGTGTGGTTGAGAGGAAACACATACGTATTGTAAACCTTGGTCTCACTCTGGTAAGTCAAGCCTCCTTGCCCTTGTCTAATTTGGATTATGCCTTCTCCACTGTAGTCTACTTAATAAATAGGCTTCCTTCTTCTATTAATTTTAAAGTCCCCTACACCTTATTGTTTCACATCTCTCCTGACTATGCTTTCCTCAAGACCTTTGGTTGTGTCTGTTTTCCTATGTTCATGCCTTATCGCTAGGGCTATAGGTGTCTAGCCCCTTGGTTGTGTCTGTTTTCCTATGTTCATGCCTTATCGCTAGGGCTATAGGTGTCTAGCCCCTAGTGGAAGACTGTACATATTCTTTCAATGAGTCTAGATTCTCCTTTCATGCTCTCTTTCTCAATGCCTCTACTCCTAGTTCATCATCTATTAAGGGTACTACTTTGTCTCCCATTGTCTTTCATGATCCTATTCTTCCTGCTTCTTCAGGCATTTCACCTGCTGTTGCAAGCTCTTCCCCTTCTTCAGAGTCTTCCTCTGAGTCAGTTTCTCGGTCTCAACATACTTCTCCTCTCTAGTTCCCCTGTTCCTCCTTCCTCTTCCCTAAATGTCTCAAATCTCTCAAATTCTCTCGAGTCTGCCACTCCTTCTTCCTCATCAGATACTTCTCAAACTGATCAATCCATCTCTTGTTAAGCTGTTCCTGCACTTATAAAAACAGTCAATTTTCATTCCATGCAAGCTAGAGCTAAGTCTGAATTTGCTCAGCCAAGACTTGAACCTAGACTTCTTCTCACTCACCTTGACCCCAAAACTATTAAGCAAGCATTGGCCTCCTTACCTTGGAAAACTGCCATGTAGACTAAGTTTGATGCCCTCATCACTAACAAAACTTGGTCTCTTGTACCTCTTCCTCGTAATAGACATGCTATAGGTTACAAATGGGTGTTTAAGGTTAAGGAAAATCCTGATGGCACTGTCAACAAATACAAGGCCATGTTGCTTGCCAAGGGGTTTCATCTACAACATAAGTTTGATTTTACAGAAACCTTCTCACCAGTGGTCAAACCCATCACTATTAGGATTATTTTTGACTATTTATTACTTATCATTGGCTATTCATCATCTGGATGTTAATAATGTCTTTTGTAATGGCCTTCTTGATGAAGAGATGTATATGGAGCAACCTCAAGGTTTTTACTAGTGACAACTGCAAACTTCAGAAGACTCTTTATAGGCTCAAACAGGCCCTTAGGCAATGCTTGAGAGACTTCAAAAGGCTCTCCTTGAGCTTCAATTCAGGGCCAGTAAATGTGATCCCTCTCTCCCTTCATTTATCACTCTAATGCTCAAACTCTATATCTTTTAGTCTATGTGGATGATATCATTCTAATTGGAAGTTCAGAAGATCTCCTTAAGAAGATTGTCACCAACTAGAATCAAGCCCTTTCTCAAGTTTTTATGCGATCTTGACTATTTTTTTTTGAATTGAGGTCAAGCAGGCCTCCCATGGTTCTCTTCTTCTCACTTAATCCAAATACATAAAGGATCTTCTTCAGAAAACTCATGATTGAGTCATCTCCTATCTCCACTCCTATGCAATCTGTTAAGAGTCCCACATCGGACAATATATGGCCTGAAAATGAGTTTATAAGTGGGGACAGTCCTCACTCTACC
This sequence comes from Lathyrus oleraceus, assembly GCF_024323335.1. Classification (NCBI taxonomy): domain Eukaryota; kingdom Viridiplantae; phylum Streptophyta; class Magnoliopsida; order Fabales; family Fabaceae; genus Lathyrus; species Lathyrus oleraceus. Next base: position 557,806,981 of record NC_066583.1, on the reverse strand, counting down.
AACCGGTTTTGTAGGGTTGAGTTAGGCCAAACCACATTTCTTAACATGGTATCAAGAACCTCGTTTAAGATCCGGTGGACCACCTATTATGTTTTCCGCTATCGGGTCACCCACCATTTATTTCCACGTTACAATTGTCTAGTCCTGAGCGTGAGGGTGTGTGTTAAGAGTCCCACATCAGATAATATATGACCTGAACATGAGTTTATAAGTGGGGGCAATCCTCACTCTACCAACCGGTTTTGTAGGGTTGAGTTAGGTACAACCACATTTCTTAACCCAATCCACCTGCAAGCTAACCAAGACAGGCTCTGCCTTCTTTTCTGATCCTTCATTATACAGGTATGTGGTTGGTGCCTTGGAATATGCAACTATCACCGGACCCAATCTTGCATATGCAGCCAATAAAGTCTGCCAGTTTATTTCTCATCCTCTTAAGACTCATTAAATTGCTGTCAAGAGGATCTTAAGGTATCTCAAGGGTTCTATTGGACATGGATTGCTTATGTTTCCTCGTTTTCCTACTACAACTCCCTCTCTGCAGGTGTATTGTGATGCAGACTGAACATCAGATCCTGATGACAAGAGAAGCACTTCTGGCGCAGTTCTTTTTGGCTCAAATCTTATCTCTTGATGGTCTAAAAGAAGCCTGATGTGGCTAGGTCCAGCCTGTTGTGGCCAGGTTTCACCTGTTAAAGTAATGCTAAGACAGGTTAGATATAACTAGTATATTGTTGTAACTACCAAGACCGACAGGTGTCAGCTTGGAATTATTAGAGAAAGATAAAGAGAGCATTATAGAAGATGAGTTAACCAAGACAGGCTCTGCCTTCTTTTCTGATCCTTCATTATACATGTCTGTGGTTGGTGCCTTGGAATATGCAACTATCACCAGACCCAATCTTGCCTATGCAGCCAATAAAGTCTGCCAGTTTATTTCTCATCCTCTTAAGACTCATTAAATTGCCGTCAAGAGGATCTTAAGGTATCTCAAGGGCTCTATTGGAATGGATTGCTTATCTTTCCTCTTTTTCCTACTACAACTCCCTCTCTGCAGGTGTATTGTGATGCAGACTGAGCATCAGATCTTGATGACAAGAGAAGCACTTCTGGTGCAGTTGTTCTTTTTGGCTCAAATCTTATCTCTTGATGGTCTAAAAGAAGCCTGATGTGGCTAGGTCCAGCCTGTTGTGGCCAGGTTTCACCTGTTAAAGTAATGCTAAGATAGGTTACATATAACTAGTATATTGTTGTAACTACCAAGACCGACAGGTGTCAGCTTGGAATTATTAGAGAAAGATAAAGAGAGCATTATAGAAGATGAGTTAACTCTGTTTGTATTAACTGAACTCATCAAAAGATTAATTACAAATAGTTTGACAAATAGAAAGTAATTGGTAATCAGTAATAACATGTTCCAGAACGTGTGTAATGTGGTGTTTTCTCTTTGCTTGTTAGGTTCTATAGGGGATGCTTGATTACAAACGTAACTAGTTTTTTTAAAAATTGTTTCAACACATTAGAGTTTATGTATTGTATTGTATAGGTTGTTTCTTGAATTGAAGATGGGATCAGACTCCACATAAGACATGCATAGTCTGCTTCAATAAAGTATCTTGTTGAACATATTACATAAGCTTAAAAGACTTTATAATCATCATATGTTATTTTTATAAGCTATTGTGTCGTCAAATAGCGGCTATGTCGGTGCTATATAGTACTGTAGCATAATGGAATTTGAACACACTGCTGTTTTATTCGATCAGCATTTGACCGCACTGATAAGCCATTTCAAACACTTGCACAAGTACTTATGCCACAAGAGAAGTCTGATTAAGTTATTTCAAATATCCTAATATGTCCTCATTTTTTTGGTTGTTTTTCTTCTGGAAGTTTGAATATGTTGGTATTTGAGTTCTGACTTCTTAAAGGATGATTCTGTTATAACAGATCGGTCCTGCACAAATAGAGGCTTTATACCAATATGGCAAATTTCAGTTTGAATGTGGAAACTACTCTGGTGCTGCTGACTATCTTTATCAGTACAGAGCATTGTGCACTAATAGTGAAAGGAGTTTGAGTGCATTGTGGGGAAAGCTGGCAGCTGAAGTATTGATGCAAAACTGGGATGTTGCTCTTGAAGAGCTAAATCGCTTGAAGGAAATAATTGACTCAAAGGTTGTTGGTCTGTTCAGTAGCACGACTATCTTGCTTGTAATGTTGCTGAGATTAATAGACTTACTATTGGTGAACTTTGTTGCAGAATTTTTCATCACCTATAAATCAGGTACAAAGCAGAATATGGTTGATGCATTGGAGTCTGTTCATCTTTTTCAACCATGACAATGGAAGAACACTGATAATTGATCTGTTTAACCAAGACAAGTATGCATTGTTGACTTATCTTCCATTTCCCTTGATTTGTTTTTAATCAGAACACAAATATTCCTATATTTTGTTTATTGTTAATCTAAATAATAACACTTCTGCAATTGTTTCCTCACTCTGGGTTTAGTATCTTGAATGTTTTGTTGTCAAATATTTGATATCATTTTTAGGTATCTTAATGCAATCCAAACTAGTGCTCCGCACCTTTTGCGATACTTGGCCACAGCATTTATCGTCAACAAGCGCAGGAGGCCTCAACTCAAAGAGTTTATAAAAGTTATTCAACAAGAGCAGCGTTCATATAAGGACCCCATCACCGAGTTTTTGGCTTGTGTTTACGTCAACTATGACTTTGATGGCGCACAAAAGAAGATGAGGGAGTGTGAAGAAGTAAGCGCCCTCTCTGTTGTCTAGCTAATAAATGTGTTAATTATAATAATATGCTTACCATTTCTAAAAATGCAGGTAATTCTCAATGACCCCTTCCTTGGTAAACGAGTCGAAGAAAGCAATTTCTCAACTGTACCATTAAGGGATGAGTTCCTTGAAAATGCTAGGCTATTTATTTTCGAGACATACTGCAGAATACACCAACGCATTGACATGGGGTATGTACATAGTATCTGATACAAATGTTGTAGTTCATGTTTGGTTTTCAACTTTTTTATAAGCCTCTATGAAAAACATGCTTCAACTTATGTGCCATTGATCTTTGATAGTCTATCAAAACCAAATGCATAAAATAAGAGTTTTGCTTTTTCTGTTGCGGACTTATGCCTTGTCTCTATTTGATATTTGATATATACTTTGTTGACGATTCCCTCTGGTCTTCTTCATACACGCAATACAGCTGAACTTTTTATGATAGGATTACTCAGTTGCTGATATTTGTTTTAAACAGAGTACTTGCCGAGAAGCTAAATTTGAATTATGAGGAGGCTGAGAGATGGATTGTGAATCTCATACGTGGCTTAAAGCTTGATGCCAAAATTGACTCACAAACTGGAACTGTTATCATGGAACCTAATCATCCAAATGTGTAAGTTGACATAATATACTGAAACTTGATAAACACTATTACTATTGTTCTGGTTTATCCCTTTTTTTCTTTTGTTCTAAAACCCTTAAACTTTGAAATGTTCAGGTATGAGCAGTTGGTAGACCATACCAAGGCCCTTAACGGCCGCACTTACAAGTTGGTCACTCAACTTCTGGAACACGCACAGGGTCAAGCAGCTCGTTAAACTGTTTGTAAATGTGATGATTGAAGACAATCCAGCAGGCAAAGAAGACAAAATAACAAAATTGGAGGGAAGGAATCAATCAGGGACAGCTAACAAACGATCCCAGATTTACAGGAGCAAGGAGGAGAGCCATAAGAATATGAGGCTCAACAAAAAAAAGTATTCTCGTCTCCTCATAGGAGAACTGCTTACCAATGATTGTTGGGGAATATTTTGGTGGAAACTGTCTCTTTTTTCTTCACTCTGCAAATTTTCTGTACTTGGCCGAATTATTGTACTTGCAATTTTTATTCCATGAAATGGCTTGCAGCCATACTCTAATTAGCTCCTCAAATTCGTAATAGATTCCTAAATTTTACTATCTCTTTTGACAATGTAGTGAAATAATTTCCTTATCATCTAAGTACTTGTTGCATTAGCCGTTAAACCATGAGAGTTTCTCAGTTCACCTTATTATCCTTCTACACAATATATCATCGAAAAAATCTGAGTAAATTCTCTGCATTTTGGTAAGTGGAATGAAAATTTTACAATATTTTATAGAAATGCATTAACCAAAACATATCACACTTAGGCCCAACCGAACGAACCATTTTCCTAGACCTTGCATATTGTGAACTATAACACTACGGAGTTTTACGATTCACCCATTGTATTAATAAAAACATGTTTCGGATAATTTTATATTTAAAAAGTGAATTGAGAAAATCTCAATAAAATTGGGTCATCGACATTTTCTGCTCCTGGACCGGCCTAATCCAGAATGCTGGAAACGTTGTAAATGACTTCTGTCTTTGTTTTGAGTTTGGATTTACCTAGCATCCAGATATTTTTATAATACTAAGAATATTTTTTTTATTATTTTTTATTAATTAGATGCTGTAAATATTCTTTTTTATTGAATTATTTAAAATATTTGATGCGTATTACAAGAAATATCGATTTTTTTTAAAAAGTTCATCTTAAAAATTCAGTATGTTATTTTTGAATGGTCATTGTCAATTCGACAATACATAAAAATAAAATAAAATTAATTTGATGTATTGGATTTTTTAAAATATTTGGACATATCCGCGACAATTATAAAAATTCGGAATACGTGTTAATTAGTAAAAATCATATTTTTTATATTATAATTTAAAAATTGATAATATGAAATATCTTGTATTATATCCACAATTTAGAAATATCTAATAAAATCCAAAATTTTATTTGTATTTTTATCGACAATTAATGCATATATGTATTTTAACCAAAATCTTTGAAATGGTCGATAAACACTTATAGGCATATCACATATTTATAAATTGCCGATAAGAATGTAAACACAATTTTGAATTTTATCAGATATTTTTAAATTGTTGGTATTGGTAGCGATTTTAAAAGCTTGGTAAAAATCATGATTTTTACTAAATATCCGATATCCTATCAAAATTGTCGGTATAAATCTAATATTTTTGAAAAGTTTCAAAAAAGGATATTGATAAAATAGTGAAAATTGTATTTTTTTTAACTGGTATTATTATGGTCAAATTTAGGAATCTGTGGGGTGTTTGGTAAAATTCTCCCACCGATGAGATTATTGATTTAATATTTCGCACCGGAAATGAAGTTTAGACCTAGTTAAATTACAAAGGCCTTATAATCATAAAGTTTATTATTATTTTTTATGGCTTATTTTATCACCCTTTAAATCTTTCAAAATTCATTCGTTTTCACAAAATATCAAAGCTTGTTTTTTATGATTTTCGAATTCTAGTATCTAAACCTACTTTAGATTGCGAAACCCTTATTCTTTCCATCACTTTAGTATTTTTAAACTTTTCATTCCTAAATTTCCAATATTGCATCGCCTCTCTTTTCATAAAATTTTGCTCGAATCATCATGTATCAACCGATTTCAAAACATGCTAGTGTTGTCGTTATTGAAACTATACATGTTAAAAAAGCATAGCTTACTTAGTTTTGTAAATGATAAGAAAGTCCAAGGCTATATAATGGATTCAAGTTCTTCATTGTAAAACACACTAATTAAAAATACTTTAAGTCTGTATTTGATTTCCCCCCTCTTATATTCTTGCGTTAGAGTGTTGTGAATTGTAGTTAAATATTTGATTAAGTCATGATTTTTTTACGGGGTTGGAATTTTTACGTTAAATTCTTGTGTTGTAATTATGTTTCTCTTTTTATCTGTGCATTAGTTTTTTCATAACAATTGGTATCAAAACTTGCTTTGGTGGGGTATAAGTTTTTTATTATGATATAAGGTTGCATGTTTTTATGATCTTTCACATTATAAAAGAAATTTTATACTCTGTGTTGGTTGGGATTTTTTTTTACTGCAGGAAAGGTTTTAGCTGCAATGTGAAGTTTTCGAGTGCAGTGAGGCTTAACTTAGAGAAATTTGATGAAAGAGTCAATTATTTCCTTGTGGAAAATTCAAGTAATTTTTTTATACAATTAAGATTACTCAAGGCATTAAAAGAAAACATTTTTTTAACAAGGACAATGAGAAGTAAAAGAAACTAGATTCGAAAGCTTCAAGTACAATTCACATGTCTTTGCCTAAGAACATTCTTGTGAATGTTCTTAGTACGTTCTTCACGCAAAAAGTTTTAGAAGACACTTGAAAAGCTATATCAAAGAAAAGGTATTTCAAATCGGTTGTTGTTGAAGGAGCTGTTTCATAACTTATATAAGATGAAAATATTTGATCATCTAAGTGTTCTCAATGGTATTATTTCTGATTTAGAAACTACTCGAGTCAATATTGATGATGAAGATAAAGCTTTGAGACTTATATGGCCTCTTACATCCTCCTATGAGAATATTAAACATGTTTTGATATATGGGAAGGAAACTTTGAGATTTGAAGAAGTTACTAGTAACATTTTATGAAGAAAGAAGGTTGAAGGGCGAGGATAATACTTCATCAAACTCAATGTTGGTTGCTATAGAAAGACCTTATGATTTAGAAACTACTCGAGTCAATATTGATGATGAAGATAAAGCTTTGAGACTTATATGGCCTCTTACATCCTCCTATGAGAATATTAAACATGTTTTGATATATGGGAAGGAAACTTTGAGATTTGAAGAAGTTACTAGTAACATTTTATGAAGAAAGAAGGTTGAAGGGCGAGGATAATACTTCATCAAACTCAATGTTGGTTGCTATAGAAAGACCTTATGATTTAGAAACTACTCGAGTCAATATTGATGATGAAGATAAAGCTTTGAGACTTATATGGCCTCTTACATCCTCCTATGAGAATATTAAACATGTTTTGATATATGGGAAGGAAACTTTGAGATTTGAAGAAGTTACTAGTAACATTTTATGAAGAAAGAAGGTTGAAGGGCGAGGATAATACTTCATCAAACTCAATGTTGGTTGCTATAGAAAGACCTTATGATTTAGAAACTACTCGAGTCAATATTGATGATGAAGATAAAGCTTTGAGACTTATATGGCCTCTTACATCCTCCTATGAGAATATTAAACATGTTTTGATATATGGGAAGGAAACTTTGAGATTTGAAGAAGTTACTAGTAACATTTTATGAAGAAAGAAGGTTGAAGGGCGAGGATAATACTTCATCAAACTCAATGTTGGTTGCTATAGAAAGACCTTATGATTTAGAAACTACTCGAGTCAATATTGATGATGAAGATAAAGCTTTGAGACTTATATGGCCTCTTACATCCTCCTATGAGAATATTAAACATGTTTTGATATATGGGAAGGAAACTTTGAGATTTGAAGAAGTTACTAGTAACATTTTATGAAGAAAGAAGGTTGAAGGGCGAGGATAATACTTCATCAAACTCAATGTTGGTTGCTATAGAAAGACCTTATGATTTAGAAACTACTCGAGTCAATATTGATGATGAAGATAAAGCTTTGAGACTTATATGGCCTCTTACATCCTCCTATGAGAATATTAAACATGTTTTGATATATGGGAAGGAAACTTTGAGATTTGAAGAAATTACTAGTAACATTTTATGAAGAAAAAAGGTTGAAGGGCGAGGATAATACTTCATCAAACTCAATGTTGGTTGCTATAGAAAGACCTTATGTGAAGAAAAACAATGAAAAAATCTGAGTAAATTCTCTGCATTTTGTTAAGTGGAATGAAAATTTTATAATATTTTATAGAAATGCATTAACCAAAACATATCACACTTAGGCCCAACCGAACGAACCATTTTCCTAGACCTTGCATATTGCGAACTATAACACTACGGAGTTTTACAATTCACCCATTGTATATTTAAATCTGTCAAAATACATTAATAAAAACATGTTTCGGATAATTTTATATTTAAAAAGTGAATTGAGAAAATCTCAAAAATATTGGGTCATCGACATTTTCTGCTCCTGGACCGGCCTAGTCCAGAATGCTGGAAACGTTATAAATGACTTCTGTCTTTGTTTTGAGTTTGGATTTACATCCAGATATTTTTATAATACTAAGAATATTTTCTTTATTATTTTTTATTAATTACATGCTGTAAATATTCTTTTTTATTGAATTATCTAAAAAATTTGATGCCTATTAAAAATAATATCGATTTTTTTTGAAAAGTTCATCTTAAAAATTCAGTATTTATTTTTGAACTGTCATTGTCAATTCGAAATATTTGGACATATCCGCGACAATTATAAAAATTCGGAATACGTGTTATTTAGTAAAAATCATATTTTTTATAATATAATTTTAAAATTGATAATATCTTAAAATATCTTGTATTATATCGACAATTTAGAAATATTTAATAAAATCCAAAATTTTATTTGTATTTTTATCGACAATTTTGGAATTGTCGGAATGCATATATGTATTTTAACCAAAATCTTTGAAATGGTCGATAACAACTTATAGGCATACCACATATTTATAAATTGCCGATAAGAATGTAAACAAAATTTTGAATTTTATCAGATGTTTTTAAATTGTTGGTTAGCGACTTTAAAATTTTGGTAAAAATCATGATTTTTATTAAATATCCGATATCCTATCAAAATTGTCGGTATACATCTAAATTTTTTAAAAAGTTTCAAAAAAGGATATTGATAAAATAGCGAAAATTGTATTTTTTTAAGTGGTATTATTATGGTCAAATTTAGGAATATGTGGGGTGTTTGGTAAAATTCTCCCTCCAAACCGATAAGATTATTGATTAGAGTCTCGTTGAAATGTATCTCAAAAACTCTTTTTTAGTTTTCGAAAATTTAAAATTTAAAAATTTGTTTGAATATAATGTTTTGCAAAAGTGTTTTTAAAAATTCTTTTCTATTTTTCAGTTTTTAAAAGCAAAAAAGTAAAACAGTTTAGTTGTGTTTTGCTTCTTACTTTTTAGTTTTTAGTATTATAAAACTTGACGAAAAAACATAAAAATTTAGAATTTTCATTAATAGAATTAATGTAATTTTAATAATTTTTATATTTTAAAAATAAAATAGAAAAACGTATTTGAAAGAAGAGTATGTTATTTCTTTTACTTATGCTCTTTTTATGTATAAGTAACATTTTCAAATATGTTTATTTATTTTACTTAATTTTTTTGTGTTTCTTAATTATTTTCACTATATAATTTTTTTTCTCTATTAAACGTGGAATCCCATTTTTTACATGTTTTTTCTTATTATTATTACAAACAAGTGTTATGTGATTTGTAAAATTAAAAATTGATTTAACCCAATTATTTGTATTCGACCAAATATCAATTAATTTTCTTAAGTTTGTAATATTTTATACAATAAAATAGATTTTAAAAGTAAATGAAAAAATATGCATTTTTATTCTCTTCTTAAAATACTATTAAAAGATTAGATTATCAAACAAGTTTTTTTATTTTCATATTTTCAAAACAGCTTTTAAAAATTAATTTATCAAACAAATTTTTTGTTAATTTTCTTCTTAAAAATAGTTTTTTAAAATAGATTTGAAAAACAAATTTTAAGAACTAAATTGAAAAGTGTTTCAAACAGACCCTTAATATTTCGCACCGGAAATGAAGTTTAGACCTAGTTAAATTACAAAGGCCTTATAATCATAAAGTTTATTATTATTTTTTATGGCTTATTTTATCACCCTTTAAATCTTTCAAAATTCATTCGTTTTGACAAAAATGTCTCTTGGATTTTAGAATACAAAGCTTGTTTTTTATGATTTTCGAATTCTAGTATCTAAACCTATTTTAGATTGCGAAACCCTTATTCTTTCCATCACTTTAGTATTTTTAAACTTTTCATTCCTAAATTTCCAATATTGCATTGCCTCTCTTTTCATAAAGTTTTACTCGAATCATCATGTATCAACCGATTTCAAAACATACTAGTGTTGTCGTTGATTGAAACTATACATGTTAAAAAAAGTCATAGCTTACTTAGTTTTGTAAATGATAAGAAAGTCCAAGGCTATATAATGGATTCAAGTTCTTCATTGTAAAACACACTAATTAAAAATACTTTAATCCTGTATTTGATTTCCCCCCTCTTATATTCTTGTGTTAGAGTGTTGTGAATTGTAGTTAAATATTTGATTAAGTCATGATTTTTCTACGGGTTTGAAATTTTTACATTAAATTCTTGTGTTGTAATTATGTTTCTCTTTTTATCTGTGCATTAGTTTTTCCATAACAATTGGTATCAAAACTTGCTTTGGTGGGGTATAAGTTTTTTAGAATGATATGTGGTTGTATGTTTTTCTGATCTTTCACATCATAAAAGAAATTTTATACTCTGTGTTGGTTGAGATTTTTTTTACCGCAGGAAAGGTTTTAGCTGCAATGTGAAGTTTTCAAGTGCAGTGAGGCTTAACTTAGAGAAATTTGATGAAAGAGTCAATTATTGTCTTGTGGAAAATTCAAGTAATTTTTTTATACAATTAAGATTACTCAAGGCATTAAAAGAAAACATTTTTTAACAAGGACAATGAGAAGTAAAAGAAACTAGATTTGAAAGCTTCAAGTACAATTCACATGTCTTTGCCTAAGAACATTCTTGTGAATGTTCTTAGTACGTTCTTCACGCAAAAAGTTTTAGAAGACACTTGAAAAGCTATATCAAAGAAAAGGTATTTCAAATCGGTTGTTGTTGAAGGAGCTGTTTCATAACTTATATAAGATGAAAATATTTGATCATCTAAGTGTTCTCAATGGTATTATTTCTGATTTAGAAACTACTCGAGTCAATATTGATGATGAAGATAAAACTTTGAGACTTATATGGTCTCTTACATCTTCCTATGAGAATATTAAACATGTTTTGATATATGGGAAGGAAACTTTGAGATTTGAAGAAGTTACTAGTAACATTTTATGAAGAAAGAAGGTTGAAGGGCGGGGATAATACTTCATCAAACTCAATGTTGGTTGCTATAGAAAGACCTTATATGAAGAAAAACAATGAAATGGTTGTGAGATATTGAAAATATGGAAATATTAGGCATGTAAAATATAAGTGTCCTGATGGGAAACGTTAGAGAAGGGCTCCAAGTTAAATGCTAGTAATATCTCCCTCGCTATGGAAGCTAATGATATTTTCTAAAACTTAAGAAGTGTGCCCTCATGACATTTCTGTTGTCATATAAAAGAATGAGTTATTGTTAGAGGATTAAAACATGGGCATTTATGCAAAATTTGTTGTTAGATTATGTTGGAGGTTGAATGATTCTTGTCAACATGGAAGTTGCACCATAAGTTTTCAATCTGATTTTCAACATGTGGAAATTGTTGAAGTGGTTAAACTTTAAGTGAAGTATACGTTTATTTTGGTGGAGTATAATAGTTTTTGAACTATGATTTCCAGTGATGATGATGTGAAAATTCTTGAAGTTGTGCAGCTTCAAGTACCTATACTCTTTACGGTGGAGTATGATAGTTCTTTTGAACTATGATTATTGTTGAAAACAATGGAAGCCAATGAAAAATTTTCAATCAAGGTGGAGATTATTGGTGTTGGTTGAAAATATACATGTTGAAGAAGTTCTACATCACTTAGTTTTGTAAAAGAAGAGGAGGTCCAAGGCTATATAAGGATTTAGGTTCTTCATTACAAAATACACAAATCAAAAACACTTTAAGCTTGTATTAGATTTTTATTTTTCTCTTATACTCTTGTGTTAGAGTGTTGTGAATGGTAGTTAAATGTTTCCTTTGGAGAGTGTGGGTGTATTGGGGCCTAGGGGTGGTTAAAGATAGCTTATTTATTATAATAATTTTTACATAGTATTATTCTCTAGTCATCATTTGATAACCGTCATGTTTTTTTTTCTTTGATAAGTTTCTACAATAAATTCTCGTGTTGTTATTATGTTTCTATTTTTCTACACGCATTAGTTTTTCGTAACAGTTAGTACATATTTGCCTGATTATTTGATTGATTGCACTTTTTTGTTCTTCTGGATTGCTAGTATCACTCGGATTGTACATTTCTATAACTCGTAATGGAATGCATTCAGATTATAAAACCCAAACATGTCCCCAAACATGCACTTGGATTATATAATATGAATTGTAACAACATGCATGCTGATTTTAAGTTCAATGACTTTGTTATTGTCAAATTTGTTGATTAGTTAATATTTTTGTTGATTTTTGCTAATGGATAAGAACAATATGTTGAGAATCCGCTCTCAGGGAAACAAAGACTCGACTATTGCTTCTACTAGACAGAAGCTTGGAAGTAAGATACACTCAAATAAAGTTAGACTAGTTAAGCCAGAACCTCATCCTACTAGAGTTGTTTGAGGTCTAGAAGCATGCTGCTCGGGTTTAGGTATATCCAGGAGGCCCATATGTCACGTCCATATTTTGTTTTTACAGGGACCATGTGGTTATAGATATTTGAGAAGAGGATGCATGATACTTACTTCATAATTTTTTTCTTCATTTTTGTTGTATATATTGCTTTCAACTTATTTATTTTTATTTTTCACTCTCTTAATGGAACAGTGAAATATATAAATAATAGAAAAAAGGTCATCGCTCATCAAACTTCAGTTGATGAATGATTCACTAATTACATTTGAGTCAGTGGACTAATTAGTCTTTCCACCACAAATTTTAACCTATTTGATCATGGATGTAACATCCCTGTTTTCGAGTTATTATTTTAATTGATTTAATTGTATTTTAAATTAATTATTAGAATTTGTTTGGGGGATGAGGGTGTGCGACCTCGAGGTGAGTGTGTAGAGAGTAAGTAGAGTTTATTTAAAATAATTACAATTTATTTTAATAATTAAAATAATACTATTTTATTGAATTTATTTAATAAAATTGAAGAAATAGAGAGTTTGAGGTTGAATTGTAAATTAAGAGAAATAGAGGGGAGGAAGGAGAAAAAATAGTTGTTAGTAAGGGAGAGAATTATAATCTTAATTAGATTATCCTAACTATATAAGCTAATAGATAACTTAGGTTTAGAGAATTTTTATCGGTACGTGAAAAAGAGATTAAAGACACAAGGAAGATAGAAGGTTAAAGCTTTGACATAATGGAAGTTTTAAACAAGATTTTTCATTACTGAAAACCAGGTAAAGGGGGAGGGGGATTAATTCAATAATGAGTATATGCTTGAGGGATAGAGTTGAAGAGTCCTTAACCTCCAGTAGGCCAATTGGGATTTTGATTTAATTATGTAATTGATGATAAATTATTGTTATATGATGACATTTGTGATGAAATTCTTGTACAATAATATGTGCTAAATTCTATTTTGACATGTTAAAGTGTTTTTCACCATTGATGAACTATTGAAGGTTTCTGATTAAACATGATTTTATGGAATTAATTGATTGAATATGGTAAAACTCTTGAATTAATCTGTTATGAATGTATTATAACATGTATGATGTATTTTGGAACGAATTTGAGAGTTTATAAGTGATTTTGGGAGATCCCGTAAGTCTTCCCTTATAAAAATTGTGTTTCTGGTGTTGCTGTAGATCGCTGATGGACACCAGCTTGGTGACGACCATGGCGTCATGCCTTTGAAGCGCTGACACGTAACCCACCATGGTTCCCAGTCGCGTGTGTTGGTACAGAGCGTCACAATAGTGACAGGTTAGTTTTGGATGCTGGTGAGGGGCATCATGCATGTGACGACCAGGTCATTATGCCTGTGACGACCAAGGCGTCATGAGCCTGAAAGTTGCGCAGTTGGGTTGTTTGTTTGTAATAAACTGCTGAATTTGATTTTTTTGACTTTTGTTGAGTGATGATGTACTGTTAGCTACTGTTTGATATTGTTTTGATGAAAGTTGATGATTAAATGCAAATCTAATTGATGTTACAAAATTGCTGACAAATGATGAAATATGTGAAAATGATGATAACATTGTGTTGAATATTGTGAGTTGTGATATTGATATATTGATGTATGAGCATGATTTATGTTACTGAATTATGATTATATTGTTGTAGGATGATAGTTCGGGAGAGAAACTATTATCGTTAGATCAATGCATGTTTTGTTTACTGTCGGGAGGAGATTTTAAACATTATGTTGTTGTTGTAGTGGCGTGTTGTGACATGCCTTCATATGTCATTGTTGTTGATGAAAGAGACAAGTTATAATCTAAGCAGGGTGGATTGGTGACTTGTCTAGAATTCGAGCAGGGTAGATTCGGGGTTCGAGCATGGCGAACCCGTTTCCTGGGTGAACCAGTTGATGATGATATGGTACCACATGCATATGAGTATATTTGAAGTTGAGAGTCTCATTACATGATTAAATGATGAATATGTGATTGTTGTGTATGTTGATGGATTGAGTGTGAGAATGACATTGTTTGATTATTATTAAGTGTGTGGATGTTTGAACTCTACCTTGTAGTTTATACTGTTAATTTATTGATGTGAATTCTCATCCCCTTTGCTTTGATATTTTCCACCATGGTTATCTTGCAGATACTTAGAAGTAGAGTTGTTGCTGTGAGAGGGAAATAACTCAAAGAGTTATTTTCATTAGTTATCACTTTTTCATCTTTAGTCGCTTTGCTCTGATTCTATAACACTAGGGACTGATAATGTTTTCTTTATTATGGTTGATGTCTACATATTTGTTTTGTTGAAGTTTGATAAATATTTATGATGATTTGTTTAAAGTTATTGAAATTGGATATAGAAACTTCTTTTTGAATCATTTTGTGAAAGTTAAGTCTTTATAAGACCCAAACTGAAGTTAACCTATTTTATTATTGCAATTTATGTGATCCAGCTGCGATGATACCCTAAGTAAATATGAGCATGCGATGACAAATGTTGTATGTTGTTTACTTTTCCGATGCGTGTTTTCAAAATGTCTATGTTTTGTTAAAGGGTTATCGTTGGTGACACATTGAATTGTCAACTAAACCTTTTTATATAAGTTTTGGGGGTTTAAGGTGTTACATAGTGGTATTAGAGCATGTTCGTCAATCCGACTAGGTTCTTGCATAATTGTTCCCTAGTATGTGACATGTGAGTGTACACTATCGATGTATTGTTTCTTCTAATGTCTGTTTGATGATGTGCATAATGCCTGAAAGAAGCAATCGTGCAATTGCTGATGCTTTGGAGTCATTGGCTCAGGCCCTGCATGGGCAAAAAAGTTCTACAAGAATAATCATCGATGTTCAAGGGCATGCATGATCCGAAAGATGCTCATACATGACTGAAAGAGATTGAAAATATTTTCTGAGTAATGGCCTGTACTGAGGAGCAGAAGGTATTGTTTGGTACTCACATGTTGTCTGAGGAAGTTGAAGGTCGGTGAGATAACACACGCCAAAGGCTTGGGGTTACTGGAATTGAGGTTATCTGAGTTGTATTCAAAGCGCAGTTTTTGAAAAAGTACTTTCACGAAGATGTGCGTAGTAAGAAGATTAAATTCCTTAAATTGAAGACTTATCCAGAAAAAATAAAATAAAAAATATACATTTCATTTTTAATAAACAAGACTTGTACAGAAAAAAGAAAATTATAATAACATTAATGAATCTGAATATCAATAGTTTTTTTCAAAATAAATAAATAAATAGGTTGAAAGTTTAAAGTTGGGAAAGTAAATATCAAAAATAAGACTTAATTAGATATTAAGTCTTTTAACTTAAATTTTTTTGTTTCATGTTGGTTTTTTATTTAATAAACATCTTTATTTGGTCCTTTAAGTATAACTCAATTAGAGAAATTACTTCATTCTCTTAAATTTTAACTTTAAATATTTAAATATTTAAGATGTGACAATATTGTTGATTGTAAGCCACAATTTCACTATTTTCTTTAATTTAAAGTATCTGATCTTTGTTTCAAAAGATAAATAGTTGGATTTTGCATGATTATATGATCTAATAGAGAATCACCAACACACAATTTTTTTTCTATTTCATCATCATCATAGTAAAAAAAGCTCAAAAATAGAAGAAAAATTAGATGTTGATGATTCATTTTATTAGATCATATAAGTGTGCAAGATCTAACGATTTAAATATTTTAAAACAAAAATAAAATGATTTATGTTTAAGAAGATAATGAGGTCAACCAATAAAATGATGTTCAATCAATAATATGAGCATATCTTAGATATTTAAAGTTGAAATTTAAAAGAATGAACTAATTTATCTAACAAGGCTATATTTAAGGAATCAAATTGCGACGTTTCTCTAACAAGGCTATTATTTTTTATTGGGTAGAGGTGAATAACATTGATTTTCGTCCTAACGTTATTGATCATTTGCTATTGTATGCTATTAATGAAAAGGAGATTTTGGGATGTTTGGGTTGGCTTTGTTTTTTTAGCTTTAATTTGTTAATCAATTGTTCATAAAAATGTAAAATCTAAAGAGAGGTGTTGGTGTTTGGCATATAATGAGAGAAAGAGAAAGAGAAAGAAAAGTGATGGTATAGGATAGGGTCGATTTTAGGAGGTATACTAGGATTGAATCCCATAGGGTAAAATCTTGGAGGCCAAAAAGGAAAACTGGCAAATGCTATGAGATACTGTTTCAATTTCTCGGTTGGCATCTCTGAAACATAAGATACTGTTTCAATTTCAAACCAACCACATCGAAGCAGATGCTACTACTTCCAATGCAACACAATCGTTACACTATTTTTGGTTGCAAAAATCAATGCATGCATGCAGTACCTTTCTTGTACTTTTCTGTCTTAGTATTAGTCAAGATAAAACTAAAGCAATTTGGTTCTAGGGTGACTAACTATATTCTTAGTTAAACAATATTTATATTTAATGTCAGACATATATTAAATAAAAAGAGAAAGTTACATTTATTTCTTCCCAGATTAACTAAAATAATATCCACATTTTTCCTAATTTTAAAATATACATTAACCTCTTTCAAATTTATATATATGTGAATTATAATCAGAAAATCGTAAATATATACTTAAAATTAGAAGAGAATTGTCGTAATTATTTAAATATTGTAAAATTAAAGGAGAGTTGTTGGTATTGTTGTTAGTATCATAAATATATATATTTGAATGGAATAATTTTAAATAAATATTATATGTATATAATATTTATTTGAAATATTATAATAATAAATTATTTTTTAAAAAAATTATAAAATTATTATTATTATTATTATTATTATTTTAAATTGAGGAAATATCAATATAAAAAATATATGATTAACCAACTTTATAACTTTATTAATCAATATTTTATATTTTATTAATCAACTTTATTTTACTAATAAAAAAATATTTTTAATATACTTCATCATTTCATTAATCAATTTTTTATATTTTATTAATTAATTTTATTTTACTATTAAAAATTATTGTTCATGCACACGACATTGTTTATATTTCATAATTTAATAACAAAACTTGATTAATATTATTTAATTTATTTGTTAATGAAGTATTGAAATGGATTAATGAATTATAAATAAAATAAAAGGTTAATAACTTATATATTTGTATTATAAAATAAAAGGTTAATGACACAATTTTATATTTGTATTATAAAATAAATTTATAAAAAAAAAATATTTTTTAAAATAATATTTTTTAAAATAATTTTTTTTATTTTAAAAAATATACTGTTCATCGTATTTATATGGTGAATAATATATATAATGTAAGTATTGGTGTCAAATTTAGATGTATGAATAACATTACTTATCTTGATCGATGATGGTAAATACTTAATGAAGTAGAATAATGCGATATTTAAATATTTGTAAAAAAAAGGTAAAATGCAGTAGAAAGTGAGATTCTAGCAGTAAAAAAAAAGTGACATTTAGCTATTAAAAACATAAGAGTAGTTTGTCAGATTTTTTAGCATCTTTTTTCTTCTTTCAATAAGGTGGAATGGCTATAGTGATATCATAAAAAGCTGGTAATATCAGAGATATAAATAGATAGTGCCACCAAAATCCCACTAGCACTGAAATTTTTAGCATAATAGTAGTAACACTTTTCATCATAGTGTGTTGACAGTGTCATGCTTGTTTTGCAGCATGGGGGAGGTGCATGCATGGTAGTATAATAGTTTACCCTAAGGAGAATTTACTATATGCAAAAGTTTATGGTTAACCTACTAGTCATGTGGTCAAGAGCCATACTTCAATGTCTTTTTTTTTATGTTCAGAATTTGTTGATATGTTGATAAAGTGTGATTTCTATTATGTTTTTATTATTATTTTTTAATATAAAGTTTGTTCTAACTATTGTCGTTGTTCGGAGGTTCAAATTTATGGTTCTTTAGTAATGAATATTTACTTTTCTTAATGAATTATTGTGGAGGTAGGATTTACTATTTGTAATATTTGTAAGGTAACTTTCTTGATGAAAATCCCTTAGTTAGATACAATTAAGATTTATTTTGCATAGAAGTTAACAATTCGTATAGAATTCTTATTTTATTTTATTTTATATATTTGTGCAAATATATTGATTTCTTAATGAAGATGCTTTTACCAAGAGTTGAATTATGGAACAACTCAGCATTATTTTATAATAGTTTGGTTCGTGAAAAAGTAAAACCCTACAATAAATAATATATTTAATAATAAATAATAAATTTTGAGTAAAACTAATAAATATATGATGAGCTACCTAGAGCCGTCTTAAGTTTTTGAAGGTTATGTATAGGTTAGGCACATATTAATAATGTCAAAATAAATAGAAGTCATATTTAATCACAATTTAATTTAAAAAATATTTTTTGGAACCCTATTTAATTATAGTTTAACTTTTGATATAAATTTGAGGTCATGTGTTGCACGCACTCAAAGACTGTCCTAGAGCTACCACATCCTTCTTTATCCGTTAACATGATAGATAAAATATTTCACTTGCCTTTCATTTTTAATTTTTTTAATTAAAATTTGAATTATCTATTCTCTCAATTGAGGTGAAAAGAGATAAGTAAAATCTTACTCCTACCTATTTCCTCGTTTGACCCCAACTAATAAAAAAATTCAAACACAATAATGTTTTTACAAAAGAGAGAGATTTTAGAACAAATGCTATTTTTATTTCTCTTTTGAAATCGAACAAAACGCTAAACTAAGTCTTCATATTCTCCATCGAAACTTCATCTTCTTCAAACAACTCAAAACTTCATATATCCTATAAACGAAACTAAAAGACATCACTTATTCCATAATGAGTTTCAAAAATTCATCTTTTCCATAAACTTGTTCAAAACTTCATATTCTCTTCTCGAACTTCATTAACACCATTGAAGATCATTAGATCAGAATTTGAAGTTGCTAAGAAAAAACCACCACCTTATAATAGGTCCAATTAATTCTGATGAAAGGAAGTCAATTTCTCATTCAAATGAGAGATAGTCAAAGAATTATTAAAACTCAACTGAGTAGGATAACTAGATGAAAATGAGAAAATACCATCTTCTTCGTGACTCCAACTCCACTTATCTTTGTCATGAGAAAAAGTAAATCCTAGAAGGACAAAAAGAAGATTGACAATTACAAGTAGCTCATGAACAAAGAAGGACCTCTTTCACCTCAAATCCCATATAAGTTTCCATTTTTTTACCGACCACTTTCTCCTACCACCCAAGTTGATTAGAGATGATAAAAAACTTCCAATCTTAAGGGAAATGGACACTGTCCAAGGAACCTACCAAAAAAACCTCCAATCTTTAAACAAGGACATTTGCAGTTTCTAAATCAAACAAACAACAACAATAATTACAATAAATATAAAATATTCACTCGATATAATTCAATCTTACATATTTGATTACTAAATAATTTTTGTAGATAAATTAATGGATAAATTGTAAATTTTTATAAAGTTAGATCTCTATTTGCAAATTAAAGGAGATATTGTAATTTTTATAGATATATTATAAAATATTATAACATAAATTATATTTGAACAATTTATCAAAATCTCTCTAAAACTCTTAAAGCCTTCGTCCAATATAATTTTTTAATTCCTCCAAACAAAAAAGATTTTGTATTTTGAATAAAAATAAAGCCCCAAACTCTTCTCTAACTAAATCTTTCCTTTTTCTTATTCAATCATTCTATTTTTAAAAAAAACATTGTTCTCCATTTTCCTCTAAACTATCAAATTATAAAATTTAGGTATAATTAATCACTAAGTCCCTTAATTTAATTTATTGTTCCGTTTTAATCCCTTAACTAAAGGACTTTACAAGTTAGTCTTTTAACTTCATTTTCGTTGTTCAATTTAGTCTCTTCCGTTAGTTTATGACAAAAAAAATTGAGATCAATCGATGTAGTTAAAAATTGATACATTATTTAAACCGCGGGAGTTTCGTATTTGGGGAAATATTCCAGTTTAAACCATAATATCATGTTTTAACAACATATACTGAATAGATTTGTATCAATAGTCTTGTTGTCAAATCACGTCACAAAGTATAATATTTTTTTTTGTCAAAAATGACAGAAGAGACCAAATAAGATAATAAAAGTGAAGTTAAATGATTAACTTGTAACGTTTTTATTTAAAAGACTAAAGAGAAACATTAAATTAAATTAAATTAATATTATAAAACATATATTAAACCTAAAATTTATCTTGTTTTTATTTAATTAAGACATTATTAAAAACATTATTTTAACATACATGAATACTTAGTTATTTAAATTAAAAGCATGCATGAATACTTAATTATTTATAATTTATCAGAATTTTAAGAGTAAATTTGTCAAATTAAAGTTCTACAAAAAAAAAATTAATTTTTTGTAACTGTTATATATTAGATATTGCAACTCTTAGATATGTAACTATTTGAGGAATAAATACCCCTTTAATTACTCCAACACTTCTTCCACCAACGAGAACAAATTAAAATAAATAACAAAAATTATAATATTTGGGTTTAGTTAGAGTTTATATATATATATTTTGTAAAATTTAAAGAAGCCAGCAACGCATTTATGTTCCGTCTATCTGTTTATTCTCTTATTATCTTCTAAGTTTAATGTGAGAAATAGTACATCGCACATGCATCTTTAAATAAGCTAGAAAAATGAGAGATGCTAATTATGTTCATTGATCTAGCTAGCTAGCTTTGACAACAGCTGCAATACACATGCCCTTACCTTTCGACAGTACTAATAACATGTTAATTTGTTGTAACATATGAACATGTAGCTATCTTTCTAGTTGGGTGTGTTAGTTCATAAGTTAGGTCTCTTTCACAATACAACTCTACTCATATAGTTCTGGCTAATAATTTTGAAATCAATGTGTAACCAATTTCCAACTCTATGAATAAGTTGTTTTTGTAAAAATAAGTAAAAAAGTTCAATATGTTTTTCATCTCTTTAAATATATTCCACCTTTCAATTTTAGTCAATTATTTACCTAAGATAAAATTAAGATAAAATGATACAAAATTGGTTTTTCTATATTGATCATTGATCCATTTTATGTACTTCACAACATCATCTCAATAATAACTTTGATTTTAAAATTTGGATGAACATTTGATTAGAATTATCATTTTAAAGGAACAATTTTATTTATAAATTAATACTTAGCGTCTAGGAAGTTCTAACAATGAGCAATAAGTTATAAAACTAGATAATTTATAAGTGGTCACATCAAGGACATATTGCTTCAAGAATCAGTCACAAAAGGGGCAAGCCGTCTAAAGAGTCTATCGATCAAAGACAAAGCTACTCCAAGAATCAATTAATAAGGTAGACTACTTCAAAGAACTGTGGCAAACCATTTAAAGGTTATCTTACAACGAGCTGTTTGAAAACTCGTATTGAGAAAAATTTCTTGAAGACCTAACAGACCATGTGCAAGATAAGCTGCATAAATGGCGAAGACAAGTTCTCTCCATACTTCGAGATGCTCAAGTAAGACTTACCATACATCAACAACTGTCAAGTTCAAGATAAGTGTCGGAGGATCATGCTAGCATAATGACCTGTCAAATAAAGTTTTCTCTTGACGAGAAGCTTTGTTGCCAAAGAGCCTTTCTCAGCCTTAACTATTCCTTTGCACGCCGCTTAGGCACTAGTTGAAACAATCATGTTTGCACACTGTAAGACCCCAAATTTGACTCTAAGATCCCTCATGCATTGGCTTTGGGATCACAACTTGTCATCCTCCTTACCCCTCATTCATTGGGTTTGCATTGGGAGAGATCACCAAACACATTTGATTGTATCATACTTTATTTCTCTTTGTTTACTAACCAAAATACCAAAAATATGTCCATGTATAACTTTACTTCTTTTGTAGGTAGTGTGTGCATCCACCAAGGCCTCATCAAGCTCATATCTAGGGTTTGAGACCCTCAATACAAGGAGGCTAATCAAGAGATGGTTCACATTGACTCTAAATGTAACAACCCAATTTTTAGTATTTATTTCTTATATTATTATTATATTTTATTTTATTTATTTGGAGTGTTAATTAATTAATTGGTTGTTAGGTAGTATAATAATTTATTATATTATTTGACTTGGTGTGTATATTGTGTTGGTTTAATTTATTTGAACTAAATAGAGATATTATAATACTATGTCTTATTGGGCCTAATAATTAAATTAGAGGTATCATTTCTTAAGCCCAAATATAATACTAGGATAGTAAGAAGTAGCACTCATTTGGTCATTTTCAAGGCAACAGAGAAAGAAAAGAGGAAAAAGTAAGGAGAAGAGGGGAAGAACAAGGGAGAAGTTAGGGTTTTCCAAAAAATTGAAGAGGTAAAGGGGAGAATCCTTATTATTATGGGTTAGTATGATTGGGTCAATGGGTAGAAAAATGTTTAGGTTGAAATCCCTAATTTTTATGGTTTTGAAATTGTTAGGTTTTAATGAGTAATCTGTGATTTGTGGTGGTTAATTGTGTTTGGAACTGATATATGGGTGAAATCGAGGGATAGGTGGAGAATCAAATTTTGATGTTTTATACTGTAGTAACGTTAAGAAAAATCCAGATTTTACACTGTGTTAACCGGTTACCCCAAAGGTGTTAACCGGTTACATGCAAAAACAATCTGCCCAGAAATTGAATTTCGTTTCGGGTTAACCGGTTACCATGAAAGCGTTAACCGGTTACATGCTGAAACATCTGCCTAGCAATTGAGTTCTATTTCGGGTTAACTGGTTACCTCAGATGTGTTAACCGGTTACCACTGCTGAAAAAGAGAAAAATTGAGGATTTTAAATGCTGTAACCATTTTGAAATAAAATCTAAGTGTGTGTATTTGATAATTAGCCTATATTTGTGAATAGTATATTTGTTATGAATGTGTATACGTACCATTGGTGGATAATTCATAGAGTTGAATTATGGTTATATGTGAAATATTAAGATGGTAGAGATGATCTTAATTGCATATATTGTTGGTATTTGTACATTCATTCATGACATAGTCGGCTTTATGGTGGAAGCGGTGAAACTGTGGGTTCACATGGTAATAGACGTTGATCCTTGAATGGAAATAGGCGTAGAAGACGTTGATCCTTAATTGGAAATAGGCATAGTGGCTTTGATCTTGTCCGGATCGGAAGCGTGGCTTGGATTCTAGATATTGAATCGGAAAGCGGTGAAACGTTGGGTTCACATTACGGTACCACATGCATTAAGTCACATTAGAGTTATGTGATAATTGAATATATGCATTGATGTGATTGTTATGTGTGTATGAGATATGGTAATTGAATTTGGTGATGTTTGGATACATAACTTGGTAAAATATGTGATTATGTGATAATTATGGTTATGTGTATATTTGGGAATATAGCATTGGATTTTAATATTATACTCCTTGAGTTTTGATGTATGCTGGAAACATGTGAAATAAATATTGGTTAGTATTATTTACATGGTTATACAAGGTGTGATGAATTCTTTAATGGTTGATTTAATCATGGTGCTTTATTATACTTCTTCATAATGATTCGAATTCTCACCCTTCTGTTTGAATGTTGCCTTTACATGGGCATCGTGCAGATACTCAAGAGTAGTATTGCTGAAGTAAGTGGAAGGTAGCTCACTCGAGATTGAGCCAGAGAGTTTCCGTGTTTTAGCTTAGAGACTAGGTAGTGAGTTAATGCTCTGGTCATGTAACACGGGTAGATTAGTAGTATTGAACTCATATCTTATTTGGATATGTATTATGTTATTACTTGTGAACATGTTTATTTGCAATTTGCTGTTTGAGAGGCCATAGTGCCAAATAATCTAGATATGGTTTTATTTTATCTTGAGGAGATTATTGAGAGATGATCATGGTATGGGACATGAATCATTTTATGAAATACATGAGTATTCATTATTTTCCGTTGCGAACGCATACTCTTGAATATTCATGATATTTGAAATGTGTTATTTTAAATGACCAGGTGTATTGTATATTGATGATGAATGATGTTGGTTTTTGAAAGCTTTTAGTTTTTGAAAACGTCGATGTGACGCCCTTTTGTTTATATGCGTGCTTATTCACTCTGATTATATGTTAAGTATTTTGGGGTATAAAAAGGGGTGTTACACTAAACATCATATACGGATCCCCATGATCTTCATTTATCATTTTGATCAAGACTTCATCAAGAATTTGAAGCTTATTTGCCTTGGAAGCCCTAATTTATCTGGGTATCTTGTGTGACTTCCTCAACAATTTTATTCATCATTTGATCAAATATTTCAGGGGATACTTCATATTACATCATCTTATGCATATATGATCCTCCATGAGTCCAAAAGATCAATAGAATTTCAAGTTTGCAAGTTGGTTCATGGTGGTTGACTAGAGAAAGTTAATTGGTCAAAACTGGGGTTCCATAGACCTTATCTCCTACAATTTTGTCATATGAAAATGATTCCAAGAGAAAAATTACTCCTTATGGAATTCCAAACAACTTTCATGTTGAGTTCAAGAACTAGTTTTGCTTGGAAAGTCATTTTTAATGGTGAAAGATTATAGGTCATTTTGTCTGAAGCGGGTTGAAGCGGCATCGTACGCGAATGTAACCAAGCAAGTTGTTGTAAGGTTTATCAAGAATCAGATTATATGACGGTATGGTGTGTCAAGTAAGATCATTACTGATAATGGATCAAACTTGAACAATAATATGGTGGAAGCTCTTTGCAAAGACTTCAAGATTGCACATCATAATTCTTCTCCCTACATACCTAAGATGAATGAGGTTGTTGAAGCTGCAAATAAGAACACCAAGAAGATCATTTAGAAGATGGTTGTGATATATAAAGATTGGCATGAAATGGTCCAATTTGCTTTGCATGGGTACCGTACATCCATTCGCACTTCAACAAGGGCAACCCCTTTCTCCCTTGTTCATGGCATGGAAGTTGTGCTCCCAGTAGAGATTGAGATCCCATCACTGTGTGTGCTAATGGAAGCCAAGTTGACAGAAGCTGAATAGTGCTAAACCAGATATGATCAGTTGAATTTTATTGAAGAAAAGAGATTGACTGCCATGTGTCATGGTCAGTTATATCAGCAGAGAATGAAGAAAGCTTTTGATAAGAAGGTCAAGCCTCGTATGTTTTGAGAAGGTAACCTCGTGCTCAAGAAAATTTTATCGTTCAAACCTGATGCTAGGGGCAAGTGGACCCTTAATTATGAAGGCCCATATGTTGTGAAGAGAGCCTTTTCCGACGATGCTTTGATTCTTACAACTATGGATAGTGAAGAGTTAACTCGTCCTGTGAATGCCGATGCAGTCAAGAAATACTTCGCCTATAAATAAAAGAACAACTCACTAAGTTGAAAACCCGAAAGGGCGGCTTAGGCAAAAAAGAGAGTCTCGGTGGATTGAAAACCCGAAAGGGAGATCCAGGCAAAAATTAGAGACATAAAACAGAAAATTTATCCCTCATGCACTACATAAATCATTTCTAGCATAAAACAGAAAAATAGGTACTAGTTGAAACAATCATGTTTGCACACATCATGCATTACTCACGCATAAATCATTTCTAGCATCAAATCATGCATATTATTTCATGCATCATTGCATCACATGCATAAAAGAAAATCTCAAATCTCATGCACAACAAACCTTGCTCAACGCCCATCTGCATTCCCAGAGAATAGACGCCATCATCATCAAAATATATTACATTGTTTAATATCTACAAAGAAAATTTCTTGTCCAACCAAGTTCAAAAGTCCGTCGAATCCGTGAGTTACCAGATATCATCTTTATCATTCTATGAGAATCCAGAGCCTTAGTTCTTATTATGTGAGAATCCATAACTTTTTATTGTTATGTGAGAATCCAGAGCCTTTCTTTTTAGGATGTGAGAATACGTAACCTATTATCATACTGTGAGAATCTATAACTGTTTATTTCGTTACGTGAGAATCCGTAACTGGCCGCTAGTGTTATGTGAGAATCCATAACTTGCCTTTTTGTTCTGTGAGAAGCTAGAACCTTTCATATTTTGTCATGTAAAAAACCGTAACTTACCCTCTCATTCTGTGAGAAGCTAGAATCCTTTAACTTTCATTATGTGAGAATCCATAACCTATCTTTATTCTATGGGAAACCGGAACCCATTCATTTTTGTTACGTGAAACTCCATAACCAACAAATCTTTGTTCAGTGAGAAGCCAAAGCCTTTCATCTTTTGTTATGTAAGAAGCCATAATTTATCTTTTGTTCCGTGAGAACCCATAACCTTTCACTTGTTATGCGAGAACCCATAACTTAATCAAATCATTTTTCAAACCTTTCATCTTGTTACGTGATAATATGTAACTTACTCATCAAATAATTTCCCAAAATTTATCATTCTGTGAGAAACCAGAATGCTTTCATCAGTGTTACATGAGAATCTGCAACCCACTATCATATTTGTTCTGTGAGAATCCAGAGCCTTTCAACTCATTCATCTTTTGTTACGTGAGAAGTCGTCACTTGCCATTATTATTCCGTGAGAAGCCAGGAGCTTCCATTTTGTTATGTGAGAAGTCATAACTTATTGTTTTTGCTATGTGAGAAGCCATAACTTATCATTTTTACTCTGTGAGAAGGAAGAACTCGTTAAGTATTTGTTACATGAGAATTCATAACCTACCTTTGATCATTATGTGAGAAACCATAACTTTATCATTACCTTTCAGTGAGAAACTAGAATACTTCCCTTGTTGTGTGGGAAGTCGTAACTCATCTTTATCATTCTATGAGAAACCACAATGCTTTCCTTTTGTTATGTGAGAAGCCATAACCTTATCATGTCTGTTACATGAGAAACCGTAATATATCACTTATGTTATGTTAAACTTTTAAAACCTAACTTTGTTTTCTCCAGTAAGTCTTTTTCATCTTACCATATTTAAAACAACAGACCTACTTTACCAATTATCTCAACAATCCCCAAAGAGTTTGCGTTGCATATCCCCAGGAAACTCATAGTATATCATATAATATAGTTTCATTGCATCTAGGGGCATAATTCAGTTCTTCTGTATTTAAACACCTTTCACCAGGATTCTATGAGGATTATCATCACTCATGCCATACGACAAAGCTATTTAAATAGGGGCAACTGTCATATCCTAAATCCCCGCAAAAGTTTTTCCTCTGCATATAATTCATCTGTATCTCATTTGCATCATTATCTTATGACCATTGCATTTGGTCATAAGGTCCCATTAGTACGCATAGGTTAATAGCAAAGAAAAGTCAACAATTTGACATTTCATCTAATCATTTACATGGTCAGTTCACACATCCATTTCCAAATATGTGTGGCATCATTTGCATTGACATGTCATTAGATGCTCTTTGATTTAAGACTTGTGGATTTTCATTTTGAGGTTTAGTTGAAATTTTGAGTGATTTGAAGTCACATAAGTTTGATCCATATATACATTGTCCATTGATGAGTATTATTTTCCAAATATTGCATACATACATTCATTCTAATAAACATTATAATAAGTTTCAAGTCTAACATTTTGAATTTCAAAATAATGCATTCTCATTTTATTTCAAATATTTTTCAAATGTTACATTTAACTACACATTACATAAATAAAAAGTTACTAAATTTTTTTGATATTCACAGTTCAAATCATATTTTGTTTTATACATTTGAAACTTTTTATATTTTGAGCATAAACCTAATTTACCTATATAACCAAAATCTAATGCTACCAAAATATTAAAACTTGTTGTCCAAGCCATCACCAATCCTCCACAAAGCCTAAACCTTATTCCATTGAAATTGTCAACCATTTCCATGTGCATCTCTCACTTGAGGCCTTTTTGCTAGCCATTTCTTGATTTGAGACCTAGCACCAAAAGGGAAAGATTAGTTAAGACCAAACAATGTCAATCAAATTACACAAGTTGTTTGAGTTCAACCAAGTCTATGCACAAAAAAAGGCATTGCAACATGTTTCAAATAACCAAAACAAGGCAATACAAAAGAAGCTATTATAACATATTTTCAAACAACTCAATATGTCCCAAATAAACTATACATCAAGCTACACAATCACAACCAAGCACAATAAATACGGAACATAAGTCAAAATAGAAAGGAATTCATTTTTATCATATCACCAAGTTACCGTAATGAAAAAAGTAAATGAGAGGGCAATGCATTGAGATAATAGTTTCACAACAGTAAAAACACAAAACAAATTCATCCAGAATTCTTCACACGACCTCACACAGTTTTTCATTACACTCACTCTAAATCCCACAATATCAGAGATTGATTATAAACATTCCTACCAGAGAATAAAAGAGGATAAAAGAAGGGAAATTTACCCGTTGGACCTTCACTCCAGTAACGTCTGAATCAATAATGTTTGTGCTTCCCTTGCATTTTTCTTGCTTGATCTTTTATTATTTGATGCTTTTGAAACTCTCCCTTGTGTTAATTTCTTGTTGTTGTTGTTGTTGTTGTTGTTGATGATTGAGATTATTTTGAGTTTTGAAAAATTAGGGTTTTCACTTCTAGGGTTCAATTCAAGGTCTTATAGAGGGTTGTTGGTGTTTTTGAGTCCAAATTTTGCCTCAGCAGGTTTGATTACATAAGGAGGAGGGGTTTTGTTTGAAGGTGGTGGAGCTCCAGCGACTGCAGGATGAACACCGACGTGGTGTTCATCTGCGCCGCCGTGGACATTCAAACGCTCTGCAGTGTGAGTTCATTAGAACCACCGACCTCAATCCACCATCATCTGGTTTTCTGGGTAATTTGTATTACTATTTTATTTTTATTCAATAATTATTTGTAAAAAAATGACTATATTTGTTTTAACATTGTATTTTAATATTTTATTTCTTTTTTGTACATGTATGAACTAAAATATCTATATTTATTTCTTGTGTGTTTAAAATGTAAATATGGTGTTTTTTCTTTTATTTTAGATCACTTGGGTGGATTGATTTATTAAAAACCAAAAAGATCTTTTCAAAACCCAAAAATAATAAATAAACCTCACTACTATTTACATTTTTATTAATTAAAAATAATAAAATAAATCATATTTTTTTATGTTTAATTACAATTTACCTTTTAAATAAAAAAAACCTCATACCACAATTTCAAAATCAATTCAAATCGATTTCAAACAAAAAACAAGTCATTTCATATTTTATTTTGCAACACAAATCAAAACGCTTGATCCAACATCAAGCTTCTCTTCTCAAATAAAATCTAAACCAAATAACATAAATACTTTGAACATTTTCAATAATAATGGATTAAAAAGGGCTAGTTGGATGTAATTTCCAATCTTAGTATCGAATACTTGGATAAGAGTTGTACAACTCGATCATTCGAGTATTTGTCTTCCTCCAAAATTCATTAAACGCGTCTCAAATTTCTCTCTCTCTCAATAAAATAGATTAAAAAGGACTAGTTGGGTGTAATGTCCAATCCTAGTCTCGAATACTTAGGCACAAGTCGTAATAGCTTGCATGCTCGAACATTTTTCTTCTGCTTAAAATACTCGTAAACATTTCAAACCTTTTCGCAATAAAAAGAATTAAAAAGGATTATTTGTATTTAATATTCAATCCTAATCCCTGAGTATTGAACCTAAGTTGTAATATCTTGCCAGTTTGAATGCTTGTCTTCCACCCAAAAATATTTTGAATACACTCAAACCTTTTAGTAAACGAAAAATGCCTCGTCCAGTCCGAGACGATGCGAACACGCTTCATTCCTACCATGCACAAGAGGTTAGAATGCTTTCCGCTGGAATGCAAAGAGAACATGAATATGTGAGAATCCAGATTACGTTATCCATTCAAATGTGTTGCAAATGTTCACTTCTCCATGTTTTGGATAATAAGCAATATTTTCCATTAGAATGCGACTAAATAGATTTCTCTAAAATCGACCAACAAACCAATATTTTCTACCTAAAACTACACAATATTAAGTTCTCCACCACACATGGAGATACATATGAGCGAGATTCAAAGTCTCGATAGACACCCTGATAAAAAACTTCCTTTTTAGTCCTTTTCTTTTTATCTAAAACCTTTTATTGAATAGGAAAGAAAGCAAACATGTTTTAAGCTAACACTTAACACAAAACTAACTAAATGGTTCTTGTTAAGTCCAACAGATGTGAGGGGTGCTAATACCTTTCCCTCACATAATCGACTCCCGAACCTGATTTGGTTGTGACGACCATATCTTTGTCATCTTTAAGGGTTTTATCAATATTTTTACTTTCCTTTTTGGAATAAATAAAGTTTAGCGAAGACTCTATTTATCACCATGAGTGTGCGATGCACTTGCTAGGTCATTTTTTTTTGCATCGTCACAAATAATTGACCATCCTAAGAAGGTAGCACAAACGCCAGGTGTTAGAGACACAAATGGGAGACTAACAGAGTCTGCAAGGTCGAGTGCACCTTCGACATAGAACATACCCCGATGAGTGCCTCTCACATCTTCTACGTTCACTGATGAGGATTATATGGTGCACCAGGATATGCTAAACAAGTTATGCTTCATGCATGACTTTTGTGTGCATAATGGTTTACCAGGATGCTACCTTAGTCATCACACGAACACTTGAGCAATGGCTCAGTGTTTCAGAGATATTTTTGCAGGAGACCCTCCATCTACATTTTTTGACCGCTATCAGCATCATGGGATTGATACGCTGATCCAACTAGAAGGATCCGTTCAACAACATCCTCAACATCATCCCCTCTTTCAGCCGACTCTTCAGCAACACCAGAGCCTATTCTCGAGTCCATGATGGAGGTGATCGATTGAGCAGGGATGAATGTCTCATCTGTCCATATTTATGCATGATGGAAGTGATCCGACTGACATAATCAACTTTGGTCAACAGATATATGACAGGGTCATAGAGGATGAGGATTAGTTTTCTTGATTTTCTTTTTCTTTTTTTAGTTATTTAATGTTTTGTTATTTTTAGTTTATTTTGATTCCATTGTAATTTCCTCAATTTTTATTTGTTTTAGTTAATTCAATTCATGTTTTTACAATTAAGTGATGATTGCTAGGTTGAGTGGTTGACACAGATGGCCCAAATGAAAGGCTTATATGCCCTATACATGTCAATACTCCTAAATTTTGATACCTCTGAAATGATTTGATGTGGATTTCTTGAGTTTTATTGAAGGGGGAGAAAGGTTATCGTAACTGAGTGAGAAGTGCCATCACACAAGAGGTATTATAAAAGCGGTAAAATCTAACCAACATGGTGAGAGAAGAAATATCCAAACATAATATTCATCATGGGAGAGCATTCAGGTATGTCCTTATCATTCAGAACTTGCGTATGTTCTTTTCTGATGTCATTTGCATGATTACACACGCTGAGGCACATTGTTTGTTTTTAGCCTCGAGTCTTTTGAGCTATCCCATGTTATCATAGTTACCATTTGTTCACCCCTGTTAAGCATGTATCCCTATGTTTCTGTAAGTACCATATTATTAAACCAAGGCCCAAACACTTCTCCGCCCTTTGAGAGTTATTGTGTTGAGTTCTAGGATCTATGTTCCATTATAAGTTTGGGGTTATTGTTGGAATAATAACCTTTAAGTTTGGGGTAGCTGTGCAACATTGGTAAAGGTGAGTGCACTTGTAAAAAATAGATGTGAGAAGTTGAAAAATCAACTTATCTGAAAAAAATGAAAAAAATAATAGTAGAAAACCATCATCAAAGCCCTCACCAGAAGAAGAACTCAACTAGATACCGAGAAACAGAGCAAAATACAAAAAGCTGAATAGTCCATTACAGCTAACCCTAAAAGGGAAAGTACAAGAAGAATTATAGCAGTGATAAATTAGAATGAACATAATGAGGAGAATGGTAATAATGATTTTGAACCATCATCCTACTCATCCATATATTTATCCCACCTTAACCCTAACCCTGTTACAACCATGAAAGACCTCAAAAAGTGTGTGTCTTGTGCATCTAGTAATCAAAAGAGAATTTATTCAAGCTTATGGAATGGTATTGCATATTGTTAATATTGAGTGTAAACCATATAAACACCCGAGAGATTTGGTGAGAGTGTGAATTGAGATGACAGGTGAAAAAGTACCATCAAGTGAAGGTGTGCAGATTAGTCGACCTCGATAATAAAGCCAAACTTAAGGTAGTAACAAAAGAGAACCATTTAAGATCTCATAGGTATGGTGGAATTTTATGTTTTTTCTGTTCATTTGAGGGTGACATGATTTTTTATGTGCTAAAAGTTGATTGGGAGCAATCAACAAGCTAAGTTTAGGGTTGTGATCAGTCACCAATTGTGTTAGAATTATCATGTCTTAGACGTTAAAAGCATGCAAATTACGATTAGTTGTGTGGTAGTTTATGTATGTTTTTAGTAAATTCATGTCACGCCTCTCATACCCCAAAATTTACCATCCCCTTTTGCATAATCCATTTGCATACATAAAATTATATCATGCATGACCATTGCATTTGGTCATGGGATCACAAGCATGACCACTTTGTAGGTTGTATCTTAACATTAGGGTTTCATCTTATTTTGCTTAACAACTAACCCTAACTTCATTTAGAGATGGTACTTGGTTTTTCTTGTAACTCATGTAGGTAAGCATGCTCCAAATCAAGGCAAGGCAAAGGCCTTTTGATAAAGGGAAATGCAAGTTTGTTCATTGTAATTCAAAGTTGGTTCATGTGTTTGTTTCCATGCCACATCACTCAATCTTCAAGCCATTCTCCATATCATACAATCCCTAATCAAGTTTTCACCAAGGGATGATTATTCCATCATTATTGTGGCTTGAAATGCAAGAAAACATCAAATTTTCATAAAGGGGTACAAGTTGGTTTGACCTAATTTGCAAGTATGCCATGCCTTTGGTCCAAACTCCCTAACTCCTTCATTTTTTATCCAATTTCCAAACTTATTTAAGATAAATGTGCTTTTTGGGATCCTATACAACTTTGATTCAAGGATCAAACATCAATTCATTCATTAATGACCTCATTTGTGCCAAAGACCAAGTTGCCAAAATGGGTCAAATCCTTGTCATGACCCCTACTTTTCACCTTTGCCAGTTTCAGCTCAAGAACTCTTTTGATCCCATTCTTTTTGAATATTGTTAAGCTTATGTCAAAAATAATTTGGCCCAAGTTTTTCTCAAAATGCACGAGGGAATCAAAAGTTATGGTATCATCAACTTAGGACCTCAAAATGGCCAAACATGCTGCAAACTGCTTGACCAATTACCCAGCCTAAAAACCAGGTCACGACCTAACCATCCAAAGAATGTAAGTTTCACCTCAAATATCTTCTAGACTTGATTATTTTTGCATCATGTTCTACTCCATGAAGTGATCAGTTGGCTCAAAGAAAATTGGAAAACGTACGAGTGGATTGGAATTGGCCCAAGCATGAACATGGTGACCTAAACTATGTTTTGCACCATGACCTATAATGTGGAATCATGCCAAAATCAATTTGGGACCACTTCTCACACGTGCAAACTTGTTTCTCATGACCAAACGCATCTGACCATAACACATAACCACTTGAAAACTCTAAAATCACGAGTTTGGGGCCAAATTTTCACACGGTTTGGATATGAAAGTTCTTGAGTTGATTCACACGAATTCAGGTCCATTTCACACGTATTTGAATCCTGCCACCTTCCCTATAAATAGTGGAAGACATTTCCTTCATTTCCAAGCTTGAACAACCAAAGAATCCCTGACTCACTGAAGCTCGAAAACTCAGAAAAACCAGTCAACCATTTCTTCATTCAGGCCCTTTTACCTTCGAATCTTTGCCTAGAAACCTTCAACGACATCATATGAAGCTACCTGAAGCATTATCGTGGTTTGTAAACTCTTGGAATATTGCATCCAGATCCATAATTATTGACTTCTGAAGCTCCAATTGAAAAGGTAGATACGAGTTACAACTTCAAGCAAACAAGTTACCACACTCTTCGCCTTGTTCCACTAATCAAAAGGCCTCGACTAATTGAGATTTATCTATTGATTTAGTCATTTAATTTTAATTTGAAGAACTAGGGTTCTTCAACAGTTTGAGAAAGTTCTCCCAGCTCACAGCAAATCAATTGCTCTGATGCAGGGAAACATGAACGATGGGATGTTTAGCAACTGAATCCATGATTGATTCATGTTAAAAATAAGAGTTCACGAGTTTGCAAAATCAAAATCTGGAGGCTAAAGATGAACTTCTTTACGCGCTTCAGAGGGAATTTCAAACCTCCTGGCCAATCATTCATTGACACGCGCCCTAGCCGTTGCATTTGAATTATTTTCTTTTTCTTTTTAATTCATTTAATTTCCTTTTATTTCAAAAATAATTTTAAATAACTCATTTATTATTTTTTAGTCCAATTTGTTTCCTTAATTTTATAAAAATATTATCTACCACATATAATTTTTGCATAATTTTAAAAATCATCTTTGCATTTGATTCATATTTTCTTTTATTTTTCATTTAGTTTTCATTTAAGTTTTTTATTTTAATAGTTTTAAAAAAAATTCATCCCAAGTTTTGAGGTCAAGTCACTTATAATTTTATTGACCTTCTCTATTTTTCTTGGACTTTTATTTTGTGTTTTGACCTCTCTTTGACATTTTCTCTTTTATTTTCTTTTATTAATCATTATTAAATCATTTTAATCATTTTTTATTTCTTTTTGATATTCACCTAATGTTTTGAATTAAGTCGATAGCTTGGTTGATGAGTTCTTCCACATCTAAAATCATCGATAGATGGACTTGAGGTTGATTCAACCTTCTCTGATTCAAAACTGTTAATGGATGATCATGAATTATCTGCAATACTTTGGATCAGTGATAGGTTATTCCTCGATGTGCCATATTTTGAGTCCTTTGATTTTTGGATAGAATAATCCCTATATGATTGCCTTAGACCTGCTCTTCATTCTTTCTATCTTCATCTCTTCTTTTGCTTTAATCATTGTGTGACATGTTGTAGGAGATTAACTTTGTGTTAATTCTCTAACATGTCTAATGTTGGTGTAAGCCCTAGAGGCCAATACTTTTGGTACTTGTATCGAATTATTTATTAATAATAAAGGCTTTTTCTTTATTATGTTTGTTTAATAAAGTCCATAGAATAGCTAGTCCGTTTAATGTATCAAGTGTGACTTAATCATGAGATCACATTAAACATAAGGACACTATTCTTAAAGTATCCGTAGTCGAGCTTTATTGTGAAGTGGGATAACATTAAAGCATTAAGACTATTATGTATATAGACTGATGATCACATCTCATGGATCATAGATAAAGAGTTATCAAGTCTTAAACATAGGTATGAATGTTAAGAGTAATATTTATACTGGATTGACCCGCTATGAGAATACTATATAGAATATTATGCAAAGTGTCATAAGTTATTCTCATGGTAATAATGGTGTATACCACCCTTCAACCTAAAACCACTATGGACCCTAGATGTAGAGTCGAGTGCCTTATTGCTGATCAAACATTGTCCGTAACTGGATGACCATAAAGACAGTTGATGGGTACTCCACGAAGCATGCTAAGGGACATGAGTGACCTAGATGGAATTTGCCCATCCTGCGTAACAGGATAAATGTCTATGGGCCCAATATTGAACTGGACAAGGATGACACGGTCTATGCCTTATGTTCAATATAGACATAAGGGCAAAAGGGTAATTGTACACATAAGTATTATCACAAAAGGATTTGTCAGATCACATGACATTTTCGTGTCTTGGGTAGCAGTGATGTGTTGCTAGATATTGCTCACTATTTATTATGTTAAATACGTGATTTAATATAATTGCCAATGCCGTGAAAACCTACAGGGTCACACACAAAAGGACGAATTGATGAGAGATAGAGTAACTAAGGAATACCGTAATGTACGGTGCACTTAAGTGAATTGTAGAACATCGTAAGGTACGGTGTACTTAAGTAGAATACGAAATATGGTAAGATACCACGCGCTTAAGTGATTTTGGCATATTATAAAATATGGGCCACATACAAATGAGTGGGATTTTTAGCTTGCAGCCCACACAAGTGGTTCTATAAATAGAACCCTTGTGTAGAAGCATTTGTGCAGTTGAAATTTCATTTCTCCCTCTCTCTCACTCAAAGCCTTCATTCGTAGCAGCTAGCACTGAGATTGAAGGAATCTATTTGTGTGGACTGAGTAGAGGCGCTGTCATCGTTCAACGTTCGTGATCGCTCTGTAGATCTGCATCAAAGGTTACAATTGCCACAAGAGGGAACGATTCTATCACGGATCATGCTCATTCATAAGGATCACTAAAGGAGAAATTTTAAATTATGTTGCATTTTGGATCGCTCTTCTCCTTCATCTAATACATACATTGTTATTGACCGACCTCTAATAGGCATGGCTTCTACATAAGCCTACTTACGATTGCTTAACATAACGCTAAATTATCCCGACACCGTCAATTGACCATTAACTTCTAACATTACTTTGTACCATTTAGATTATTGCCATTTAACTCTTGCCATTTAATTCAATTGATTTAATTTATGTTATTTACTTTTATTTAATTTAATTAATACAATTTAATTTTATGTCTCATTAATCATCATCTCACTTCATACTCTATTCATATTGCCTTATTCATTTGTTGTTTCTTATCTTGTTTGTTTGATTTGCTTGTTAATCTCAAAGAATCAAAACATGATAAAATGATTTGGACTTAATCTTAAACCTATGCTTGACTTAGAGTGTTGAAGACCTCTTGGACTATGGACTTTGACTTAGGTTTAAACTCTTTGCTTGACTTGGAGTGACCTTGGACCCATGGATCTTATGGACACTTTGACTTGTTCTGCTATTGTTGAACTTTTGAGCTTGTGGTTTTATTCATCTGTTGTATGCCTATTGCTTATTGCATTCATCTGCTTAGGCTTAGAATAAATTCATACACACATGGCTTTCTCTTGGGCTACCTAACAATGACACATAGGATAATACACTTTTCATCCACACGGATTTCTCTTGGGCTACCTAACAATGAGACCCTAGGATTAATTATTGTATGACCATGCATCATGTTTGTTCATTAATCCACTCCTTTGATTTGGCTTGATCAAATTTCACTTTGATCAACCAGATCCTTTCATCTGATATATTTTCCCTTTTGTCATTGTCAAGTGACCATAAGTCCCTTGATCACTTGATGAGACTTATCTCTGTCACTTTGGAGTTTCATCCTCTCAACAAGTACACGACTTCTGATGAATCACAGTCACTTTCCTCAGCATATCTCAATCATCCCCACAAGCATCTTTGGGAACCTGCTTCAACAACTTGTCAGTAATTAACTAGGCTTTATGCCATGAGCCTTAAGCAATAGGAAATGATGAAATGGGATTTTCCCTACCCTTGTCTAGAGTACCTCTGTGCACAGGGTGTAGAACCTAGCTACCCAGAGTATTCATTTCTGTTCAAAGACTTTAGTGCAATTCCAATCAATTCACTATCAAGTCTGTAAACTTTCCCCATGGCTCTTTTATCTCTCTTTGTTTAAACACCATTGGAATCACCTTTCTAGGGACATCACCTAATTAGATGGACATATAGAAATAACCATCCAAATCATCGAAAATATGTTTAGGGAACATGTCTTGGAATGTGGGGGAAATTGGAAAGACCACTTACCATTGATAGAATTTCAACTACATCAATAATTACCATGCAAGTATAGGGATGACTTCATATGAAAACTTTGATGGAAGGAAATTTTGAATGCCTTTGTGTTGGGAAGAAGTTGGCAATAAAGGGATTCTTAGACTGGAAATAATATAAGAAATTATCGAGAAAATAAAGGCGATTCAAGATAAATTGAATAAATCCCAAGATCACCAGAAGAGTCATGTTGATCAGTGAAGAAGACCATAGAAATTCGAGGAAGGAGATTCTTGATGGTCAAGCTAAAGTTAAGGCTAAGGTGAACGTACAAGACAAGAAATCATGGACATTGGACCGTATCAAATCATAAGACGAGTAGGTGAAGTGGTGTAGCATTTAGCATTGTCGCCTTTACTATCCGTGTATTCCATGTGTCTCAACTTTGGAAATTTATTCTGGATTCACTTAACCCTATCCTTCTAGACATGGTTGAAGTAGAAGATGATCTTTCTTTTGAACTTCAACTGATTCATATTTTGGATCGCATAATTATGTATTAAGTAAGAAGGAAATACCTCTTGTGAAGGTCCTTTGGAAATAATCACATCCGAACAAAGCCACATGGGAGCTTGAGTCGTAGATGCGAGATTCATATCCTTATTTGTTCAGGTAATTCTCAAATTCGATGACGGATTATAAATTAAGGGGGGATGTAATACCCTAGTTTTATAATACTAAACTTTATTCTACTAATGATATATTAGTGGTATAATAAGATGATTAGTAAACTTAATCTCCTAGAATAGAGAAGAGTTGCATGGTTAGCTAATTGGATTTAATGCCAAGAGCATTATGGACTTTTCTCATGTCCAATATATAATTCAAATGGAGAAGGATTTAAGAGAGTGTGAAGTAGAGAGAGGAAGAGGCGAGTTTGGAGGAAGGAGAAGAATTTATTGGTTCAATATCATCTCATCCTTGCATGTGTATTTAGTTGCTTGATTCTTGAAGAGGAAGTGTAAGAAGAAGATTTGGTTCTGCATCTAGCCTTATGTTTTGATGATAACAATACATAGCCTCTTAGAGAATAATTTTATACTCTAATGGTTTTGCTTAGTATGCAGATACTAGATACAAGTTCTGACTCTGAAGAAGTGACGTGTGGCGTCATCAGATTCTGAACCTAGTGCACTCTGACTCTGAGATGTGTGTTCTACAAGATAATCAAGCTCTGGACTATTATACTCAACACCTCTGAACATTGTATATCAAAAGATTTATGACTCTGAAGCTTCTAATGTTGCCAATCTCTAAAGTCTTGCATTCAAACAACTCTGATGAATTGTGTCACCAGACTCTGAAGACCATATTCTGATGAACTGGGTCAAGACTCTGAAGACTGAGTTTGTGAAGATTCTCTCAACCAGACTCTTATTTTTCTTCTATGCATGCTTCATCACCTCTTTATCAGAAGCCCCTGAATATTGAAGATAAGATCAAAAAGGTTTTACGTGAGAAAATAGTACACAATACAATATCAAATATTCCTTCCACTATACTAATTTTGTTGAATAAGGATTGTACTCTTGTACCATTGTGTCTCCCATTTTCATAAATCGTTATGCAAGGATACAACTATATTTGTGTATTCCACTTCTATCCTCCAACATGTCTCTTTATTGCCTATATAAAGGAGTCTTGGAAGAATGGAACATTAGCCAAGTGCTAAGAATATCATTACATGAATATTGCATACCATGAATATATTTTGAGAAGAAAATACACACAATGAAATTTTGTTCATACTCTTCATAGAATATATTTTTTGTGAAACATCTTGTAATTCATTTGTGTGTTCTACTTTCTTAGAATTATTTTGTAAACACACTATGTATCTTAATATTTGTGATTGTATTTCCATGAGTGACTAGGGTTTAATCAAAATTACTCAAGAAGACATTGGCAATTGATCTTTGTGTTGTAATCAATTTTGGTTATAGTGGATTAAGTCCTTGTGATAAGGAGAAATCACCTTGGTGGGTGGACCGAAGGTAGATTTGTTAATAGAGAACCAAGATAAAAATAATTGTGTTCATTATTTTTGTTCTTAATTTTTTGTTTGTCTCTTTGGGTTGAAAAAGTCCCCCCTTCTTGTGTTTCAATTACCTTCTGGAAGTGCCAAAATCAACTTAGAGCATCACCATCTCATAATCACCTCACTCAAATTCCAGGTTTTATCAATCAAAGGAAGGGTTTCTAGTTAGATTTTATCCTTATTTTCATGTTAGGATTCATGTAGGATGACTGATATTTGTTTATGATAGATGAAACATGCATGTTTTGTGAATGCATGTGCAATAAATGTTGGTAACTTGCATGTACTGTTTTTGACATGGTATGATCATTTAAGCATGTTAGTATGAGTTAATGTTTGGTTGATTCTGGAACAGTATGCTGAAAATTGAGTTAAATGATGGAGTTTTTTTTTTAAAAATAGCATACCATAATCAGTTACACTGTGTGTAACCGGTTACATGCACGAAAACTTGGTTTTTTATGAAGCTAGCTAGAGGTGTAATCAATTACACTTTTCGAGCAATTGGTTACCATCCTGATATTTTCAGTTTTTCAGAAATATAATGGATATGTAACCAGTTACACTTTTAGTGTAAGCGATTACCACCCATGAAAAATGAAAAAATACATTACATAACGGGTATGTAACCGATTACACTTTTAGTGTTACCGATTACACTCCCTAAAACTTTGAAATTTTCACTTGTTTGCTTGTCTTATGTAACTTGAAGTGGTAGGACTTGTAATGGTAGTGTAGTACCATGATAGTATGTTAATATCATGAGTGATTATGATTGTATTAGCATGTGGATCTTGTATGAATCGTGAGAGCATTCAGAGACTCATCAAGCCTAAATAAGCTAGATGAATCCTAGTTGGTTTAGTTGAAGCATCCTCGTATTTCGGAGTCCTGAGAGGTTGAGTGCGGTTTAATGAAACTGGAAACTCTCGATAATCATGTATG
The DNA here is from genome assembly GCF_024323335.1 of Lathyrus oleraceus. Classification (NCBI taxonomy): domain Eukaryota; kingdom Viridiplantae; phylum Streptophyta; class Magnoliopsida; order Fabales; family Fabaceae; genus Lathyrus; species Lathyrus oleraceus. The sequence continues at coordinate 557,765,707 of NC_066583.1, read as the reverse complement.
GCAAGCAAGTAAGGAGGATTAAAGATGAGCGTCTCGTATGTTAATCGATTAGCGTGGGTTATTAAAGTAACTCTATTGACTCATGTGTGTGCTTACCTAATGGAAGCTACTTGGTAAGTTAGAATATCCTAGGATTGAGTTAGTATCCTCTGATGAGAAATTCTTGAATGTGTGATGACACTTCAACCCTCGGTGTATACCGATATTTCAATTTCGATTAAGAGGGAAACTAATAGGTGAAAATAAGATTCCTAGGGATTTCTCAATGTGTAGATCGAAATGTAGAAGAGTAAGACCCGATAAGAGGAAAGGTAGGACAAAACTTTGGATACCGCCTTACTATACACAATCCTAAGAGAAGAGGGGCAGGAAATTCCGAAAACCACCTTAACAGACATGATCAAATAGAAGAGGGGAGGAACACCCGTAAGTCCTTACCTACGTGGGCATCAAACTTAGTTGTTTGTCGATTCCTCTCAACATGGCCAAAATCCGTAGTTTTTATTATTCTACATGGTAGGTGTACAAAGGACATCAACTTTCATGTGTAGTATGAAGCGACATTAAGCTTCAAGTATGTTATTTTTATCATATTACACATGTGTAGTACTAGTGGAAATGGATTATGGACGGGAAACCCTTTAGAGTCAAGTGGACCCATAAGATAGGGAAACTTGGTTAAGATATATTATCTCACCTCATTCATGTTGTTGATTTTCATGTAGCTCGAAGAAGGACAAGGGTAAAGGCAAGGTGATATGAAGATTTAGAGTTTAGGTTATGTCATATTTTGTTTCAGCTGTGAATTCTTGTGTAGTACTATTATATAGACATCTTGGAATTCATGTACATTGTTTTGTTATTGTCGTATATTACATGTTTTAGAGATGTCATCTAGATATTAAATGTATGCACTCAGTAGCAAGCTAAAAGTTAATGTAATGTGATTCTATATGCATACACACACACATACACTACGCCAAATAAGGAAAAAGAGGGCGCTTTTTTTGGCCTATAACAGCGCTTTAAAGCGCCCTCTAATCTGGCGCTGGCATAGGTAAAGACAACGCTTTTTTTCCTGGTGAAAGTGCTCTCTAAAGTGGCTCTTTAAGCCCTTTAAGGGCCACTTTAGAGGGCGCTTTTTAAAGAAAGCGCCCTCTAAAGTAGAAACTTTTAAGGGTTTAGAGGGCGCTTTTATTGGAAAGCGCCCTCTAAAGTGGAAACTTTAAGGGTTTAGAGGGCGCTTTTACTGGAAAGCGCCCTCTAAAGTGGAAATTTAAAGGGTTTAGAGGGCGCTTATTTTGGAAAGCGCCCTCTAAAGTGGGTGGTTATTTAAATTTTTTTTTTTAAAAAGCGCTATATTTATTTATTTATTTTAGACAACCTGTATATTGAAGCAGTACACCTAAAACTGTATAATTTGAAGCCCTTTTTCACACATTGCATTCAACAAGCCTTATATACAACAATCCATACATATACAACAATCCACTGATATATAATCGTTTAACTTCTAAAGATTCTAAATATACAACCAATTCATAACTTAAAAAGAAATAAAACTAAGTAGCAAAAGCATCTCTGAGATGTATGTTTTTTTTGCTAGCCGCAGTCTTCTTAGCAACAACCTCTTTTTGTTCAATATCAATAGCATGAACCTAAAATATCATAAAATTAGTTAGGTGAAGTATAAGATCAAGAATTAACATTTTCTATGCATAAATATCATATAATTGTGTTTATACCTTTTACCTGTAATAAAGCCATTTTACCTGTAATAAAGAAAACAATTAAAATCATTTGACCTGTACCTTTTTCACTAAGTTCTCTTTCTTTTCTTGGTTGGAATATGTTCTACATGTCTCTTAACAACACAGACGGTTGGATTGATCCAAATACCCTCATTATGATCATTTCTAATATATGAATCATTTGATATAATATTCTCATCTTGATCATTTCTGGTAAACGATTCAATCTCAACATCAATATCACCTTGATCTCCAGTGTTTTCATCAATTACTTTGTTGGAAAAAAGAACTATAGACCATTTCGTACTTTTCAGATCATTGACATAGAACACTTGTCTAGCTTGAGAGGCTAGAATAAAAGACTCATCTTTGTATCCCACCCTATTAAGATCCACTTGCAAAAATCCTGACTTATCCATTCGAATGCCGTTATTATTTTCAACCCACTTGCAACCAAATATAGGAATCTGAAAGTTCTCATAATCAAACACCCAAATGCGCTCGATAACACCAAAATACGATAGATTTGCAAATTTGGGGTTTAAGTCCTTCACACTTGATATGTGCATTGCTTCAGCTACCACGGTGACACCACTATTCTGCATAGTACTTTTATCATCTTGTCCTTTGGTATAAAATGTGTATCCATTAATCGCGTATGCGCTATAAGAAAAAACATGGAAACTTGGACCATATGCTAAGCATCTCAACCTTTCTGTTATTGAAGCGGGATCTGAATAATACTTTGAATAAATATGATCCTTAAACCAAGGTATAAAACATCGATTGTGCTCTCGTACTATCCAATTTTCATTTCTATTGGGATTTAAACCTCGGAGAACATCCTTGTGAATCTCAACATTTTCAGATATCTCTGACTTCAATAGCCTGAGAATGTATGAACCATGCATTAAGCATTAGTGGTATGCACTAATTTGTAGCATAGTTATATATCATCATATAGTTTTTACAAAAGATAAACATTGACTAGAAAATATATATGTAGAATTGTATAATGGTCTAACTGAAAGCTAACAGAAGAATAGTCGACTCTAATTTACTCTATCAAATAACATCCATACCTAAACTTCTTAAGTTACTAGCTACGCTATGTATGCTAGAATAAATACACTCATAAGCTGCATAGTGTACCTTTGATTGTAGAAGGTGTTTTAGATATTGCTGCCTCCTTTTTCTACATCGAGAAACAAATGGAACAGTTGGTGAAATTTAACCCATAATGCCTAGTCTCCATTGCTAGCATTACAACACAATAATTATTGTTGAGAATACTCAATAAATGTATGAACCAAGAAAAATGAAACCAAAAATGAACAATAGCGAACGTCAGAAGAGAAACCAAGTAATATGAAGATTAGAAAAATACCTATGGTGTCAAAATCGAACAGCTAACAACGAATTAATAGAAGGAGGAAACGTCGTAGATCTAACAGAGGTGGAAGGAGAACGCCTTAGAAGTAGCGAAAATCGTAGCAGTGAGAACCCTAACGTGAAAAAGAACGAAAATAACAGAGAGTGAAATAACAAAACGCGCAGTATGTTATAATTTTAATGTTTACTAAAGGGGACCTTAGAGGGCGCTTGTGGAAAAAAAGCGCCCTCTAAAGGGGGCCTAAGAGGGCGCTTATGAAAGCGCTCTCTAAGGCTTTCCAAAAGCGCTTTATAAACTGGAAATGCACATGGACTTATAGAGCGCTTTTTTAAAAGCGCCCTCTAAGGGTAACCTTAGAGGGCGCTTTCTAAAAAGCGCCCTGTATTGTTGTCCCTCTATCTCCTCCTTATTTTTTCGCTTCACCTTAGAGGGCGCTTTATTACAAAAGCGCCCTTTAAAGTGCGCTGTCTATTCCAGTTGTTCGCTCCTTATTTTTTCGCTTCACTTTAGAGTGCGCTTTTGTAATAAAGCGCCCTCTAAGGTGCGCTGTCTATTCCAGTTTTTGGCGTAGTGATACTCTCTCTCTCTCTCTCTCTGACACACACACACACACACACGCACACACGCAGACACACACACACATACACACACACACACACACACACACACACACACACACGCACACACACACACACACACACACACACACACTTAAAATCTGTTTTCAAAGCTTCTTTTATAATTTTTGAAGTTGAGCCAAGTCTTTTAAAATTGAAGCTTAATCTATTACTCTACTTATTTAATTATTGATGAAGCAAACATTCACCCTCTAACCAAATATGATACTTTTCTAATTTGTTATGGGGGATAACTAGTTCAATAAAAGATTAAGGAAGAATTCTAATAGTTTATGGTTTAAATCCAACAAAAAATTTCCTATTTTAATAGATAATAATCGATAATGGTTGCAACCTAATTGATTATGGTGTAAATCCGACCCAATTTCTCTCCTTTCTTGGCCAAATTTTCTACTTTAAAAGGAGGACTTGTTTTAATTTAAAAACCACAAGAAATATTAAATAATACCTATTCTAATCACTTCATTGATATTTTAAAATTTTTAATTCATTTAAATACTTTTTTAGTGTTGAATGTGCAAAAGGTTTAGTCAAGTTATCATGTGTAAATCACTATTGATTTGTAACTATAATCAAGAGAAGCATGTTCTATGGACTTTGATATTTTGATATAAAGGATGCAAGTTAAACTTGAGATAAATGCTTGGCGTAAGAAGGTTGAAATCTAATCCTATCGTAAAAGCTATGTGATCGTGGAAATCTCAATGGTCAGTCCCTAGGGACTAGACACATGCCTAGTGATTTTGGAGTGAACTAGAATGAAATCTGGCGTGTTTTTCTTTGATCTCTTATCTACTTAGTTTTATATCTTTATTTTCTTGTAATTTATTCATCTCTTGCCCATTTTTTTAAAATCAACCTTAAAATTTTCTTTTTTTCTTTTTAAAGTTATGAAAAATCTTTTAATATCACAATTCACCTTCTCTCATGTTTGAAGTCATCTGGTTAACACTTCTACTACATATGTTGAAGCATCCTCTATATTCCCGCCATGAAGACTTAAGTAACCATCAATTTTCTTCAATCAACTCAATGCTTAAATTCAACGGTTTGATTCTCTATGTGAAGATCAAATTTTCAACCATTGTGAGTTTGTTCTTCTATCAAACATTAGTAAAATTAATTCTCTAAAAGAATTAATTATTTATTTTCCCTCTCAATTCTAATATTTCAAATTTGAGATACAACTAAGAAATAGTATACAAGGTACAATAGTACAAGATTTACGTGATAAAAGATACAACGTTATATGTGACAAGATCTGGTATGACTAGTCTGTTGCATATGATACAATGATCACAATTGTTCCTTTATAAAAAAAAATCAAAAGATCAAGAAACAACTATGAAAAAGAAAGCTATATGAATGCTCAAATTTTCATAGTTTTATTTACCAACAAGCGAAACAAATATTGAACAACATTATAAATAAACTTTAGAGAATCAACCAAAGAAAAATAAAAAACTTTCAATGAAGAGAAAAAACTATATAAAAAGAAATAAAGAAGAAAACAAATGACTTTATTTTATACACTTTCTGGTAAAAGATTCAAACACTTATATATTTGTTTACATCTTGTATTAAAAGATTCTTACTTTGCATCACCAAATGGAGATTTCTCATAGTATAGTAGTATGATACCCAATGCACTATAATTTTAAATTGGAATATTTCTCACTATTTTCACAACCTTAAAAGTAAATTTATGATCACTTATTTAATGGGAAATGTAGAAATAGTCAACACAAGAAAAATTCAACACAAGTCATAATAGGAAAATAAGGGAACGGCTTATATTTTATTGTAACATGATTCATTCATTTATTAGTATGTAAGACACTATAAATTGTCATATGTTTAGTGTAACAATCATCAAGCAACATTGTAACAATAATATATATATATATATATATATATATATATATATATATATATATATATATATATATATATATATATATATATATATATATATATAAACAAAGTTACTACTTTCTCAATATAATCAATCTTTATTCTTTAGACATATATTCCTTCATACAAGTTATTATTCTAGCTATATTATTTCGTGTTCAACCTTAGTGAGGGTGATATTTCATATCGTTGTTAGAAGCCAAATTTCCGCTAATGCTTTGTGCAATTTTTGTGAAATAAGCAGATTTTTCATCTGCATCCTCCAATAGGAAAAATCATTTTTCCCATTGAACTTCTCAATTTCATATTTACCAACCTTGACGGTTCCACTAGTAGAAGCCATTATCTTCGATAACCAAAAAATAATAAAGTTTTACCACTATACTATTTTACAATTGGCTCTGATACCAATTGTTGGAGTCGCAGCAGAAATTTGGCTTCTAACAACGATATGAAATATCACCCTCACTAAGGTTGAACACGAAATAATATAGCTAGAATAATAACTTGTATGAAGGAATGTATGTCTAAAGAATAAAGATTGATTATATTGAGAAAGTAGTAACTTTGTTTGTATATATATATATATATATATATATATATATATATATATATATATATATATATATATATATATATATATATATATATATATATATATATATTGTTGTTAGAATGTTGCTTGATGATTGTTACACTAAACATATGACAATTTATAGTGTCTTATATACTAATAAATGAATGAATCATGTTACAATAAAATATAAGCCGTTCCCTTATTTTCCTATTATGACTTGTGTTGAATTTTTCTTGTGTTGACTATTTCTACAGGAAACAAGGAAACTATTTAGACATCAAATTTTGAAGTAAAAAGGCAAAAAGGTCTTAGCAGAGCAACCAGGGCCCCCAATTAGCCGGAGGCCTAGATCAATTTAAAAAATAGATCTAAATTAAAAAAAAACTATTTTAAAAATTACGATTTTATACATATTTTTAAAAAATTCAATATAAAATTATAAAACTTTGAAAATAAATTATAATTTTACACTTGATTTTGAAAAAACATGTATAAAATCTAATACTTTTTAAATTAAAATTAATAATTGGGCTATAACTTTAAGAAAAAATTAACCATTGACCATGACTGTTGTAAATGGAACTATGATAACTCTCTGATGGGTTATAACTTTTGAAATATTGATTTCTATATTGTAACTTAATAAATTAGCACGCAATAAAACTTTTGATAACATTTCTCCACCTAAGAAATTAGGGAATTGTTGTAGAGAAATGGGGCTATGAGCCAAATGGCTTTAGCCTATTTCTCTAAAATGTTGTGATTTGTGATTATAGATAAGTAAATATATGAATTAAACCCCACTTACCAACTAGTAATAAAAGAATACAGACCACCTTCATCTTTAATTTTTTTCTATTTTTTTTAGTTTATTTTATATACTTTTATCGGAAACCATTTTACATGACACCCCCTCTTTTTTTTTTTCACTGTTGATTTTTCTTTTTTATGCGTCATATTCTCCCTAATTTGAATTACAGCCTACTTACTATCAAACAATTTTCTCTTTAGACAAGAGTTGGGAAACAAGGGAACAATGAATTTGTTAGACACTAGACGGTAAGAGACACACCGCAACAGAATGGAGTCGTGGAAAGACTGAACCGTACACTTCTTGAGAAAGCAAGGTGTATGCGCTCTAATTCTGGGTTAGGTCGAGAATGGTGGGCAGAGTCGGTAGCTACAACTTGTTATGTTGTAAACAGATCCCCACATTCTAGTTTAGGTGGAGACACACCCTATAGGGTGTGGTCAGGTGAGCATGCTGATTATGAAAGACTAAAAATATTCAGATGCACGGCTTATTATCACGTCAAGGAAAACAAACTTGATAATAGAGCCAAGAAAGCTATCTTTCTAGGATATGCAACAGGGGTCAAAGGCTACCGCCTTTGGAGTGTAGAAGATTCTAAGTTTGTGATTAGCAGGGATGTTACCTTTGATGAAAAATCTATGGTGCCTAAAGATGGTGATGTGACGATATCAAATAAGCAAGTTATTGAGATAGAATCTGAAGACCAACCAGATTCTAGTCGTGGTCAGGTGGAGAATCCTATCGCCAGTGAAGACGAGCAAGAGGATGAACATGATTATGAGGAGGTTCAGCAGGAAAATACACATGTATTACAACAACAACAGCAAGAATCTTTGGATACCACTAGGCCAAAGAGAAATTATAAAATAGTTCAGAAGTTTGGGTCAGACAAACCTCTAAGGTATTATGGGCAGGTTAACTTGGTTGAATATGCACTCTCAGTTGAATATGATGAGCCGATCACCTTCAAGCAAGCTATCAAAGACAAATATAGAGAGAGTTGGTTGGTTGCTATGGAGGAAGAGATGCAATCTCTTCACAAGAACAAGACATGGGAGGTGGTCCCATTGCCTGTAGGAAAGTCTGCTATTGGTTGTAAATGGGTGTATAAAAGAAAAGAAAATCATACTAAGTCATGCGGTACAAGATATAAGGCTAGGCTAGTGGCCAAGGGGTTTGCACAAAAGGAAGGAGTTGATTACAATGAGATATTTTCTCTGGTGGTGAAACATACTTCTATCCGGGTGCTATTAAGTTTAGTAGCTCATGGTGATCTTGAGCTGGAACAACTAGACGTGAAGACAACTTTCTTGCATGGAGACTTAGATGAGGAAATATATATGGATCAACCTGAGGGTTACAAGGTTGAGGATAAAGAGAGTCAGGTATGTCGTTTGAGAAAATCACTTTATGGATTGAAACAATCTCCGAGATAAATGGTACAAGCGATTTGATTCTTTTATGATAAAACAAGGTTTCTCTAGAAGCAGCTATGACAGTTGTGTCTATATTCAGAAGCTTCATGGAGGTGATTCTATCTATCTATTATTGTATGTCGATGACATGCTTATTGCTTCAAAAAGCAAGGTGGAGATAGATAAGTTGAAGTCTAAACTTGGTAAAGAGTTTGAGACGAAGAACTTGGGTGCTGCAAATAAAATACTGGGTATGAAGATTAGAAGAGAGCGGACAAATCGGAAACTGTTCTTGAGTCAAAAAGGCTATTTAGAGCGGGTTGTTGAAAGGTTTGGAATGAAAGGTGCTAAGTCGGTGGTTACTCCATTAGCTCCACATTTTAGGCTTTCTGGTAATCAATCTCCCACTACAGCAGAAGATAAGGCATACATGGAAAATGTACCTTATGCTAGTGCAGTTGGCAGTTTGATATACGCTATGGTGTGTACACGTCCAAATATTTCACAAGCGGTAAGTGTTATCAGTAGGTTCATGGCAAATCCGGGAAAGGCACACTGGGAAGCTGTGAAGTGGATTTTGAGGTACTTAAAGGGTACCATTAACACTGCTTTGTGTTTTGGTGAAGATACATGTCAAATAAGCGGGTTCGTTGATTCAGATTATGCTGGTGATCTAGATAGACGGCGATCTACTACTGGTTATGTGTTCAAAATACACGGTGCTCCAGTTAGTTGGCGATCAATGTTACAGTCTACAGTGACACTCTCTACTACGGAAGCCGAGTACATGGCAGTAGCAGAAGGAGTAAAGGAAGCATTGTGGCTGAGGGGTCTTCTAGGTGATTTGGGTGTTGAGCAAGAACGCGTGAGACTGATGTGTGATAGTCAAAGTGCAATCCATTTGGCTAAGAATCAGGTCCATCATGCTCGAACCAAGCATATAGATGTCAGGTATCATTTTGTACGAGATGTCGTAGAGGAAGGTCATATTTCTCTTACGAAAGTACACACTGATGAAAACCCTGCAGACATGTTGACCAAGGTTGTGACAGGCAGCAAGTTTCAACACTGCTTGAACTTGCTAAACATTATTCCATTTTCGTCCAAAATTTAAGGATTTTTTTAAAATTATGAACGAGGTGGAGAATTGTAGAAATAGTCAACACAAGAAAAATTCAACACAAGTCATAATAGGAAAATAAGGGAACGACTTATATTTTATTGTAACATGATTCATTCATTTATTAGTATGTAAGACACTATAAATTGTCATATGTTTAGTGTAACAATCATCAAACAACATTGTAACAACAATATATATATATATATATATATATATATATATATATATATATATATATATATATATATATATATATATATATATATATATATATATATATATATATATATATATATATATATATATATATATATATATAAACAAAATTACTACTTTCTCAATATAATCAATCTTTATTCTTTAGACATATATTCCTTCATACAAGTTATTATTCTAACTATATTATTTCGTGTTCAACCTTAGTGAGGATGATATTTCATATCGTTGTTAGAAGCCAAATTTCCGCTTCGACTCCATCAGAATTTATAGTTAGTATATACTATTGGATCATTAATTTTATTGAATTGAATAAGGGAACAATGAATTGGAAGTTGATAAATTCAATAAAATTCATTTTGTTTGTTGGGATGAAAACTTACACCTAGTGATACATGAAGATATTATCGAAAGCTTAACAGTATTTAATTGATCATGATGATACATTAAAAAATAATGAACATAATATAATATTAGAAATCATATATCTCTATTATTTTCTTTAATATTTATTTGTAGCATCATCTTAATGTATAAAATAAACAACAAAACTCATATCTTTACTTGAAACAATAAACTTTGTTGAAAAACACTTATATCGCTCAAGTCCTTATGAATACTATAATCTTAGTACTTACTTTTGATCTTTAAAACAATTGCAACCAACAACTCGTGTTTCATATATTTTTTAATGTTGATATTCTCTATTAGACGCCCATTAACGAGAGCATTGAGGCTTATAGATAAAATAGACACTCTGATATTGAGGTCCACCTAATATTAGATGTAACTCTCTTGCACATATCGTATAATAAGCTCAAACAAAACAAATAATATGCCTTTTTAAATTCTACTTTAAGATAAGGCATTAACTCTTAGACTTTTTTCCCAAGTCAATGATCTTATTCACCACCATTAACTCTTAGTTAATTATCTGTCTTTGTTGAAGGAATATTAGTTTTGTGAGATAAGGTGATCCATACCCTAGGAAAGCCTATCCACAAGAATTTAAGAGACCATTTTAGACAAATACCTTATTAAGGAGATGGGCCAAAAATCCCCTAAAGAAGGGGGAAATTAACCTTAGGGATCAACAAAATGAAGAAAGAAGAGAAACTCTGTGAGAGTTTAACACTGTTAAAGAATCGATCGAATTACATCACTTTTAAGTCACCTCAAATAAAATCCTAGAAGGACTTGATGAAGTAGAAATTGAAACCAATAATGCCAAGACTCTTTTTACCATTGCATTGTCCTACCATAATATCAAGCTTTGTAAGCGCGCAAAGAGAAAATACGATTGATGACTGATGTAAAGCAAGTATAAGGAGAGTAATGTCGTCTAGACATGGTCTATCTAAAAAAGGTTCAACTAAGTGAATGAACTACTATTAATGTATAACACCCATGATCTCATTCTTTATACCTCTTAAATCCAACTATTACCAACTCCCAAAGAAACAATATGATTCCTCTTATCCGTTATTTACACTCGAGTGAAATAATCTAGTATTTGCGTTTCCTTCTGCAAGCCAACGAGTTTGAAATTGTTAAGAGAAAAAAGAGTACTTCATGTGCTGTAACCGATTGACATAATGGTGTAACCGATTACATCTCTTATTAATTGACTAATAAAATTTATAGTGGAAAAGTGCAACCCATTGACATAATGTGTCAACCGGTTAAACCTGAAAGAAATTAGTTAAAAACTGAAATATGAGTTAGTATAACCGGTTGACATAATATGTCAATCGATTACATTTAGGAGATTTTAGTTTTCTTTGTTAGTTAATTGTATCTCACAATGTATTATGTATATATATTCATTGGGAATCTTATGAATAATATGATTGCATATTTTCACCCTAAATTATCACTATCTCTCATTCTCTCTCCTTCTCCCCCTCAACACTCAATTATTCACCATTTTCACCAACCTTGTGCTTCCAAATTCTAACATTCGGCATCAAGAGTCTGGTTTGATTCATCAAACACCTAGTGTGCAAATATGACTTCAGTCTCTAATGAAAGAATTTATGAAAATCTACCTATCCTCGATGCGAATAATTACGACAAGTGGTGCAAACAAATGAAGGTGTTGTTTGGCTACCAAGATATTCTTGAAGTGATCAAGAAGAATGTGAATCTTCATATTGAAGGTGCTACTCTAGAGCAAAGAGCGTCGTACAAGGAAGAAAAGAAGAAAGATTTCAAAGCGTTGTTTTTAATCCATTAATGTGTTGATACGAATAATTTCAAGAAAGTTGGTGATTGCAAATCATCGAAGAAGACGTGGGAAATCATTGTGAAGACATACACATGGCTTGATAAGACGAAGGTTGTGAGGTTATAAACTCCCAAAAGACAACTTGGATTGATTTGAATGAAGAAGAAGGAGACCATCAACGATTTTATGAAAGAAAAATTAATTGGTTGGTGAACCAAGTAAAGGCGTGTGGAGAAACTATTACAGAGCAATATGTTGTCGCGAAACTATTGCATTCTTTGACACCAAGATTTGACAAATTGGTGGTTACGATTGAGGAATAGAAGGATCTTGCAACGATGAGCAAATAAGAGTTGCAGAGCTCTCTTGAAACATAAGAGAAGAGAATGGAGGAAAGGAATGTTGATATGGCAAAAGCGGAGATTGCTTTGCAAGCCCGTTTCAATGAGAGAGAGAAGAAGGCGAAGGGAAAATAGCCCATGAACAAAGGTGGAGGGAACTTTTAGAATTTTGGTGGAAGAGAGTCCCAAAATTCAAAGAATTCAATATTCCAAAAGCGTGAAAATAGTGGAAATATGGGTGCTAGATCAAACGAATCTATGGGAGTAAATTTAAGAGGTAGAGAAGTAAGAAAGATGATTGATAGGAGAAGCCTATAGTGCTTTAATTGTCAAAAACTTCATTATTTTGCAAGAGAGTGCAATGTCAAAAAGAAGGAACCTCTATAAGATGAAGTTAGGGTTGTGAGACAAGAGTTTGATGACGTGAACACACTCTTGTTCATGATCATAGAAGGATAATGCATCAGCAAAAGGTTGCAAGACAACAACAACATTAATGTGAAAACACTATAGAACTAAAGTGGCATCGTTGCAGTTTTACGCCAACCGGTTACATGCTGAAGAAAATGAAATGGTGACTTTTAAATAAGCATTGCAGTGCAATGATCAATGGTATTTGGACTTTGAATGTTCAACGCATATGAAGTGGATGAAACATTGGTTTGCTACAATCAATCGTGCCATGAAGGACAAGGTTAAGTTCACGGATGATACCACTATAGCGACAGAAGGGATCTGTGATGTATCGATGGAGATAAGGGATGATGGACATTATTTGATAAATTATGTATTGTATATCCCTGAAATGAAGCATAATCTTCTAAGTATTGGTCAATTACTTGAGAAGGATTACAAGATTCATATGGATTGTACAATAAGGATGCAAATAGAGTTTTGATCCTAAAAGTTGCTATGGCTGCCAATAGAACTTTCAAAGTTGAGTTGAAGGTTATGAAGCATAGGTGTCTTGCAATTGCATCTAGTAGATAAGAGTGATTATGACATTATAAGCTTAGGCATCTCAACTTTAGAGATCTCAATGCCTTGCAAATGAACAAGGTGGTTACTGGCCTGCATTTGATCCACATATCGGATAAAATTTGTGAAGAATGTGTGTCAGCGAAGCAACATAAATAAAAATTTGCAAAGGATGTAGGTTTTAGAACTAAGTGTCACCTTGGGGTGGTGTAGTCAGATGTGTGTGGATGGATGCAAGTTGATTTCATTGGTGGAAATAGATATTTTATCACATTCATTGATGATCATAGTAAAAAAACTATGGACATACTTAATCAATAGAAAATATAAGGTACTTGAAGTGTACAAGAAGTTCAATTCCATGGTTGAAGGGCAAAGTGATCACAAACTCAAAGTTCTCAAAACAGATGGTGGAAGCGAATATATCTCAAATGACTTTGGGAGGTTTTATGATCAATAGGGAATAATACATGAGGTAGTACCAACATATAAACTGCAAAAAAATGGTGTTACCGAAAGGAAGAATCTACCAATCATGAACATGGTGCAAATCATGTTGAAGGGGAAGAACTTGCCAAAAGAGTATTGGGGAGAAATGATGTCCATACCTACATATTTGTTGAATAGATGTCTATAACCAGCCCCCGTTGGAGCCCGAATGGAAGAAAATGTTAGAAGATCATCAAGGAAAAGAAGTTTGTCTACTTGAATCCAAGAATGTGAGTTGTTCTAGGATAAAGAAATCAATGTCGATGGTGATTTTGTCCATTTTGCACTTATGGCCAAATCTGAACTGGTTAAAACGAATGAGACCTTGAGTGATCCAAAATGGATTTGTGCTATGAAGGAGGAGTTTGAATCAATTGAGAATAATAAGACTTAGAAGTTAATTGATCTACCAGAAGGAAAGATACCAATTGGTAAGATATGTGTAACAAGTATAGGCAAATCTCAAAGGTGAAATAATCAAGCATAAGGACCGATTAATTGCGAAGGGATTTTTGCAAATAGAAAGTATAGACTTTGAAAAGGTATTTGCACCATAATTGAAACAATCTGATTTATTGTTGGGATTGAAAATAACAATAATTGGTCCATTTATCAAATGGGCGTCAAATCTTCATTTTTGAATGAACTGCTCGAAGAAGAGGTTTATGTAGAACAACTCCCTGGTTTTGTTGTGAAAAACCAAGACTCAAAGTTCTAAAATTTAAAAAAGCGCTGTACGGTTTGAAACAAGCTCCAAAGGCTTGGAACAAGAAGATATATGATTTCTTAAAAGAGATCGGTTTCAAGAAGTGTGTATCCGAAAATGGTGTGTATGTGAAGAAGGATACAATTGAAGGGGTGATAATCCATTGTCTATACGTAGACGATTTGTTTATTGTAAGCATCGATGAATGTTGTAGTTCTAAGTTCAAGGGTGAGCTTATGAAGTAGTTTGAGATGACTGACCTAGGACTCATGACATACTTCCTTGGTATTGAATTTTACAAGTCCAAGAAGGGACTACTCATGCCCCAAAGAAGGTATGCGATTAAGATTTTGAAGAAGTTTAAAATGAAGCATTATAATGGTCTCATTACACCTGCTAAATTGAGGTTGAAATTGTTGAAGAATGAGAATGTGCAGGATGTTAATCCAACTCAGTATAGTAGTCTTGGATCCTTGTGTTACTTGTGCACTACGAACCAGGGTTGGCGTTTATTGTTGTATTGTGAGTAGATTCACGGAGAGACCAAAGGTGTCTCACTCGGCAGCAATCAAGAGGATTTTAAGATACATGAAATGATCTATTGGTTGCGGATTTCTCTTTCTCGCAATGGACAGGGCATGATATGCAATTTACTCAAATTTACCGATTTCAATTGATGCAGAGATAAAGATGATAGAAAATCTACATCTGGATACATCTTTATGTTCGAAGAAACACCAATCTCTTGGTGTTCAAAGAAGGAACAGATACTGGTGCTCTCTTTTCGTGAGGCCTAGTACATTTAAGCTTCGTTATGTGCGTGCCAAGTCGTGTGATTAATGATTTTTTTTTTGAAGAAGTTGGGCAATGAAGATGGTGACATTGTAACTCTAATGGTTGTTAATGTTTCCGCTATAAGTATTGCTAAGAACCCAATTGCACATGGGAGAAGCAAGAATATTGAGATAAGGTTTCACTACTTGAGAGAAATTGTTAGTGAAGGAAGATTGAGATTGGGATATTGTAAAAGTGAAGATCAGATGGTCGATTTCCTGATCATGGGAGTCACAATTTAAATGTTCAAGAGATTAAAGAAAAACACGGGCATGGAAGACTTGGACAACATGAATTAAGGTGGTGTGTTAAGAGAAAAAAATTTGTAATTCATGTGTTGTAACCAGTTGACATAATGGTGTAACCGATTAAACCCTTTGGAAATTGACTAATAGAACTTACAGTGGCAAAGTGCAACTGGTTGATATAATATGTCAACCGATTACACATGGGAGCTTTCAGTTTTAGTTGTTAGTTAATTGTACGTCATCATGTATTGTGTATGTGTGTGTGTGTATATATATATATATATATATATATATATATATATATATATATATATATATATATATATATCTCCATTTGGTATCTTATGAATAAGATGATGACATATTTTTCACCCTCAATTATCACTCTCTCTCATTTTCTCTCCCTCTCCCTCTCGATATTCAATTATTAATCATTTTCACCAACCTTTTGGTTCCAAATTCATACAGAAATATCTGGAAAGACAAAGAGTATGTTTACTCATGAAGACCTCATATATTAATAAAAGCCTTGCTCCTAACTAAAATATCTTTTGGAGAAAGCATCGTCTCCTCCCTTTTTAGGTCTTTCCTTAACACACACCACATATCTCTCCAAAGAAACTTCATTTCTAACCAGACGGTCTCATATGACCCTTTTATAGTTAAGGAAACACTTCTATTAACATTAACCTCCATACAACACTTAAGAGGTATATCCCAATTCAAGAACACTCTGACAAAGTCCCACTAGAAAATTGGAAAACCGAGTTCCCTTTTGAGTGATGCCAAAACGAGAGAATACTTTCATTATTAACCAAAGTAGGTAAAAAATTACAATAATAAAAATTGTCCCCCTAGAAGTGGAAGAGATATATGTAAATCACATCTAAGTTAGTTTTCTAAATTGCTAGTAAATACAAGTAGTTCTCCAAAATGAAACATTGAACCTTATTCTTCTTAATTATACTATCTCAGGCTTTGTTTCGATTGATGGAATCAGACAGAGCAGAGTGGAATATGATTGAATATAATGATATTCCATTGTTTTGATAATTTAAAATCGGATGGATAAGAGCAAAATGAAATGGTATGGATTCCATCAATCAGAACCTTTCCCTAATAATAGTCGTCACTCTCTTAACGAAACCCTAACAACACTCTCTTCCACATGTAGCAAACTCGTCCTTATTAACATCTTCAAACTTAAAGGTAATCAAGTCCATCCGCTTTCTCTTTCATCTTCTTCTTCATATGCTTTTTCCCATGCTATTGATATGTTTCCTTCCTTTTTTCATAAAACAAAACTCTAACATTTCTCTTTTCCAATTCAGCAAAGTTGTCATGATAACCTTCTTCAAACTAAAAGGAAAACTTTTCCATTAGATTTCTTGCATTTTTCATATTTGTTCCATGTATGACACTAGTTCTTCTTAAAAAGTGTTTTTTCATTTGGCATGATTTACATCCTTTTTGGGTCATGTTTCCTTTTATGTTAATGCTAGTTTATATTTTCAAAATAGGTTAACATTCTGAAAGTTATATATATATATGTATGTATATATATATTATATATATATATATATATATATATATATATATATATATATATATATATATATATATATATGTATATATATATATATATATATATATATATATATATATATATATATATATATATATATATATATATATATATATATATGTATATATATATTTCAAAATCTGGTTCAAGACAACTCGTACTATGGATGTGGTTCATAAATGTTTGTGTTGCTATGGAGAAACAATATAAGAAGTATGAAGCTATTTTGGAAGCTTCATCCGCCAAAATGTTTGTTGTTGTTCATAAATGGTTTGTGTTGTTGTTGCTGATAAGTGTATGTTGTTGATGTTGTTGTTGTTGATAAATGTTGTTATTGTTGATGCATGTTGTTGTTGAGTTTATTATAGTGTAAGTAGATTATCTGTTTCATTAACCCTTAGGAGGAGACATTTGTCAGAGGCATTCCTCATGGAATGGAAGCAATGTAGGGGCATTTGCCTTTGATGGCCTCCTTATTCTCCGGGCATGTCCCAAATGGGGTAGTCTTTATGGGGGATTTACCCTTATGAGATTATTATTTGTCTTTCTTTCCTCCATTAATGTATCCAGTTATTCAGCCTTTCTTTATCAGTTCTTCGATGCCATCCTTCAGCTGGATACAATCATTAGTGTTGTGGCCATGGCTTTTATGGAATCATAAGTATTTTGATCTGTCTATCCGGGATGTCTCTTTGACGGGATAAGGGGGGGGGGGGGTGTCAGATTTTTGCCTTCCAAAATTCAGTGCTCAGATACTCTTGATAGATTCTCTCACGAGATATCGTCAGTGGGGTGTATCTGTCATACTTCCCTTGCATGTTTCTGTCAAAGTCATCTCCATGTTAGTGAGATTCTTTTCCGGATGGGCAACCAGAGTGAGACTCGCTAGATGATGGGTTATCAAAATATGTAGTTAATTTATATTCAAAAATCATAAAAGGTTCAACCATGGTTAACATCTCTTGGACAAATTTGACCTTTCTCTTCCCCTGTTTTTTCTTGAAATGATGGTTTCTTAGAAAATCGTTCTAAAAAATTCAACATTGTAAGTCTTCTTTAGCCCAATCTACTTCAATTAACACTTAAGTAAACCAGTAAACATACAACCACAAGCTTTCCTTCTTCCTTTGAACGGTCCCTATATGAACGACCTCAGTGATAGGACTTCGCTTCCAGGATGAGATTTGCGTCTAAAACTGAAGGAGATGAGCGATCCAAAATGCAACGGAATTTAAAATTTCTCCTTTAGTGATCCTTACGAATGGGCATGATCAGTGATAGAATTGTTACCTCTTGTGGCGATTGTAACCTTTGATGCAGATCTACGGAGCGATCACGAACGTTGAACGATGATAATGCCTCTACTCAATCCACACGAACAGATTCCTTCAATCTCAGTGCTAGCTGCTACGAATGAAGGCTTTGAGTGAGAGAGAGAGAGAGAAAAACGAAATTATAACTGCACAAATGCTTCTACACAATGGTTCTATTTATAGAACCACTTGTGTGGGCTGCAAGCTAAAAAGCCCACTCAAGTGTATGTGCCCCATATCTTATAATATGCCAAAATCACTTAAGCGCGTGGTACCTTACCATATTTCGTATTCTACTTAAGTACACCGTACCTTACGATGTTCTACAATTCACTTAAGTGCACCGTATAATATGATATTCCTTAGTTACTCTATCTCTCATCAATCCGTCCTTTTGTGTGTGACCCTGTAGGTTTTCGGGGCATTGGCAATTATATTAAATCACGTATTTAACATAATAAATAGTGAGTGGTATCTAGCAACACATCGCTGCTACCCAAGACACGAAAATGTCATGTGATCTGACAAATCCTTTTGTGATAATACTTATGTGTACAATTACCCTTTTGCCCTTATGTCTATATTGAACACAAGGCATAAATTGTGTCATCCTTGTCCAGTTCAATATTGGGCCCATAGACATTTATCCTGTTATGCAGGATGGGAAAATTCCATCTAGGTCACTCATGTTCCTTAGCATGCTTCGTGGAGTACCCATCAACTGTCTTTATGGTCATCCAGTTACGGACAACATTTGATCAGTAATAAGGCACTCGACTCTATATCTAGGGTCCATAGTGGTTTCAGATCGAAGGGTGGTATACACCATTATCACCATGAGAATAACTTATGACACTTTGCATAACATTCTATATAGTATTCTCATAGCGGGTCAATCCAGTATAAATATTACTCTTAATATTCATACTTATGTTTAAGACTTGATAACTCCTTATCCATGATCCATGAGATGTGATCATCAGTCTATATACATAATAGTCTTAATGCTTTAATGTTATCCCACTTCACAATAAAGCTCGACTACAGATACTTTAAGAATAGTGTCCTTATGTTTAATGTGATCTTATGATTGAGTCACACTTGATACATTAAACAGACTAGCTATTCTAGGGACTTTATTAAACAAACATAATAAATAAAAAGCCTTTTATTATTAATAAATAATTCGATACAAGTACCAAAAGTATTGGCCTCTAGGGCTTACACCAACAAAAACATCTTACCGAATTTTGTCCAGGAATCAAGGCATCCATCAGGTAGGTTATTGAACCATAACCGGGTTGGTCTGACCAAGGTTAGCACAAACAAATTGCACTTGTAAGTGTCTTTGACACTAGAGTAAGTTGGGAAAGTTCATCTACGAGTTGCACATGTTCATGCGGATCTCCCTTTCCATCATAATCGGTTAGCTTGGGTGGCTTCTCCGTAGACTTTAGGATCCCGCTTTCCAAGATTTATACCAACAACGTGTGTTTTGGATGCACCTTATCCATATGAGTTTATGCTTGAATCGGGGTCAGATCGTAACTTCCCCGATTTCCTCCGGGACTCAGAGGGGCAGGTTGATGCTTTTTTACTTTTGTTCCAATCCTTTGAACGAGAAGCCTCATCTCCCTTTTTCTCGGCTAGTTCCGGGATCACAATGAGAGTCTTTCTTGAAGCAACTTCTTGAATTGTATTCTCGGAGGAAGGAGCGTTGTGGAGGCTCTCTTCAAGGCGTTTAAGCCTTTCTTGAATAGTATTTGAGTTTTGTTGTCGAACAATGTTAAACACATTATCGAGTAACTTGTTAGTGACTTGTATGATGAGGTTTGCTTGTAGCATGTGAAACAAAAGTAACGCTTCATGTTGTGTAGCTAGAAGCGGAACAAGAGTTTCCATTAGATTGGGCGAAACTGATCTAGCCACTTGTAAAGCTCAAATTGGATCTGGGTGTAAAGAAACTACCATTCTAGGATATGCAACATTTTCCTGTGGAGGAAGAGGTGATTGATCGTTTGCTGCTAAGGGATCATCGACAACTTTGCGTGTAGTGGTGGATCTATAGTCTTGGATACAACCATATCTATTGAAGATGAAATTTGGTGATAAAAAATCTTGAAGAAATGATACTGAAGTAGTGTTAAGTCGAATTGAAATACGATAGATCTTTGAGTTCAATTCCGATTACTTGCTTCAGTGACCGGAAAGAGTTACAAACTGCAAAATTCGAATAACGAATGCGAATTGGTGGATGTCATAGGAAATAAGAGTCGATTCCCACATACGAGGCAAATATTCCGTCCTGGAACCATAAGTTAGAAATTTAAATGGAAGTGGCGGTGGATCGCAACCTCAAATGCAGTGGAGTGGGGGTACCAGCAAAGTTAGCACTCCAACGCTCAAGTCAGTATATCAACAAGAAGAGCGAAATAAAATTGTATGACACATAATATATATATATATATATGTATATATATATATATATATATATATATATATATAATATATATATATATATATATATATATATATATATATATATAATTATATATATATATATATATATATATATATATATATATATAACGAACTACCTATCTGTTTGCCGTTGTTTACGGATGACCGTAAGATGTGCTTTACAATTTTAGCCATTGGGAAGATTCTTGATGGAACAGGGTTTTTATTAGATCGTAGGACGAGACGACATGGTAGGCTTAGCTCCACTGCAAAAAAAAACTCATTATCCACGTGATATTCACGCCACAAACAAGGATATCATGCCGCAAAGGATAAATTAGCGACGTGAGCAAACACGCCGCAGGAGCACCAATCACAACTAATAGCCACGTGAAAACCACGTCGCAAATTTGCCAAATCATAATCATGTTGGTAAGTTTTAACATATAGTGCAGATTCCACTTCAAATTTGAAAATAGTGACGTGGTAATTACGGCACAAACTTTAAAAAATATTTGTTTTAAAAAAATTATTATTCTGTTATATATATATATATATATATATATATATATATATATATATATATATATATATATATATATATATATATATATATATATATATATATATATATATATATATATATATATATATATATATATATATATATATATATATATATATATATATATATATATATATATATATATATATATATATATATATATATTATATTTTGAAAAAATTTGTTTAAAAAAATATATTATTCTATTTTTTAATAATAAATTAATATTTTTCAAATTTAATATTTAACTATTTATACTGTTTTAAAATATATATTTGAATAGTTTTTTGTTTTAAAAAATTATATATTCTAAAAAATTTATTTATTTCAATTTTAATAAATAAAATAGTATATTATAAACACTAAAAAATATTCTAAATATAAAAATATTTTCGAATGTTATATTTTATAATTTTAAAAATAAAAAAATTATTACACATAAATGTATTAAGCAACCACAATATATTTATCAAAAATATATTGAAAATAAAATGTTACTACACTTAATATATTTAACAACAAATATTAAACAACCACAACTCATGAAAATCAAAATTAAAATACATGCCTTTTATAATGAGAAGAGCAAATAAATTTACTAGAAAACTCCACTTGAATCTTGATCAACAAAAATACAACAACTTGTTTAAATGAATTATATGAATGAAGAAACCAGATAAAATAATGAAGCTTTGCAAGTGAAAATTGGCGAGGAAAGAGAGAATATATGTGAATGGTATTAGTTTTGAAGATGAGAGCAACATGAAGTAAAAATTAAGTTTTGCTCTTCTAAAATGTGTGTGAGAGCGAATCAATTCTGATATTAAATAGCGAAATAAGCGACGTACAAATCACGTCGCATTCAGGTTAGTGTTAACTGTGAAATTTGATAAACAACTACAAGTTTCTATTAATACTTAAGGGATCAGACTCGAAAATCTCCCAAATTATATTTGTGTTCATTTATGATTTTAAACAACATTTTGTGTCGAAACCGAAGGGTAACTTCTTCGATTTATTTCAATCTTTGAAGTAAGATTTGAAATAAAAGATTTTTAGAATAAAGATTAAAAATAAATGCAAGGTGAAGTAGAGGCATAAACTGTAAAATAAAATCGAAAGGTAATTCAATGCATAAAAAAATACTTAAATGTGAAAAACTTGAAATTTATAAATTATGGAATGCATGCGTACATTTTTTTCACTTGTTTCTCAAATGCGCAGATACTTTGAGTTTACATAATATAATATGTGTAGAATTGCAGACCCTTTCACAAATGAACATAAGTCCCTTTATATACTACTCTAAAATAACTACCCCAAGAATGGTCGACTAACCCTATCACAACACGTTTCATCCCTATGTACGTAGCGGTTCTCTCCAACAAGCCTTCACGTGTCTTTGAGTAACCGTCTATATTAAAGCAGTTCATGCTCTTTTAACACCATTCAAATATCTTAACTACTTTTAGTGGTCATCAAAGTCTGGCCTTCAATGTTAACCATCCCACATCGAAGTCTTTAATGTTAACCATGCTACGAAAATCCACTCTAGTATATTCCACATGCAATGCTCAAATTGACATTGTTTCCATTGTAACGATGAACTCGAATCTTAGCCCACATAGCATAATATTCAATTTCACTAAGTCCTCAAACTCTTACAATGCTCTTCGATGTGGAATTACTTCAATCGACATCACTATCGGTGACTTCCGACCTGGCATGAGCTCGGTTCCCCTTCGACTTTAATTGACCTCATTCAACCTAACATATTCATTATTGTCCCATTAATATTTGCTACTTATAGCCAAATCAAAAAATCCAAGGTAACAATTAGCCATATGCTATTCATGACGTAACATTAAAGGTCATTAGCGACTTGAGTATTACGACGCAACATTAAAGTATCAGTCTACTTGTTCCTTAGTCAATTTCAACAGTCAACTTTTTTTCTCTTATATTTTTATAATTTTTTAAAATTAATTAGCGACGTAAATATCACGTCACAGTAATATTTTTAATTTTTTTCGTATTCGCTACACGTGAAAAGTTGACTATTTTAATATTTTAAATAGTTACCCGTGTGTAAATGTCATAAAAGTATTTTAAAAAAAATTCTTATAGTACTCGTTCGGGATGTTTTTGATTGGCCAAGAACAGTCTAAAAAATAATTTACATTTGGCATTGCTTGAATTCTTGAAGAATCTTATCACGACACGATTAAAACTGCATAGAGATACGACAGTAATTTGGAGGATAATATCAAGGAGATTAGAGAAAACATCAAAGGTTAGAAGTATTCTACATTTGAGCAAGTACAAGGCAAGAAGAAAGATTTAATGGCCAGGTTGAATGGGATAAAGGGTGTCTGCAAAGAAATGATAACCACAAAGAATTGAAAATTTGGAAAAAAAACTCTAAGTAAGCTTATATGTTTTCAAAGATCATGAGTTCGGACGGAGGTCGTAATACTAAATATTATCATATAAATATAAAGACACTTAACTGGAGGAGACAAGAAAATCAGAATGCTAAAAATGATAGAGGGAAATGACTAAAAGATAATAAGCAAATCAGAGAGTTAGTAAATAGTTATTACAAGAAGTTATTCGCGTTAGACAAAATCATATTATTGTAGAATAGAAGGTTTATAAAATAGTATATAAAATAAAACAAAATTTGAGAAGGAAGAATGATATTAAAGGACATGTCAATTGTAGCCCCACCTAAATATCAATGTGAACTAGCCAGCTTTTGGGGTCATGCATCTTCGAGTATCTTCACGAATCGTTTTCAAAGCATATGGACAGGACAAGCATCAAAACTATCAAATCCATTGATAGCAATAAACACAATTCAGTGTACTGTACTTTTTTTGTTTCTGTTTTATATGTTTTTGCAAAATATTCTTAATTAATTTCCTTGTACCGACAATATAAATTTGATTACATATGTTTTCATTCAAGTGATGTCAAAAAGTTAATTGTAGTTATATGATATGAAGTTTGATATTAGAGATTGTTTTACTCTAATTCTTTTTATTGAAAATAATTCAGGTGAGTTGAATTCTGAAAATTCATTAGAATTAGGACATATCTTATGATTCAAGGAACGTCTTCTCTAATCAATTTTGAAAAATAAGGATTTTGAATTCGTAAATAGTTGGATCGAATTTTTTTTAGACACAAAATTCGTAAGACATAGTGCTACACATTCATAATTGGAATCGTTGAAACAAGGTCTCAAAAAGGAGATATTGTATTCGCACGATACTAGTTTTTTTTGGATGTTCTACTAAGGTTTGAAAGAAAATCTAATCGGCAAGTGATCCTCTGGGGAAGACCATCGAAATGGAGACCTTCTACAAACGTCTTATTTGTTGAGAAAAACACGAGAAGGGGAGTTGAATTATGTTGATTTTTTATTTTTTTTAAACTCTTGATCAGATTCTAAACATAAGTTATAGAACCTGGTTCAGTCATAAGTAGGCAGCGTATATGAAATGTAAGAAAGAAGAATAACACACAAAGTTATCCTGATTCCTCTCACAACTTGAGAGTAATCTAGTCCCCTTGTACTTACAAAAGATTTTCACTATAATCACACAAGATTACATTTTGCTCAAGCACACAAGCAATAAACTTCCAATGCTCAACACAAAGTAAGAGACCTTTATGCTCAAACGCACAAGTAAGAGACTTCCAATGCTCAAGAACACAAGAAAGAGATTTCTATGCTCAAATACACAAGCAAAAGACTTCAAATGTTCAAACATTTAATAAAAGACTTCTAACAATCTGCCTAATAGATAAATGATTGTTTGGAAAAGTACACTTTATATGAAATTAGAGGTGTATAAAGAATTCAATGCAAGTAGACCCTTTAACAACTTAGAGATTTCTAAGATATACAAGGATAAAAAATCCTAAGTTCAGGTTGTGCTTTTATGTTGACAGAGTAACTTCTCTTTGAGTGTCAATTGGTGTATTTTTCTTCAAGTCTTTAGCTCCTTAAATAGAGCAAAAAATAGTCATTGAAAATTCAACACAGTAGAGTCCTTTGAGAAGCTTTAAAAGAGATGTGGGGATGTTTCACCAAATAGTTAAGGTTGGTGAAGGCTAGTTTGAAAATCCTTTGCTACAAAAGGAATTAGTAGTTGTATTTAAACAGACTCAATGAAGAAAATAGATCTTAGGCCTTCACGTGAAAAAGTAAACTTAGAGGTTGAAAGTGACCCAAAGTCACCTTGGCCCTTGCGCTTTGAATGACTCAGCTTCTAATCATCAGAATCATACTTCTTCAAAGTCTGGTCTTCAAAGGCTTATTCCTTCGGATTATGACCTTCAAACATTGAGCTCTTCAGATGTTGACTTCTTTAGAGTACGGTCTTCAGTTTCTGATCCATCAGATTTTGGTCTTTAAGCCTCTCTTTGGATATTCATAGTCAGAACCACTACTTGGATTCTACATGAAATTTTAGTCTATGGTCCTACATAGTTGAACAAACATTAGTATACCTAATTGTTCTTTAAGTGCTTTGTTATCATTAAAACCTAAGGGATATGTGACAAACCAATTTTGTTCCAACAATCTCCCCCTTTTTTATGATGACAAACATAAATATTTAAGAACAATGGTTGATAATTTAATTAACTAGTTGACTTCAGGATCTGAGGTTTGTAAGCTCCCCCTGAGTCAAACAGTCCATATGGTAAGGGTTGTAAGTCCCCCCTAAGTCCTATGTAGGCTAATTAAATTTAAACATTTAAAACACAAAGATAATTCTTCAAAATTTAAGCAAGAATAATAAATGCCAGATTTCAGGTGCTTAAATACTTCTATATCTAGTTCCCTTTTGTCATTAACAAAAATAAATAAAGGAATTAGAAAAGATACTGATGAAAAATTTCATTTAACCAAAGAAGAATTCAGAGGAACACAAAAATATTTGAGCATAAAATGCACAGAAAAATAATGTTTGGGATTTTGGCTTAGGACCTTTTGAACCAGAAAGTCTACTTATTCAGAGAACTAACTGGTTTAGAGTATAATAACTCAGAAACACAAAGTAGACAACTAGAGGCACAAAGGAAATAGATGGTAATAAAACAAATGATAATGAAAAATGAAGGAGGGACATATTATTCAAAACACTTACATCATTAACTGTTAATACCTTAGGATTGGCATTAATTTTGTAAAACAAATAATGTAATCATCTCTGTTGTTTTAATATGTTGGGTTGAAGAAGTTCAACATCTGGACCAACATGTCATGTACGATGTCACGACATCATGCCTGTGACATCACACATGTGTAGAAAACTGAATTAATTAATTCAGTATATATTCTGGGATTAGTAAGGATATTTGGTGAATATCCTAACTCCCATGTGGAGGTCTTAAAGACTCAATCAGAAGATATATAGGCTCAAAATAAGGAGATATATATGGAGAGATTTTAGGATTGAAGACCTTGTTTGTAGCATAAATTTTCTGCTGTATTTGTAACAGCAAAGAACAAGTTTGCTGCGATTTCTGAAGGCCCAAATCCAGTTGGGTGATTAGGTTATAAATAGCACATTGTAACCTAGTTGTTGTAAGCCTCTTAGAATGAAAATTTAGGGGGTGTGTGAGGTAAACCTCCCAACCTGTGGGAAGGTTACCATGTGTTTCTCAGTGGTAAAAGCTGAGAGTATTTGTAACTCAAAGCCTGTAGGCAAGAGTGATTTTGTTCTTGAATGAAGCTGTGAAGTAAGTTCAAGGTGTGTTAACATTACATTGTATTTGTAGTGATAGGAATGGAAACTGGAGGTTTCTATCTAGGAGTTCCTAGGTATAGATTGCATTGGGTAGGGATTAAGTGAAGAGTTGTAAACGGGGGAGTTTAACTCTGA
This sequence comes from Lathyrus oleraceus, assembly GCF_024323335.1. NCBI lineage: Eukaryota > Viridiplantae > Streptophyta > Magnoliopsida > Fabales > Fabaceae > Lathyrus > Lathyrus oleraceus. The sequence continues at coordinate 557,738,220 of NC_066583.1, read as the reverse complement.
ATTAATACTGCTGATAGTGGATCTTCTTCCTGGCTTGGTAGCCCCCAGATGTAGGTCATGTTGGACTAAACTGGGTTAACAATTTCCTGTGTTTGTTTTCCTTCTGCATGTGTCTTTGTTACTGTCATAACTCAGCTGGTATTCCAGTCAGCTTATCAAGATGATAACAGACCTGGTATATAGCCTTCTGTTTGAAAGTCAATCAGAATGTTGTAACATTCATCAGTGACAGCGTATACTGAACAATAAGCAGGTTAGGTTCAGTTCAATATTTATTTAAGTCTGTTCTCTTCAAGGATAACAGACCTGGCCGAAGGATCATTGTGAAACTGTTAAACTGGATGTTTTGACAGTTGATACTGAAGGCTGATACTGAAGTAGAGACTAGTTGGTCTTTTACAGTACTGCAAACTTAGCACAGCCTGTTTCCAGGAACATACCAGAATCAGCATATGTTCTGGATGTCGAACTGAATGTTGTGACATTCATTCCCAACAGCAGGTGCTAAAGTGTAGGATGATTGGTTTTTCTGTTTCAGTATTTTTCTCAGGCTATTCTTCAGGGATTCAACAGCTGAGCTAAAATCCAGGAAACCAACTACTAACCTACAATTAATGAACCTAACAAATAGCCTAGTTGTTAGCAATCTAATAAGTGGAAATTAGATTAACGTGTTCAACCTTTAATACATGTAAAAGACAAACACACTGGAACAATGTAACAGATGATGTCCAAAATCAACAGTAAGACATCATGCTGATAACTGTGTAAGAAAACAACAGAAGTGAGTGCTAGGATTGATCTCTGTTGAGTCCTTCTTCCTGATGCACAGAACCAGGTGTTCATCCATTCTAGGGTGACATAGAATGAGATGTCGTGACATCTGTGAACGTGTACATATTAGTACAATGGTTAATAACTATCTTGCTGTATTAGTTACAATGTTAGATCAGATGTCATGACTTGGAGTAGAACATCTGAATTCTGACTACACCAGAATTTGATTAACCACAAATTATTATTCAACAACTAGGAAACCAAGTTCCAAAACCTTTCAGATTCGTGACACATAAGTAGACACGTGTTTAAAAATGATTTTTCCACTTATATGCTATCAGAGAAAACTAATAAAATAATGAGCATCATAGGATAAGTTGTATCAGATGCTACTATTCATTAGAAGCTATTTCAGAGCTTCTGACCACAATAGCTTTTGATCATCATCCAACTTTGATCCTCCATTCAGAAACAAGCATTAATATTTAATGAATTGCATGTTCAGATTCTTTTTGATAAAATTAAACATTTCAATAGTAACGGGTTTGGTAAATATATTAGCCCATTGCTGATCTGTATCAATGAACTTAATATCTATAACATGTGAGTGAAACTTCTGTTAGATGTGTTTTGTATGATGTCAAAACTAGGATACTTTAGCGTAAACGTATATTGGACATTATCCTTCAAATCTCTATGTGCATCTTAGCATTATGAAGCATAAAAGTATTTGGAAATAATGTGGAAAAGGTGCATCAAACATGCATGAAAAATCAATTTTTGTGAAAAATAGCAGTACAAGTCGACACATAGAACTATAGGTCGACATATGGAAAACATTTTCTGGCTATAGGTCGACACATAGAACTACAGGTCGACCTATGGAAAAAAAATTGGGCTATAGCTCGACACATGAAGTCGATAGGCTGACACATATGCTGCTGTATTAAAGCCAGTAGCCTCTGTTTAGTGTCGACACATAGGGAGCACATAACTATCACAGGTCGACACATGACCTTGGACATGTCAACCTATGCATCGAACAACCCGACATATAGCCTTTATAGGTCGACCTATCTGATATTTTTCTTCAAAATTTCACATTTTTCTATCATCATTTGCATTTATTTTTGCCCTAAATTACCCATGCATATAAATACTCCATACATGCATCATTCTCTAGTAAGGTTTCTAGAGTGTGTAAAACCTACATGAATCCGGGATTTCAAAGCATCTCATCATATTCAATTCAATCTATACATACACACTTTCATACCCTAATTTTTAACTATAAGATCCCACATATTATTTGCATCTTTTGAATACAAACAATGTCACATCTTGGTTGTTCCTCCTATCCATCTTTGGGTTTGTTTCTTCCAGGGTTCACCAAGCATCTCTTTATTGGTTTGTTTTACCTTTGCATTTATATGATTAATTTATTATCTAACCACTAATCAAAATATCAAAAATATGTCTTGTTTACCTTAAGTTTATTGTGCAAGGTAGGGCTTTTAAATCAAAAGTATCTCAACATTTTGTGGCTTACTTCTAAAAGAAAGTCAAGTTCATGTGTTTATTTTCATGCCTTCTTCAACAAGCAACTTCAAGCTTTGAGAAATTTAATAAAGATGAAATAAAGGAAACCTTATTTTAAGTTCATATGATCATCCATGTGCTTTGAAATGCAAAAAAAGTCCAAGTACATAAGCTTGTTCCAAGAGGTTTGACCAAAAAGTCAAACATTTGAAGTCAAAGTTCCAAGGAACACAACTCCTTCAGTTCTCAACATTTTGAATGCTTCTTTTTGCATATGACTCTTATCAACATCCTCTATAACTTATCTTTACATGACAAACACCAATTATGCTTGGAGGATCATCAAAAGTTTGGAGACATTATAGGTCATTTGTGGACTTAGTGAAATTTGAACTATTTTCAAGTGACTTTTTCCCAACTTTAAAGGATCATAAATTCTTTAATTTCCAACATATGAGGATGATTATTTTTTCATAATGTCATTTGTGATTCCCTCTACAATTTTTCTTCAAGGATCAAGGTCAGAATATGCTTGGAAGGCCATGGAATTCATTGAAATATTACAGGTTATTTTCAGCCATGAAGCACTCAAAATTTTCTAAGTTATAAGATCAGTTTTTCATGCCAACTTCAATATGACATAACTTTTATCTCAAGCATCCGAATGCAACCTTTATTGGCACATTGTAATCTTTGCCATGATGGTAGCACATTGCAAAAAGAATGAGATCAAAAAGCCTCATGAGTAGGGTGCCTCATTGGGTTGAACATGGTGACTTGTAACTGAAGAAATTGTCATTGCACGAGTTTTGAACTTCACTAATCTCAATTCCAAGACAAATTAGCATGTGTGTTGGACCTAAACATGTTTAAACAAGTCTCCAGAAGTTAATTGACCCTTAAAATGCATCATTTGGCAAAGTTTTGAGGAGTTTCAAGTCACACTTTTCTCACACTCGAATCAAATTCATTTTGCACGAGTTCTGCATCATTTCACACGTATTTGGATCCAATCAAATTCCCTGTAAATAGAGGAAGCTACTGCATTTATTTCCAAGCATTGGAGAGCCAAGAAATCCCTGCTGCAACTTGAAATTTTTCCAGAAAATTCAACTATCGTGTTTTGAGTTTCAGCTTGTTTCAATCCAATTTCTTGATTCCATTAGCACCTTCGGCATCCTCTAAAACTTTTGTAACAATTCTCAAGCTTTGAGACCTTCTGAAGTTCTCTAACCAGATCGAGCTTCATCAACTTCTGATCATCATTTGGACAAGGTAGTTCTGAGCATCATTTGAACTCAAACAAGTTACCATAATGTAGTCCTTCACTCTCTGATGCTTTCCCCTAACTTATCTGGTGTTGATTGATCATGTTCACCATTTAATTTAATTTTTCGGGGCTTGCTTGTTTATGAAACTTCTCTAAAATTTCCTTTGCTCAATTTATATAAATGAATTAGGAGCATGAGGTTGAATTCGGGATGAGAAGAGGATCACAATGGTGGTGGTTTTGTGTTTTGAATTTACCAAACAATGAAACTCCGGTGAGAGCACACCGGAGAAGACGACCAGAGTGTTCTCAGGTTGTCTGAGTTTGGTCAGACACTTTGGAGAAACAAAATGTTCTGATTGGTTGGATTTAAACTGGAGCTTGTGTTTGGCTTGCAGCGCGTTCCATCGTGTTCTCTAACATATGGAGTGTTGGATCTGCCACGTCAATTAATGAGGCATGATCCAACGCTCCGTACTTTTTCAAATTTTAATTATTTTTATTTTATTATTTTTAATTTCTTTTTCTTTTAAAATTCATAGTAATTTCATTTTTTATCCAAAAATTCCCAAAATAATTTCTAAAATTGTCTTTTATTTTTCTTCATCTGATTTTTATTTTTTCACATTTTATTTCATTGATTTTCTATTTTTCATGAATTTTCTCCTTTCTCCTTTATTTTAGTTGGTTAAAAAAATACTTTTCTGCATTTTTAAATTCTGGAAAAATTATTATATGCTTCTTATTTCATTTTCAATCTTCCGTAATTTTCTTGGCCATTTATTTGGTGTTTTGAAGGACTTTATGGATTTTCCATTTTATTTCTATTTTAAAATTCATTTAAAAATACCTTGGATGCATTTTTATTTCATTTAATTGCATTTTATATTTGTGTGACCCTTGTGAACTTCTGTTGGCCTTGGATCATGATGTTTTAGACCTTAAGTCTCATTAAACTCAATGGAACTTGAGTGTTGATGGGGTGAAAACCCTAATCCACCGAAATGGATGATTGATTTTGATGATGACTTGATCAAACTTTTGGTCCAATTTGGGTGTGACTTCTCTTGTTTCTTTCTTCTTCATCTTCTTCTTTTCCCTTTGATCAATTGGATGGCTTGTGTCCATCTTGTTCATGTTGTATGAATTGATAGTTGATGAACTTTCATCATTTCAAATCTATATCCTAATTGATCATGGATCATTTAAGGTACTTTGGATTGATGCATAAGTTTATCTTAAGTGTCATGAAGTGTGGATTGAAGTAATGAACCATCCTCCTAGCCTTTGTGCTTGATCATCCCTTTTATTTCTTTTTTGTATGGCATGACTTTAGGAGAATGATTTACATATCATTTCTCTAGCATGTATTAACACAAACATTATTATTGACCGGCCTCAGATAGTTGTGACTTCTATATAAGTCCAATTACGATTGCTTAACATATCATTAAATTTATTCCAATAAAAACAAATGCATTTTTTATAAGTGAGATTGTAAGTCTCCTACTGCTCATGGTATTGTGTGAAAATGTTGCTCCTTTTCCATTTGTGAGAGCTAGTGGCATACTTGTTGATTTTTTCAAAGTTAGAGTCCTTCTCATAAATAATGTATAAGTTCACATTTTCATGCTTATGAGTGGATAGTTGAGTGTTCTATAAAAAACGACCAAAGCATATTTCATCTTTGATTACTAATATTCTTTACTAACATTTTATTGTATTAAATTTTACCTAAAATGTCATTTACTTTATGCTTTTATTTTATGTTATTTACTTTATGCTTTTATCTTTATGCCATTTACTTTATACTTTATGTAAGCATCACATATCATATTATTGGTGATTTTGTCATTTGTCCTTTGTCCATTTGGACTTTACTTTCATAGCATTGTAAAGAAGACATTAATAAAGAAAAAACTTAAAAAAGAAACTTGGTTATCCTGATTCATGGACTTGTGGTTACTATCATTGGCATCATTGTGGAGTTATGGACTTAGAAATATGATCTTGACCCCTACTTTGGGACTTGTGATTTGATATCCTAGACCTCATCGGGTACCTTTGACTTTGGGTTTCTTTTAAAGACTTGGCACGATTATTTTGGTTTCATCTAATACATGGATTATTATTTGCTTATTTTGGCTTGCTTGAGGTTTAGTCCTAAGGAGAGAATTCTTGCTTGACTTATGTCATAAAGCTTGCTATTTTGTTGGTTAGATCTTTCCTCCTTAACTTTTACTTTATGCTCTAGGATAGTCTCTTCTTTTCCTCCTGTTATTTAATTTTCAAAATCTTCTCTCTTTTTCAAAACCTTCTTGTTTTTTTTTTAAACTTGAACCACTTTCTCAATAAACTTTGACTTATGTCAAGTGATTTAAAAAAAAATCCTTAATAAATGCTAATTCATCTTAAGCATATCGAGACCAATTTCAAAAGACTAAAAATGCATAACTCACTCAAATTATTTTTGTGACCTTTGTGAACTTTTCCTTTTAAACTTTTTCCAAGGCATTAGACATAAGTCATTTCCATAGTTGAGACATAATTCTCCTATCTCCATAGTATTGATGATAATTCTTTTCCATCTAAGAGAGCTAGTTGCATACTTGTGGATCCTTATCCAAGTTGGAGCCATTCTCATGATGATGCAAATTTCTCATACTTGTGGGTGACTAGTTGAGTATTCTCCTTAAAATGACAAAATGTCTTTCCCATTAAAAATAAATCAAAACAAACATCTTTGTTATTTTTACCACGGACTACAAGGTTTTAATCCTCTATTGCACTTTGTTGGTACGTAGGCATGAGACTTCAAAAGGTCTTGGCAAACACAAAAATCATAAAAAAATATTTCTTTTCCCATCTCTCCAATCTTTTGCAAATAATACTCATTTTTCAAACCAAAAGGCCCATTTTCAAAGAGGTTCCCATGGAGTACCATGGATATTTAGGATACTAATACATTCCCTTTGCATAACTAACCCCCGGACCCTTATCTCTTTTATTAGTTTTGTTTTAAAACTTCTCCGGGTTTTGTTCGTACTTTTCCCATTTTCCTTTGGAAATAAAAAAAGCACGGTGGCGACTCTTGCTTTACGAGTTAAGTTTATCGATAGCTTATTCTCAAAATTTTATCGCTACACACACAATAAAACTACACATAATCATTTTTTGATTGGATTCCATCTAGATTAGGATTGATAACACCTAATTAAGTTTGTTGTACCGAGAATATTGGGTTGCAATCTTTGAAGGATTCAAATAAGAAAACTGGTTTTGGGTTTTCCTTCAAGATCTTTAGGGTTTGAAGGTTTTTGTCAAGATTGTGCAGTTCTAATTCGATTGAGTGAAAGCCTTGAGACTAGGTGTGTCAGCAAGAGAGTAGTATGAAACGGTGGATCATGTTGACAAATCTTGGATTCAATAAGGGTGCGCTTGGGATTAATTCAGCCGGGTGAAAGCCTTAAGACAAGGAGGTCATGTAAGGAAATAACAACAACAGGTGAATTGAAGCGACATTGTTGGTGACTTGGTCAAGCTTTGATCAAGGTTTTTATGGGTGCTAGAGTCAAGAACAAACCTAGGGTTTGTGGCATTTGATTTATCATCTCTTGTATTGATAAATTTGCAAAGTAAGATTTATTATATTAATATCTCTATTCGAATTCGAATTGAGGGCAACATACCCATAGCGAGGTTAATTGGAGACTTGCCTAAACAAATCCTTGCGTACTCTCTCTCTCTCATTTATTTTTTTATTCACAAATTATTAATTACTGTGATCTCTTCATCAACATTGTTTGGATGATAACTTTTGAATTCTTTGTTGAATTGTGTTGTTGTAGTCATCACTTACCATTTGGTAGTGATTGGTTTTTAAGAACTACAAACACTACATTAATATCCAAACTTTGTTGATTGCACGCAAAGTGTTTGACGAATTGTGTTAACTATTCTTTCATGTGTTGTTGTCATTGGAGATAGATTGTTACTATAGTAGAGTATTCAATTTAGTGTTTAAAGATGTGATAAATCAACTTGTGAGTTATTATCATGCCATTGGTACTCATACACGTATTTGGGATTTTCTATAGAAGGTTTGGTTAGACGATTTTGGATCCGAGAAATATTTTAAACTTGCTTCCGCGCCATAAAATTTTCTAAATAAAATTTTCAAATAAAATTTTAACTTGGGATATATTCACCCCCTCTAGATCTAGGCCTATCGTCTAACAAATGGTATCATGAGCTCCGGTTGTTTCTGATCTTAAGATTTTCTAATTAGATAATGGCTACCGAACCTAAATGGGTGTATAATAGAGCACCTATTTTCACCGACGAAAATTATGGCTATTGGAAAGCTTGTATGCATATCCATATTAACTCTGTTGATAAGGGTGCATGGGACGTCATCGCTAATGGTCCTAATCAAATTACAATGACCAATGGTGAAGTCGTCATCATACAAAAACCGGAAAATCAATGGAATGATAATGATAAGAAGTTGTGGTCTCATGATTGGAAAGCATAAAATATTATCATATCCGCATTAGGTGTTGATGAGTATTATCGTGTCTCTCATTGTGAAACCGCCAAGACTATGTGGGGCGCCTTAGAAGTTTCCCATGAGGGAACTAATGAAGTCAAATAAGCTAGGATCAACATATTGAACCAAGAGTTTGAACTCTTTTGTATGAAGCATGGTGAAACCATTGCCGACATGCAAAAGAGATTCACACATATTATTAATAGATTGAATGCTCTAGGTAATCCTATCTCCAATGTTATTTCTACTAAGAAGGTTTTAAGATGTCTTAATAGGGAATGAAAACCCCAGGTCATCGCTATCAAAAAGGCGAATGATCTTAAAGAACTTGATCTTACTACTTTGTTTGGTGAATTAGAAGAACATGAGCAAGAACTCACTTGCTTGGAAAAACATGAAAAAGAATATGAAAAGATGATGAACAAAGAGAAAGGTAAAGAGAAGCTGGAAGAGAAGAAGTCCACTGCTCTAAAGACTTATAATTTCAAGTCCTCAAAGAATGAGCCTAGTGAGTATGAAGAAGGGGATGAAAAGATCTCTGACGATGATGATGTTGGGCTATTTGGAAATAGATACCAAAGGTATATTCGGAAGAACAAGGTCAAGCACTCCGAAGGAAACTTAGCAAAATTTAGAAGGGAGTCCAAGTCTTCAAAATATGGTGACAATAGGAAAGGTAAATTTAGAAGCTCTTATTGTAATTATGGTGAAATTGGTCACTATAGACCGGAATGTCCCATGATTAAGAAAGACAAAGAAAGAGGGCATAACAAGAAGCCTAGTAAGTCTAGAAGAGCTTATGTAGCTTGTGAGAGTGCAAGTGATTCCTCACGTGATGAAAGCTCTACTTCAAGTGTAGAATCGACCCAAATTTGTCTTATGGCTAATGGAAGGAAGAAGAAACAAGTAAGTCCTTCTAAACTTGAGCTTACTGGTGATTTATCTTATTCTCAATTACAAGACGCTATTGATAATCTTCTTAGAGAAGCATTAAATGCTTTTAAGAAATTAGCTTCACATGAAAATATATGTTTGCAATTAGAAGCTAAAGTATTAGAATTCGAAAGGAAGTTGGAATCTATTAAGAGATCTATGATAGATATTTAAAGTGACAAGAATATGTGTGAAGAACCTTCTAGGTTTTGTTATGAAACTTGTCATAACTGGCAAAAAGAGATAAATGCTCTTCAAGTCAAATTAAACACAACCTTATAACCTAAAAGTGCATTTGATATTGATCCTTCTAAGTATGAAATATCTTTGAATCATTCATACAAAAAGCATAAAAATTTCAAAAAGGATTCGAATGGTAAAAGCATAACTCATCATAATATATCCTGTCATTATTGTTGCAAAAAGATGTCAATTCCTAAATGAGTCTCTTAATGGTTGCTTAAATGCAACCTTGATTTCACTCACTTCCAAGGATCCAATGAAAATTGGGTGCCTATTTCCTTTGTTTAATTCTACAGATTGAATGTCTTGAACATACTGAAAAGATGTGGTATCTTGATAATGGATGCTCAAGGCATATGACGGGTGATATATCGCTTTTCATTGATTTTGTGCCCAAAAAAAGAGGATTCGTCACTTATGGAGATAACAACAAAGAAGATATTCTTGGAAAAGGTAGTGTAGGTAAATCCTCATCTACTATTATCTCTAATGTAATGCTTGTTGATAATCTTAAACACAACCTTCTCAGCATTAGCCAACTTTGTGACAAGGGTTTTAAAGTCACTTTTACTAATACATGTTGTTTGTTTGAGCATAATGAGAAGAAGGATTGTGTGTTTAAGGGTTTGAGAGTCAATAATACTTATATGATAAATTTAGATGATGTGTCCTTGGTTGGTACTAAGTGCCTTGATACCATGAGTGAAAACTCTTGATTGTGCCATAGGTCTTAGCTCATATTAACTTTGACTTACTAAACAAGGTAACCTCAAAGGATATAGTCATTGGTCTTCCTAAAATTAAGTTCACAAAAGATCACATATGTGAAGAATGTCAAATGGGTAAGCAAACGAAGGTCTCTTTTAAACCAAAAAATGTTGTTTCAACATCTAGACCTCTCGAACTTCTTCATATGGATCTCTTTGGCCCTTCTAGGACCAAAAGCTTAGATGGGAACTATTATGGATTTGTTATAGTTGATGACTATTCTAGATTTTGTTGGGTTATGTTTTGTCTAGTAAAGATGAAACCTACCCGACTTTCAAACAATTTTCTAGATTTTTCCTAATTAAAATGAATTTGAAATTTGTTTCCATTCAAAGTGATCATGGAAGAGAGTTTGAAAATCTTCTTTTTGAAAAGTATTGTGAGAAACATGGTATTGAGCATAACTTATCGGCTCCTAGAACTCCACAACAAAATGGGGTTGTCGAGCATAAAAATCGAGTTATAGAGGAGTTACTGAGGATGATGCCTAATGAAGGTAGTTTACCAAAGTACCTCTGGGCCGATGCTATTAGCACGGCGTGTTATGTGTCGAATAGGATATTGATACGTCTTATTCTAAACAAAACCCCCTATGAATCACTTAGAGATAGAAAACCTAATGTTTCTCACCTTCATGTGTTTGGATGTAAATGTTTTATTTTAAACAATTGAAAGGACAATATAGGTAAATTTGATGCTAAATTCGATGATGGTATCTTCCTCGGATACTCACAATCTAGTAAGGCATATAGGGTTTATAACAAGAGGCTACTTATTGTTGAAGAGTTCGTTCATGTTTCTTTTGATGAGTCTTTTCGAAAATATGTCGGGAAGGGTATGTCTTTTCATGATATAAGTGTGTCTTTGCATGACATTCTCAATGAAGCCGATGAAGGGATTTATCAACCTCAAACTGATGAAAATGAGAAAGTAGAAGATGATGATCACAAAGAGGAAAATGAGGAGAGTCCATCTGCAGTAGACAACCTTCCTTTGTCTTGGAGAACATCCAAAGATCATCCTATTGATAATATTCTTAGAGATATCACAAGTGGTATGACAACGCGCTCTAAGATAAGTAACTTTTGTTATCACTTCGCTTTTGTGTCCCAAATTGAGCCTAAAAATGCTAAAGATGCATTACTTGATTAACATTGGCTCATGGAAATACAAAACGAGCTAAATCAATTTTAAAAGAATGATGTTTGTGACCTTGTCCCGCATCCAAAACATCATCAAGTAATAGCAACGAGATGTGTTTTTAGGAACAACCTTGAAGAAAATGGAGTGATAACCCGAAATAAGGCTTGACTAGTCGCTCAAGGGTATAACCAAGAGGAAGGTATTGACTATGAGGAGACTTATGCTCCGGTCGCCCGACTTGAGGCCATACGCCTTCTTCTTGCCTTTGGTTGCTCTAAGAACTTCAAATTATTTCAAATGGATTTGAAAAATTCATTTCTAAATGGTTACAATAATGAAGAGGTGGATGTTCCTCAACCTCCCAGTTTTAAAAATCACGAGTATCCCAATCATGTTTTAAAATTAAAATGCGCTTTGTACGATCTCAAACAAGCATCTAGGGCTTGGTATGAGCGACTAAGCAAGTTTTTTATTAATCAAGGGTACTTAAGGGGAAAGGTTGACACTACTCTTTTTATTAATCTCCATGGAAACGATACTCTTCTTATACAAGTATATGTTGATGCCATTATCTTTGGATCTACTAATATGCAACTTGTCATAGAATTTTCTAAGCTTATGCAGGGAGAGTTTATAATAAGCCTTATGGGAGAGCTAAGTTACTTTCTAGGCCTGCAAATCAAACAACTAAATGAAGGCATATTTGTTTGTCAAACAAAGTATTGTAAGGACTTGCTAAAGAGATTTGGCATGGTTGGTGCAAAGTCGGTTGACACTCCGATGGCTATGAACGGTAACTTGGAAAGGAATGAAAATGATAAGGATGTGGAAGTGAATAAATATAGAGGTATGATAGGTTATCTTCTATATCTCACTGCATTCAGGCTAAATATCATGTTTATTGTCTGTATGTGTGCTCGATATCAATCGTCCCCTAAGGAATGTCATCTCAAAGCCGTCAAACGTATTTTTAGGTATCTTTATGGTACTTTGAATTATGGGCTTTGGTATTTCAAAGGAAGTGATTGTAGCTTAGTTGGTTACACTGATTCTGGCTTGGCCAGGTTGCAAGTCGGATAGGAAAATCACTAGTGGGACTTGTCACATATTTTCAAATTCCTTAGTTAGTTGGCATAGAAAGAAATAAGTTCCAGTTGCTTTGTCAAGTGCCGAGGCAGAACACGTAGCAGCCGGTAGTTGTTTACTCAAATTTCGTGGCTTAAATAACAATTACTTGATTTTGATATCTAATTTGTATTTCGATTTTGTGCGACAAAACTAGTGCCATTAACCTAACTAAGAACCCGATGCTACATTCTCGTACTAAGCATATTGAGATTCATCATCACTTCCTGCACAATCAAGTTGAAAAAGACGATGTCGTTTTTGAGCATGTTAAAAGTAAAACTCAACTAGTCGATATTTTTACAAATCCACTTGTGACCAAACTCTTCTTTAACATTCGACAAGAATTAGGAATTCTTGACATCTCAACACTTGCCTAAATGTTATGTTAATGCAGATTGAATATAACTTGTCTATCTAACATTTCTTGACAATCATACTTCATAAGAGTGCATTCCTCATCATTTCACAAGCAAGGTACTATTGTTTCATTTCCCGTTCTTGTATGTTAACTTTTTATTTTTTTTTATGTCGTTTATGGTCCATATGATTGATGTTCTTGACATATAAGATAGTTCATGTATGATCACTTCCAACAATGCCCAATCGATGTATATCAACTCAAATGCTTATAGTGATGTTATTCTATCTTCATTCTCCTTGAAATATAGTAATTGGTGCATCGATATGTTATCTATTTTTTTCATGATTTATGATTGAACATGTTACACTGGTAACAATATCCTCGATTGTGAGTCATTGTTATGTTTTCATTTATGTTTTTGGTTTGTGTGGTGGTAATTTTTTTATCGCCTTGCTAGAGCACATGCGTGTGCAACATTTCCGAAGCACCAAAGGCGTATGGCACGTTATCATGTCATTTTTGTAGCATGTCAAGTATTTTGTGTTCACTTTGTGTCCTTCATTTTTCATTATTGTGTTGTGATTATGTGGCATAAGTTGTGACAATTTGTTATATTGTTGCATTATTATCTTGTATTTATGTTTAAGTATTTCTTTTCAATATGCAAATCATTCTATGTGAGTGTTATCATATTGTTGTTGTTATCTTTGTAAAACGCCTATGTGTGTTATATTCGTTTATGCGTAATTTTTTGATTCTTCTCACGGATTGCTTTGTTTCTTTTTGATGTTGTCAAAGGGGGAGAAGTAAGGTGAAGATGAATGAAGTTGTAGGGTGCATACATTCAGGGGGAGATTTTTATTGCAAATGCATACGCATCGTCTCAAGTTTTGGCATCATAAAAAATGGGGAGTATGTGAGTGCAACTTCCGTTAGATGTATTTTGTATGAGATCAAAACTAGGATACTTTAGCATAAATGTATATCAGACGGTATCCTCTGAATCTCTATGTGCATCTTTGCATTAGGAAGCATAAATGTATTTGGAAACAACGTGGGAAAGGTCCCTTGCATCAAACATGCATGAAAAATCAATTTTTGTGAAAATAGTAGTACAGGTCGACACATAGAACTATAGGTCGACCTATGGGAAAACATTTCTAGCTATAGGTCGACCCATAGAACTACAGGTCAACCTATGGAAAAATTTATTGGCTATAGGTTGAGACATGAAGTCTATAGGTCAACATGTATTTTGTTATATTAAAGCATGTGGCCTCTGTTTCATGTGTCGAGTCTTCAGGTCGACACATAGGGAGCACATAATTGTCATAGGACTACACATGACCTTGGATATATCGACCTATACATTAAACAGGTTAACTTATAACCTGTATAATCCGACCTATCCGATATTTTTCTTCAAAATTTCCTATTTTTCTATCCTCCTTTGCATTTCTTTTTGCTTTAAATCACCCATGCATATAAATACTCCGTACATGCATCATTCCCTAGTAAGGTTTCTAGAGTGTGTAAAACCTACACGAGTCCAAGATTTCAAAGTATCTCATCATCTTCAATTCAATATATGCATACACACAATCAAACTACACATAATCATTTTTTTATTGGGTGCCATCTAGATTAGGATTGATAACATCCAATTAGGTTTGTTGTACCAAGAATATTGGGTTACAATCTTTGAGGGATTCAAATAAGAAAACCGATTTGGGATTTTCCTTCAATATCTTTAAGGTTTGAAGGTTTTTGTCAATATTGTGCAATTTGGATTCGATCGAGTGAAAGCCTTGACACTAGGTATGTTGGAAAGGGAGTAGCGTGAAACAGTGGATTGTGTTGACAAATCTTGGGTTCAACAAGTGTGCACTTGTGATTAATTCAGCCAAGTGAAAGCCTTGAGGTAAGAAGGTCGTGCAAGGAAGTAGCACAACAGGTGAATTGAAGCGTATTTTTGGTGACTTGATCAAGCTTTGATCAAGGTTTTTGGAGGTGCTAGAGTCAAGAACAAATATAGGGTTTGTGGGATTTGATTTCTCATCTCTTGTATTGATACTTTTGCCAAGTAATATTTATTTTATTAATATCTCAGTTTGAATTCGAATTGAGGGCAGTCGTACCCTTATCAAGGTCGATTGGGGAACCGGCTAAACAAATCTTTGTGTACTCTCTCTCTCTCTCTCTCTCTCTCTCGTTTATTTTCAGATTCACAAATTGTTAATTACTTTGATCTCTTGATCAACATTGTTTGAATAATAACTTTTGAATTCTTTGTTAAATTGTGTTGTTGTAGTAATCACGTACCATTTGGTAGTGATTGGTTTTTAAGAACTACAAAGATTATATTAATATCCAAACTTTGTTGATTGCATGCAAAGTGTTTGACGAATTATGTCAACTATTCTTTCGTATGTTATTATCATTGGAGATAGATCATTACTATAGTAGAGTATTCAATTTAGTGCTTGAAGTGTTGATAAATCAACTTGTGAATTATTATTATACCATTGGTACTCATACGTATATTCGAGCTTTTCAATAGAAGGTTCGATTTGACGATTTTAGATCCGAGAAATATTTTAAACTTGCTTCCGCGCCATCAAATTTTCGGATAAAATTTTAACCCCCCCCTCTAGACCAAGGCCTATCATCTAATATCACACCATTTTAAACATAATCTCTAATAAAATGATGTTTTATTTTAATGTGCTTGGTTCTAGAGTGTTGAATAGGATTCTTTGTCAAACAGATTGCAACAGTATTATCATAAAAGATTGGAATACTTCTTGCATTTATCTGATAGTCTTCCAATTGCTATTTCATCCATAGTAGTTATGTGTAACAACTTGCACCTGAGATGTATTATGCTTCTATTGTAGACAAAGAAATAGTTGCTTGTCTTTTACTAGCCCAGGATATTAGGTTTTCACCTATGAATTGACAACTTCCACTAATGCATTTTCTCTCAATTCTATCCCTAACATAGTTAGCATCATATAATCCGACTAGCTTATAATCTAGAGATTTTTTATAAAGCATACATAGATTTGTTGTTCCCTTCAGATACCTAAAGATCATCTTAATAACTATTAAGTGAGTCTCTCTAGGATATGACTAAAATCTTGTACACAGACAAACACTAAATAAACTACCCGGTCTAGAAGCTATTAAATTAAGTAGAGAGCCAATAATACCTCTATACAAATTCTGACAGACCTTGGTGTTGCTTTCCATTTTGCTCAGGTTGCAGGTTGGATGCATATGAGTGTTCATGATCTTACAATCATCAAGCCTGAACTTCTTCAGAAGCTCTCTTGTATATTTAGTTTGATGAACATAGATTCCTTATTTACATTGATTGATTTGAATACTAAGGAATAACTTCATCTCTCCCATCATACTCATTTCAAATTCAGCCTGCATTGTCTTTGAAAAATCTCGGCAGAGAAAAGCATTAGTTGAACCAAATATAATATCATCAACATAAACTTGCAAAATTAAGATATCATTCTTAAGTGTCTTTTTCAAGAGTGTCGTGTCAACTTTCCCTATCTAAAATCCATTTTCTAATAGAAAATTACTCAGTCTCTTCAACCAAGCTTTGGGAGCCTTTTGAGTTCATAGAGTGATTTCTTCTATTTGAAAACATAATTTGGGTGGTCTGAGTCCTCAAATCCAGGTGGTTGTTTGACATGCATTTTTTTTAAATGACTCTACTTAAGAATTCACTCTTAACATCCATTTGGTATAAAATAATGTCATGATTAATAACATAAGAGAGAAGTAACCTGATTGCCTCTAACCTTGCAACTGGTGCAAAGGTTTCAGAGAAATTTATACATTCTTGCTGACTGTAGCCTTGAGCTACATGTCTAGCCTTATTTCTTACCACTTCTTCTTTTTCATTGAACTTGTTTATGAATACCTATTTTGTTCCAATAATGTTCTTCTACAAAGGTTTGGGTACCATATTCGAGACATCATTTCTTTGAAACTGATTCAATTCTTCTTTCATAGACACAATCCAACCATCATCAAAAAGTACTTCATCAACAGAAGTAGGTTCAGTCATGGGGAGCAATCCTAACATTCAATGTTTTTTTCTAAAGGAATACCTTGTCTTGCTAGGGCTATCTTTGTTTCCAAGAATTAACTCTTATAGATGACATGACCTGTACTTGAAGGTCTTCTTGGATTGTGATGCATCTGAGGATCTATCTTGAGCTTCTTCAGATTATTCAACATCTAGATGAGCTTCTGAGGTTCGATCAACTTCTGGATCACCAACTTTTGATGTTCTTATAGCTTATGAACATCCAGCTTCTGATGGATTAGCTTATGAACTTCTAGCTTATGCACCTCTTGCTCCTGATGTATCTTCAGATACATTGATTTCTGATTTTTTTTGAACTAGCTCTCTCAGGCTCTTTGTCATCAAATTTGATGTGTATTAAATCTTCAACCATATTGTTCTCATAGTATCCAAAAAAGACACCCTTCTGAGCTTTGGCGTAAAATTTCTTTAGATAGACTTTATTGTTTAGAATGTAACATGTACATCCAAAGTGATGAAATTAAGAATTGATTAGCTTTCTTCCATTTAACAACTCATATGAAGTCTTGTTCATAATAGTTCTAATATAGATTCTATTTTAAACATAACATGTTGTGTTCACAGCTCTTGCCCATAAGTACTTATGTTAGTTGTTTTCATGAATCATGGTTATGACAATTTCTTGTAAAGATATGTTCTTTCTCTCTATGAATCCATTTCACTATGGAGTTCTATGAGAAGAAAACTCAAGGAGAATTTCATGTTTTTCACCAAAAAGTTCAAATAACTTATTTTCAAATTTACCACCATGATCATTTTTTACCTTTAAAATTTTTAATTCCTTTTCAGTTTGTACTTATATGAAGAAAATGTTGAACACATCATATGATTCATCCTTGGCTCTAAGGAATTTAACCCAACTCCATATGCTATAGTCATCAACAATGAGTAGTCCATATTTCTTCCCATTGATTGATGTAGTGCTAATAGGACCAAACTATCACAGTGCGAAAAAATCACCATGAGCGCTCACACGATCGTGGATGATAACAAAGTCCATACCAAACTTTATTTATTCAAAAAGGAAATGGAATAAACCCTTAAAAGAAAAAGAAAATTGTCTTCGGGTTCGGGAGTCGATTATGTGAGGGGAATGTATTAGCTCGCCTTACATCCGTTATACTTAATAGGAACCATTTAGTTAGATTTACAACAGAATGTTAACATTCATCATTTGTTTTATTCTAGTTATTAAAAGATTGAAAAGGAAAACTAAAGGGGTCTTAAAAAAGGTTTTTATTAGGGTATTTGACAGGATTAAGGGTCTTTCTCCTATATATCCTCAGGTGCGATGAGAAATACAGAGCTACGTAGTTTGTCATAAGATAGATGTTTTTGAATTTTTTGTTATAGTACATGATGAAACATTGAATCTCACTTCTAAGCATCTCCGGGTGCGATGGAGAACTCAAAGCTATGTAGTTCTTGGTAGCCAACGGGTGTTGGTTGATTGATTTTAGAGAATGAATGTTTAGGTCACATTCTAGCGATTAAACATTTGATTGTACGCTTGCACATGAGAGGCTTAAGCGTTTTTTTGAATCGCGGTAGAAAGGATCCTGCTTGATCAAGTTCTAGCGGTTAAACGTTACTTGTATGCTCGTGCATGAGAGGCTTAAGTGTTTGTTTGTGTTGCGATAGAATGGACAAAATATTGTTTATTTGCGAAAGGTTTTCAATCGTACAGGGGAGAGAAAACATAAGTTTGATTGGTTGAATTGTTTTTAGGAGGGTGACAAACGCTCGATAAGACTAAGGCGTGTGGCTCGGGGCCGATTGTTCGAGGTTTCATGGAATGTGTAACCTAATCTACCTTTTTCATCCAAAATATTTATGAAAGGATTTTGATGAAAGACGAAAGTTCGGTAAGATCAAGACGTGTGCCTCAGGGCCGATTATTCAAGGTTTTTATTGAATGTGTACCCCAATGTTCCTTTTCTTCTGAGTTTGGTTAAGAGTTTTATAACGGAAGAAGAATGCTTGGTAAGACCGAGACGTGTGCCTCGGGGCCGATTATTCAAGGTTTTCTTGGAATTTTATTAAGAAAAATATTTAATGGAGTTGTGAAAATAGGTTTGAAGAAAAGTCGTGCAAAATAATCGAAAAGATTAAGCACGCGAAGGTAAAAATGTAAAGATACGAATTGTAACGCAAGGTCACGAGTTGTAACGTAAGGATGAGAATTCTAATGCGAGGACGCGAATTCTAACGTCACAAAAGTTAACGCGCAAAATGTAACACAAGTCCATAAATTCTAACGTGAGGTCGCGAATTCTACCGCTAGGATGCAAATTATAATATGGGGCCCAAATTCTAACGTCGCGAAAGTTAATGTGAGAATATAGATAAAGCAACGAAAAGTAACGTACCATAACAAAAGGTAACGCAACGAAAAGAAACTTAGCATAACAAAAGGTAACACAACCACACGAAAGTTAACGTAACAAAATGAAAAGGGCTCTCGTACACAATGGCTTAACGCAACAAAATGAATCATGCAAGGCATTACGCCACATGGAAGATATCAGTTACAAACACGCAATACACTAATTATGGCCATCATGCACATATCAAAGTCCAATCAAGAATAAGCATGTGAAATGTAACGCACAGATTGAGTTAACATAACGAAACGAAAGTTAACGTAATGCAACGAAAAGTAACACACTGACGCAAAAGTTAATGCGCGAGTTGTAATATAACACAATGAATCGTGTGTAACATAACTCCAAAAGTAACACCCTAACTTTTAAATAGAGTATATTATTTATTGTTGGTGTGAATTATTCATTATATCTGATTTGGAGGTTTTTCGAAGTATGAGGGTATTTTTGTAATTTACTAATTAGCAGGTTTATGAGATTTGAGAGCAGATAAAGAAAATAATATTATTTGGATTATTACAGATAATTAGGCATATTAATTATTTGGTAATAAGATAAAATAATAGAAATTATATAATCCTGATTAAATAATTATTTATGTTGAATATATATTTAATTAAATATTTATTTAATTTAATTTAATTGAATAAATGAGAGAATGTTCCATTTTTGTGAATAGAGAAGAGTATGAGGTGAGAGGAGAGAGGTTTAGATTCAATTTGGCAAAAAGAGTAATTTTGAGAAATAAGGTCATATAAATTTTAAAATATGGATAGAAGCTAGGTTTTAGAATTTTTTGCCATACGTGAAAAGAAGGCAGAAGGAACAGAAGGGATTTTGGGAAGAGGAGCAGAGTCTGAGAGAAGTAACCCAGAAAGTTGTTGGAATCACCAACCTTGCTGCAAATCTAAGGTATGGGAGGAGATTGTCTTCTTATGAGTGATTTAGACATACGAGATAGTGAGGGTTCCTTACCCTTCCATCAGTGTCATGTGATTATGTAATATATTTGACGAAATGGGGTTTGAGAAAATCCTCATTGACATCCATTGAATGAAATTGTTGTTTGTGTGTTACTGTGTTTAGCCAAATAGGGTTTGGGTAAAACCCTATTGGCATCGATAAACAAATATTTTTCTTATTTGTGTTACAATGGTGACAAAATGAAATTTGGGATAAATCCTCTATGGTCACCGTAATATGATTTGTTATTGATAAAACAATATGAGTTTGTATATTTTGGTAATGTGTTCGGCCAAATAAGGTTTAGGCAAACCCATATTGGTAGTGATCTATGAATAAATCAATGTTTTGTTGTATTACTGTAGGTGACCAATTGGGATTTAGGATAAATCCCCAATGTTCATCGTAAATAGCTTTATTGATGCACAAACATATTTGTTTGATATGAATATAAGTTTGGTTGTAACAATTGTATTGTAATAGAATTTTGTTGGAGTCTGTGTAGTTTTTTGAATGATCCAAATTGGTCGAGTTTTCCCAAAAATCTCAGATGTCAGAAACCTATTTTTTTCAAAAACTAGATTTTTTCACGAAAAACATTTTTTTTTTTGAAAAATACAGAAAAATCACAGGTAGATTTAGAAGGAGATTGATCGCCTTATTTCAGGATTATCTTGAGTTTCAAGAGTCAGTTTGAGATGTCGTCAAGTGCATTGGAAAGCTAATGCGGTAATATTCCTTTTGAAGTAGAGAAACTGGGTTTAGTGGTGATACAAAAGTAGTTGTTTTCTATTTTTTATACTAGAGACGTAGTCAATTTTAATCTTGCGTTGGTCATCATGTTTCACACGTAACTTGAGTCTCATAAGTTCTTTTGGGATGTTACGTTAGAAAGCGAGCTTAATTATCTTTCAAACTGGAAAGTTTCATAAATTTATCACGAGTATATAAGTTTTCGTGCTATTTTAAAGTCAAGCATTTTGTTTTTGAGTTTATGAAAGAATTATCACGATAAGACTAAACTGAAAAGAATAGAACTGGAGTTCTATAACTCATCTTGACACGCGGTTAAGTGCGTTTGAAAGAGGTGAGACAATTTTAGAGTTAGGTTCAGAGTTTTGAGAAATTTTGGGTGTTGTGACCTTTCGTTACCTTTTGATGAGTTTAAGGGTCCTATTTTATTTGGTTAGAGTTATTATAGAGTTTTCATAGTTGCTTTTGAGTTGTTAGAGTTAGAGAACAAAATATAGGATACCTTTGAATTGAGATTGGAGTAATATTGACATTATAAGGTTATCTTTTGAGTATTTTTAGGAAAATTATCTGCTATGTCCTTAGTAGAGTTATCACTCGTTAATCTTACCCATATAGTAATTGAGTACTTTAGAGTACCCTTGGGGTATTCGAAGGTTATTTTGAGCATTTCCTGAAGTGTTCTGAGTTCAGGAGCCCTTCGATGATATTTTAGAGCATCTTATGACATTAGACTCTTTTTGTAACCTTAGGGTCACTTTTGAGTAAATTTAGGGAATTTCTTGTCATTACCGTGTTTAGGGTCTGATATACTAATAATATTGAGTTTTTAAGAGTTTTTGAGAAAATAATAAGTTTTTGAGAAACTATAATTCGTTGGTACTTTTTGAGTTGTTTTGAGCAATTTGATGAGTTGAGGACAATTGATAATAATATAATTTTACCTTTTGAGATAAATAATTAAATTGTTTTAAAAATATATTTTGAGTATAGTAATCGATAGAGGGATTATAGTGATGGCCTTGAATGGTGTTTTGAGCATATTAATCCAGAGAGGGATTACAGTGATGGCCTTGAATGATGTTTTAAGTTTAGTAATCTAGAAAGGATTACAATGATGTCGAGTATGACGAATTATAGGTTCAAGAGTGAAACCTTTTGTGAATGATTAAGACTTGTGTTTTATTATGATTTTAAGATGATGTTGATGATTCATGTTCTGTTGTTTTGTCATCATGCATTCATGTATTTTGAAGATAGGTAGGACTTCGGTCCAGTGATGGCCTGGTTCAGAGAGGGACTATGACGGTCTCATGTATAAAGAGGGAAATTATTCAGAGAGGAATCAGAGACATGAGAATATCTGTAACATACCTCTGATCCTAGTGATTTTGGTACCACATGCATTTAAGATGGAGATGGTGGCATTGTATTGCATTTGCATTGTGAGTTGTTTGATTGTGTTAGAGTGTGTTTGAGAATACTATTATATTAGTTATTACTATCCTATTTTTTTGAATTTCACTATTACCATTTGTTAGATGTATTCTCACCCCCTGTTTGTTGTTGTGGGGTCTATGATGTTCGAAAGTATAGACGTCCAAGTATTCAGAAGGAGTAGTTCCTTGTGAGTTGGAAGATGACCTTAAGGTTGTCTTTTTTATTTCATTTATTGCTTTTAGTTGGTATTTATCAGCTCCGATCTGTAACACTGGGAAAGGGCGCGTTACTTATTTTGAAATTTCCTGCTGAATTTTTTTTTTCATTTTTTGGTGACTTATTATATTATTGATGCTATGAGGATTATTTGTTTTCCGCTGCGAGTTTGAAACTATTTTCATGAAATAAGTGATCTATGTGAAGTAACATTCCTAAACATGTACTATTTTCTCTTTATATTAAAATTTTGAGTTTAGGGTGTTACATTATGGTATCAGAGCAAGTTGGTCTGCCCGACAAGGTTTTGTGATTTTATATGTTCCTTGTTATGCGACATGTGTGTGAAACATTGTTAGTGCTTGCTTATTTTTCTTACCATTTTCCAGAAAAAGTAGGATTGAAACAAGTGGGGGAGAAGCTTCTATTTCTTTGAGATTCTTCTGGTGCGGAGGATTGGTTTATCGGGTTGTTGATTGCAAGAGAGCGGGTGTTATTGAGGCTATATTGCTTATTGAACTCGAAAAGAGTATGAATTCGAGTTTCATTCTGCTGGTCAAGTCGAGATTTCGTCAAGGGAAAAAGATTAGGTGTGTGTGATGTTTTCTTCCTTGAGAGTGGAGTGTGATGTGGTGGCTAAGTGATATGCCGGTGTTGTGTGAGATTCCTGTGAAGAGTCAACTGGAAGATCTGCTTGATAAGAAATTCACCAGACCAAGTGTGTCACCTTGAGGAGCTCCATTATTATTAGTGAAGAAGAAAGACGAAGATATGAGGTTGTGTGTTGATTATCGTTAGCAGAATAAGGTTACCATCAAGAATAAGTATCCTCTTTCCAGGATCAACGACCTTATGGATCCGTTAGGGGGAGCCCGTGTTTTCAGTCAGATCAACTTGAGGTCGAGTGATCGCCAAATTTGAGTGAAGGATGAAGATATTCCGAAGACTGCGTTTAGGGAACGATACAGTCACTATGAGTACTCGGTGATGCCATTTGGTGTATCTAATTCTCCTGGTGAATTTATGGAGTATATGAATAGGATTTTCCACCCTTATTTAGATCAGTTTGTAGTGTTTTTCTTGATGAGAACATAGAGAGTCAGAAGATGGATGTATCCTTGGTTGGTCATTTGTCATCAACTAATGAATACGAAGATTTTTAAGTCGATGAGAATGGGATCCTTAAGTTCGGGATAAAGTTTACGTACCTGATGTGTCGGAACTTAAGAAGACTATTTTAGAGGAGAGTCACCAAAGCTGTTTGAGTATTCATCACAGGGATAACAAAATGTACCAAGACCTCAAGAGAATGTTTTGAAAAGGGATATTGCACAATTTGTATATTCGTGTTTGACTTGTCAGATTCCAAAAATTGAGCACCTGAAGCCGTTTGGACTAATGCAACCATTGGATATTCCTGAATTAAAGTGGGATAGTATACCAATGGAATTTGTGACTGTATTACTGAATACTCCAAGGGGTTTGATTCAATTTAGGTGATTGTAGATAGGCTTACTAAATCTCCACACTTTATTCCAATTAAGATCAGTTTTCCTGTGCAGAGACTAGTAGAGATTTACATTGCAACAAATTTGAAGCTTCATGGTATTCCATCCAATATTGTGTTAGATAGAGATCTGAGGTTTACTTCCAAGTTTTGGAGAGTTTGCAGGAAGCTCTTGGTACGAAGCTGAAGTTAAGTTCTGCTTACCATCCACATACTGATGGTTAGACTGAGAGAGTTATTCAGTCTATGGAAGATCTTTTGAGGCTTGTGTCTTAGAGCAAGGAGGTGTTTGGGATGTTTTTCTGCCACTTATTGAGTTTACTTATAGTAACAACTGTCATTCGAGTATTGGGATGGCACCGTTGGAAGCATTGTATGAGAGGAGGTGCAGAACTCCTCTTTGTTGGTATGAGTCTTGAGAGAGTGTTGTTATTTGACTAGAGAATGTTCAACATACTACATAGAAAGTGAATATAATCCAAGAAAAGATGAAGGCTTCTCAGAGTAGGCAGAAGAGCTATCACGATAAGCAGAGGGAGGCTCTTGAATTTTGAGAGGGCGACCATGTGTTTCTGAGAGTCACACATGTAACTGGTGTAAGAGAGGGCTTTGAAATCTAAAGAGCTTATTCCTCTTTTTATTGGTCCCTATAAGATTTCCCAAATAACTGGAGTTGTTACTTATATGGTGGCCTTGCCACTGTTACTTTCGAATCTGCATGGTGTGCTTCATGTGTATCAGCTTCGTAAGTATATTCCTGATTTAGTGTATATTATCTAGGTGGATGATGTGCAAATGAGACAGAATCTGATTGGGGAAGCATTGCCCATAAGGATCAAGGAATAAGAAGTGAAAAAACTTAGAGGTAAGGAGATTGATTTAGTGAAGTTGGTCTAGGGAGGACCTACTAGAGGGAGTCTGACTTAGGAGCTGGAGAGGCAGATGGAGGAATCATATCCGAATTTGTTTTCACCAGATAATTTTCAAGGGCAAAAGTTATTTTAAGCAGGGGAGAGCTGTAATACCCCAACTTTTAAATATATATATTATTTAATTATTGGTGTGAACTATTTATTATATCTGATTTTGATGTTTTTCGGAGTATGAGTGTATTTTTCATAATTTATTAATTAATGGGGTCATGAGATTTGAGAGAAGATAATTAAAATAATATTATTTGGATTATTGTAGATAATTAGGCATATTAATTATTTGGTAATAAGATAAAATAATAGAATTTATATAATCCTAATTAAATAATTATTTAAGTTGAATATTTATGTAATTTAAATATTTATTTAATTTAATTAATAATTTAGATAAATAAATGAGAGAATGGACAATTTTTGTGAATAGAGAAGAGTATGAGGTGAGAGAAGAGAGGTTTAAATTAAATTGAGCAAAAAGAGTAATTTTGAGAAATAAGGTCATATAAATTCTAAAATGTGGAGAGAAGCTAGATTTCAGAATTTCTTGACATACGTGAAAGGAGGCAGAAGGAACAAAAGGGATTTTGGAAAGAGGAGCAGAGTCGGAGAGCAGTAACCTAAAAAGTTGTTGGAATCACCAACCTTGATGCAAATTTAAGGTAAGATGATTGTCTTCTTTTGGATGATTTAGGCAATCAAGATAGTAAGGCTTCCTTACCCTCCCATCAGGGACCTGTGATTCTGTAATATGTTTGGCCAAATGGTTTGGGAAAAACCCATTGGCATCCATTGAGTGAAATTGTTTTTTTTTTGGTGTGTTTTTGTGTTTGGTCAAATGGGATTTGGGATAAATCCCATATGACCACCGTAATATGATTTTTGATTGATAAAACAATATGAGTTTGTATATTCTTGTAATGTGTTTTTTCAAATAAGGTTTCGACAAAATTTTATTGGCAATGATTGATGAATAACTCAGTGTTTTTTTGTATTACTGTAGGTGACCAATTGGGATTTGGAGTAAATCTCAAATGGTCACCGTAAATAGTTTTGTTTATGAACATATTTGTTTGATATGAATATTTGTTTGGTTGAACAATTGTATTATAATATAATTTAGCTGGAGTCTGTGTAGTTTTTTGAGTGACCCTAATTGGTCGAAGTTTCCAAAAATATCCAGAAAACCTTACGATCGACTTTTCAAAAAAAAATCTCAAATGTCAGAAACCTATTTTTTTTTAAAACGGGACTTTTTCACGAAAAACATAAAAAAAATAGAAAAACACACAAAAATCGCAGGTGGATTTAGAAGGAGAGTGACCGCCTTATTTTAGACATATCTTGAGTTTCGGGAGTCGATTTGAGACGCCGTCAGTTGCATTAAAAAGCTAATGTGATAATTTCCTTTTTAAGTAGTGAAATTGAGTTTATGGGCATTACAACAACAACATTTATCTGTTTTTTATACTAGATGCATAGTCAATTTCAGTCTTACGTTGGTGATCATGTTTCACGCGTAACTTGAGTTTTGCAAGTTCTTTTAGGATGTCGTCATGTGCGTTAGAAAGAGGGCTTAATGATCTTTCAAACTGGAAAGTTTCATAATTTTATCATGAATATATAATGTTTCGTGCTATTTTTAAGTCACACATTCTGTTTTAGAGTATATGCATGAATTGTCGCATTACGGATGACTTGAAACGAATAGAAGTGGAGTTTCATAACTCCGCTTGACGTGCGGTTAAGTGAGTTTAAAGTAGGATTTAAAGAATGTTAAAATGGAAGAGTTTCATGATTTTATCATAAGTCTATAATATTTGGTGCTATTTTGAGGTGAGAGAATTTTAGAGTTAGGTACAGAGTTTTGAGAAATTTTTGGTGTTGTGATCTTTCATTACCTTTTGACGATTTAAGAGTCATATTTTATTTAGTTAGAGTTATTATAGAGTTTTCATAGTTGCTTTTGAGTTGTTAAAGTTTGAGATCAGAATATAGGATACACTTGAACTGAGATTAGAGCACTTATGACATTATAAGGTTATCTTATGAGTAATTTTGAGGAAAATCGCCTGCTATGTTTTTAGTAGAGTTATCACTTGTGAATTTTACCCTTATAGTAATTGGATACTTTAGAGTATCCTTGGGGTATTTGAATGTTATTTTGAGCATTTTCTGGAGTTTTTCGAGTTCGGGAGCCCGTTAGTGATATTTTAGAGCATCTTGTGATATTAGAGTCCTTTTGGTGACCTTAGGGTCACTTTTGAGTAAATTGAGGGAATTGCTTGTCATTGCCCTATTGATGGTATGACATAATAATAATATTGAGTTTTTAAGAGTTTTTGAGAAAATAATAAGTTTTTGAGAAAATATGATTCCTTAGGACTTTTTGAATTGTTTTGAGTAATTTGATGAGTTGAAGACAATTGATAATAATATAATTTTACCTTTTGAGATAAATAGTTAAATTGTTTTGAAAATATATTTTTGAGTATAGTAATCCAAAGAGGGATTAGAATAATGGTCTTGAATGACGTTTTGAGCATAATAATCCAGAGAGGGATTATAGCGATGACTTTAAATGGCATTTTGATTTTAGTAATCTAGAGAGGGATTACAGTGATGGCCGAGTATGGAAAATTATAGGTTCAAGAGTGGAACCTTATGTGAATGATTAAGACTTGTGTTTTGTTATGATTTTAAGATGATGTTGATGATGCATGTAATATTGTATTATGATCAGACATTCATGTATTTCAGAGATATGTAGGACTTCGGTCCAGTGATGGTCTGATTCAGAGAGGGACTATGACGGCCTCACATCCAAAAAGGGACATGGTTCAGAGCGATAGCAGAGACATGGGAATATTAGTAACATACCTGTGATCCCAGTGATTTTGGTACCACATACATTTGAGATGGAGATTTGGCATTACATTCGCATTATGAGCTATTTGATTTTATTTGAGTGTGATTGAGAATATTATTATATTCGTTATTACTATCCTGTTTTGTTGAATTTCACTGTTATCATTTGTTAGATGTATTCTCATCCCATGGTACTCAATAGGAGTACTTACTTGTGAGTTAGAAGATGGCCTTAGAGGTTGTCTTTGTTTATTTTTATTATCGCTTTTAGTTGGTATTTATCTGCTCTGATTTGTAACAGTTGGAAAGGGCGCATTATTTATTTTGGAATTTGTAGTGGTAAATTCATGACCATCAAACTATAGATAAACATGATGTCAATAAAACCAGAGTCGTCACTGCGCTTTTATTGTTTCCAAAGGAAAAAAGCAAAAGTACGAACAAAACCCAAAGGTAAGAAGTTTTCAAATCAAAACTAATAAAATGTTAGAGATTTCAGGTAAGGGGGTTGGTTACACAGAGGGAATGTGTTAGCATCCAAAGTATGGAGTGAGGGGATGAGAAAATAATTATTTAATTATATTTTTATGTTTGACAAGACCTTTGGTCTTATGCCTACGTACCAACATAAAAATGAGGGATCAAAACCCAGTAGTTTGTGGTAAAAATTTCAAAGAAGTTAGTGATTTGATTTTAACAACAGTTTAACAAGAAAAGGCACAAAAGGCTAAAGATTTGAATGGGTTGTTAGTTCTTTTTGTTTTTTGAAATTAAAGTCAAAATGGTTAAGTTCATTCACAAGTTTGATTAAGAAAAAGTTTTGAAAATTCAATGGCATAAGTCAAAGTTTCTAATCATTAAAACATGTCTAAGTTAAAAAACACAAACAAAGAAGGTTTTTGAAAAGAGGGAGAGATTTTGAAATTAAAGAAGTAGGAGGAAATGAAGATACTATCCTAGACAAAAATAAAAAGTTAAGAGTTGAAAAGATCTAACCAATGAGATGCAATCCAACAGACAAGAATGTCATATAGAAACCCATTTTCCTTTGGACTTTTAGCAAGTAACAAGCATAAGCAATCCAAGCAAATCATATAAAGGCCATGGCATCAAATAAAGATAGCCAGAATATCCAAGCAAGCAATCCAATAGCTAGCAGTCTTCAATTTCTTCCAATGTATCAAATGAAAATATTCTTTGGGAGATCTCAGAAACAACCATCAGACATAAGCAATCATAATCAGTATAACAATTAATCACCAAGACAAAGTGACAGATGGGTCAAAGTCATTCAAGGTTCTTGCATCAGATGAAAGGTACAGGCAAGGATAACTCAATCTCAAATAGTGGCATTGGACAAGTCCTCAAAGCATAGGGGAAATTGCCTAATTCTAAGTCCAAGAGTTCAGATCAAGTCCAACAGTCCACCCAGATGTTTTTTAGGGTTTTTGTTGTTATTATATGTTTTAAGGTCCTAAGACCACAAATAAAATCAAAACAAACAAATAATATATACAATCACAAGATATGACTCAAATGAGCAAAGTGAAAAGGACTGAAACATAAACAAGTTGCATGAAATATAAATGACAGATGAATGACAAATGTACTGAAATTAAAATTGTATTAAGTAAATGACTTGAAAGTAAATCAAAATTAATGAAGTGTTAGTCAAATATTAGTGAAGAGTTTTAATTGTTAAGTCATTCTTTGGAGAACACTCAACCATTCATTCGCAAGCATGAATCCTTGAACCAAGACATCATCCATGGGAAGGGTTCCAACTTGGATAAATCAACAAGTATGCCACTAGCTCTCATGAAAGGAAAAAAGGTCAAGTCTTCACACAATTCTATGAAGAATGGGAGACTTACAATCTCACTTACAAGAATATTATACCTTTTGCGACAAATTTAGCTCTATGTTAAGCAATCGTAATTGGACTTATGTAGAAGTCACAACTATTTGAGGCCGGACAATAAAAACATAGGTGTTAATGCATGTTAGAGAATTGGTACAAAGAACCAATCTCCTAAAACATACCACACACTAAAAAAAGGATGGATCTATCTAAGTCTGGCTCATGTTGACTCATCTGACATAAGGTCATTGATGAATCAACTAGCATTATACATGAAGAGAATTCATTGGTCAATGATGGATTGGGGAAGAATATGGATGAAGATGAAGAGGGAAGGGGAATAGAAACCCAAATTGATCATAGGAGGAATTTCATCTGATCAATACTATTCATTCATTTTGGGAGATGAAATGTACATTTCATCAATCCCCTAAATCCAATAGTATTGGTCAAACAAATGTCAAATCAACCATGATCAAGGCCAAGCAGAAAGTCAAACAACACAAGACTATAAAAATGATTCAACATAATTTTCAAGCAATTATTCAATTAAAAATCAATTTAAAAATGAATTAAAATGCATTTTAAAATGAACAAAACCTCAAATCCTTTCAAAACACCAAATAAATGGGCAATGAATTTATCCTAGGTCAAACAAGGTCAAAGGACCTTAGACAAAAAAATTCATGATTTTTGGAAAGTCATAAGTATTTTAAAATATTTAAAAACAAGTTAAAAATCATTTAATTCACAAAAAATATCAGAATTAATCCAAAAAATGATTTTAATTCATAATATGGAAGAGGGAAATATTTAAAGATTTTTTGGTGAAAGTCCCATATTTTTTGGATTAAAAATGAAATTAATATGAATTAAACAAAGTAAATGGATTAAATGAAAAATCAGAATAAAAAAAGAAAATAGAAAAAATGAGGGCCATCAGATCTCCCTCATTAATTGAGGTGGCAGATCTGATGGCTAAGCGCTCGCGTTCCATAATAGTCTTCAGCTAACGCGGCATAAGCTTGGTAATCAAAATAGATGACTAAGACTAAAACATTTCAAATGGATCAAATGGTCAGGAGACGTGACAACATATCACCGGAGCCCTAGCTCCAGTTGTCTTCTCAGGTGGATCTCACCGGACTGGTCCACCACTAACCATCACCAAAATGAAAAATGAGGAGCTCGAATCTGGCCTCAATTTCACCTAATTCCAAATATATTGAGAGATATGATGAATTGAATTTTGAGGTACACGATCTGAGTTACTTCGATTTGACCTCAAAGCAACTCAATCTTATTGCCTATATTGGTAGGACTTCAGACAACCAATAAACAAGTAGAATAGTGGAGAATTGTGAGAATCGAAGGCTTGAAGTTTTGGAAAATCACCTTTGGGTAGCAGTGATTTGACTAGATCTTAATGTAATTCCAATTGGTTCTTCCTCCTCTTGCTTGCAGTGATCAATTGAGATGAAAATGGATATGAATCCTTGGAGTTCTTATTCACAAACAGAAGTTGAATCAAGAACTCGATTTCAATGAAATCCTCAAGGAATTCTATGGAGTAGGGTTCTGAGTTTGTTTGGCAAAGCTTGGGCAAGGTATGTGTATCATTTCTGAAGCAATGCACTTGTATTTATAGGCTATGGAATTCAGTTTTGCACCATTTCAAAATTTGGCCAAAAATAGGAATGTTGTGCATGGGAGCATGAGCATGGAATTAGGACCAACCAATGATGCGATCCACTTCCAATTCGTGTGCAATTGATTCTGAAGTCATTACATGGAAGCGTGCAAAAGGACTTAATCACTTGAGTGCAAAAGTTGCCAAAATAAACCAAACAAAGGAGCCATGCGCAAGTCCCTCAATTCTTGTCCAAATAGAGTGATCTTTGATGCTTTGGAAATGTGACATAAAGGGTAACAACTTTGATGTTGAATAATTTTTCGTCTGGAACTTGGATCATGATGAATGTTGAGGTGGAAGTTGGAGAAATCAAACATGGTTGAAAATTTTCTAAGTACCAAGTCAAATGACCACTTCTTCCACCTTGAATAAATATTTCTATGAGCTTTAAATGAAAATAGTTTCTTCACTAAAGTTGTAGCTCTTTCATTCCTATTCAATTTGGTCACAAATGTGACACCATTTGGATTTGTCATGAGGGAGTTATGGATTTTAGAAGTTGAGGAAAATTGTTTGTTCAATGGTAATGGCCCAAAATGACGTATAACGTTTCCTCTTGGCACATGCCCTTGCAAGTAGATTTTGACATTTATCAAAGAATAAAAGGTGGATAATACATCTCTTAATTAATCATGAAACTTTTATGGCCTTCATATCATAAAAATTGAGCAATTTATGGTCCTTGGAAGTTGACCTCCTATCTAGGGTATAGACAAAATGACCTATAAACTTTCACCAAAAGAAAATGACTTTCCAAGAAAAATTATCTCTTGATTCCAACACGAAAGTTGTTTGGAATGTCATTAGGAGTAACTTTGATCTTGGAATAATTTTCATATGTGTAATACCCCAATTTTGACCATAAGATCCCTCATGTTATTTCAACATTTGCATTGGCTTTGGGATCACACATTGGCGTCCTCCTTACCCCCATTCATTGGGTTTGCATTGGGAGAGGTCACCAAGCACATTTGATTGTATCATATTTTATTTTAAATTATTTACTAACCAAAATGCCAAAAATATGTCTATGTATAGTTTGTTACTTTTGTAGGTAGTGTGTGTGTTCACCCATGCTCCATCAAGCTCATATCTAGAATTTTAGACCCTCAATGCAAGGAGAAAAATCAAGAGATGGTTTACATTGATTCTAGACATCATATATGGATCCCCATAGTCTTCACATATCATTTTGATCAAGTATTCATCATGATTTTGAAGCTTGTTTGCCTTGGAAGCCCTAATTCATCTGGGTATCTTGTGTGACTTCCTCAGCAAGTTTCTTCACCATTTGATCAAATATATCAAGGAATAATTCATATTACGTCATCTTACACATATATGATCCTCCAAGAGTCCCAAATATCAAGAGAAATCCGAGTTTGCAAGATGGTTCATGGTGTTTGACCAGAGAAAGTCAACTGGTGAAAACTGGGGTTCCCTAGACCCTATCTCCTACAATTTTTGTCATATGAAAATGATTCCAAGATAAAAGTTACTACTTATTACATTACAAAAAAATTTCATGTTTAAGTAAATATCTAGGTTTTATTGGAAATTCATTTTTTATGGGGAAAGATTATCGGTCATTTTGTCTGAACCCTAGTTAGGAGGTCAACTTTCAAGGAGCATAACTTGCTCAATTTTTACGATATCAAATACATTAAAGTTCAATGATAAAATTACATATGTCCTTTTCAACTTTTATGTTTGGAAGAATTTCAAATTCAAGTTGCAAATGCATGTGCCAAGAGGAAACATTATAGGTCATTTTGGGCCTTTTCCATTGAACAAGTGATTTTCTTCAACTTTTGAAATGCATAACTCCTTCATGCCAAATCCAAGTGAGGTCAAATTTGTGACTAAATTTAATATATTTTTAAATATATACAACCTTGATGAAGTAACATTTTCCACTTGAAGCTCATAGCAAAAGTTATTCAAGGTTGAAGAAGTGAACATTTGACTTGGTACTTAGAAAATTTTCAAATATGTTTGATTTTCCAAACTTCCACCTCAAAATTCATCATGATACAAGATTCAAATGGAAGGGTGTTCAACATAAAAGTTGTTCCACTTGATCCCACCTTTCCAAAAAGTCTAAGATCATCCCATTCGGATCAAAATTGAGGGACTTGCGCATGACTCCTTTGTTGGGTTTGTTTTGGCAAGATTTGGATTCAAATGATCATTCTTCTTTGCATGCTTCCAGGTTATGACCTCAGTACAATTTGTGCATGAATTGGAGGTGGATTGCATCATTCTTTAGGCCCAAACCACTGCCCATGCATCCACGTAACTTGGTTTCCAATTTTGGAAAAATTTCAAATGGTGCAAAGATCAATTCCCTTGCCTATTTAAACAAGCTCATGGCCTCATAACTGACATCAACACCTTACCCAAGCTTTCCCAAGAGAACTCAAACCCTCACACCATAGAATTTCTTTGAAATCGAGTTTGAATTTCACTTTCTGTTTTGAAGTTCAAACTCCAAGAATTCATTGCCTTTTTCATCTCAATTGATTACTGCAAGCAAGAGGAGGAAGAATCAAGCAAATCCCGATTAAGATCAAGCTAAATTGAAGCTACTCGAAGGTGAAATTTCAGAAACTTCTCTTCTTCGATTCTATTTATCAATTATTTTGGTTGATTTTTGGTTGGCTGAAGTCCTACCAATGTAGGCAACAAAATTGAGTTTCTTTGAGGTCAAATCGAAGCAACTCAATTCATGATCCCCAAAATATAAATCCCTGCATCTTTTTATATATTTGGAATTGGAGAAAGTTGAGCCCAGATTCGAGCTCCTGGGCATTTTCTCATTGGAATAGTGTCCTTGTTTTTTCATTTTTCATGAAGTTGAGGTTGGACCAGTCCGATGGTGATCACCGGAGAAGATGACCGGAGCAAGGGTTTCGGTGGTGCGTTGGCAAAGCCCAAGCCATCTGATCTGGTTCAAATGTTTTAATCTTGAGCGTTCATTCTGATTACCACGCTTACATTGTATTGACCAAGGAGCATGGTGGAACACGCGTGTGTGGCCATCAGATCTGCCACCTCAATTAATGAGGGAGATCTGATGGCCCTTGTTTTTTTTGTTTTTCTTTTTAATTTCTGAATTTATGTTTATTCCATTTATTTTGTTTAATTCATAATAATTTCATTTTTAATCCAAAAAATATGGGACTTTCACGAAAAATCTTTAAATATTTTTCTCTTACATTTTCTTAATTAAAATTATTTTTTGGATTAATTTTGATATTTTTCATGAATTAAATGTTTTTGTGCATATTTTTAATTGTTTAAAAATACTTCTGACCTTTTTTGTCTAAGGTCCTTTGACCTTGTTTGACATAGGATAAATCTCTTGGCCATTTATTTGGTGTTTTGAAGAGATTTTAGGTTTTGACCAAATTAAATTGAATTTTAATGCATTTTTAATTTGATTTTTAATTGATTAATTGTGTAAAAATTATGTTGAGCCATTTTTATGGTCTTGTGATGTTTGACTATTTGTTTGGGCCTTGGTCAAGGTTGATTTGACTTTTGTTGGATTAAAATCATTAAATTTAGGGGTTGATGAAATGTGCATTTCATCTCCCAAAATGAATGAATGATTTTAATTTGATAAAATTCCTCCCATGACCAATTTGTGTTTCTCTCTTACCCTCCCCCCTTCACCTTCATCCCTATTCTTTCCCATTCCTTTCATTGACCAATGAAATCTCAAATATCCTAAGGCTAATTGGTTCATCAATGCCCTTGTGTCAGATGAACAATTACAAGTATGGATGAGATAGGTTCATCCCTCTTGATCTTTTCTTTTAGTGTATGGTATGTTTTAGGAGTTTGATTCATTATACCAAATCTTTAACATGCATTAACACCTGGATTTTTATTGCCCGACCTCAGATAGTTGTGACTTCTACATAAGTCCAATTACGATTGCTTAACATAGAGCTAAATTTGACCCTAAAGGTATAACATTCTAGTCAGTGAGATTGTAAGTCTCCCATCTTTCATGATATTATGTGGAAACTTGGCCTTTTTTCCTTCCTATGGAAGATGTCTTGGTTCAAGGATCCATGCTTGTGAATAGATGGTTGAGTGTTCTCCAAAGAATGACTTAATAAATTAAAAAGCAAAAACACCACTAACATTAAATTAATCTTGACTAACATTTGACTAACTCCTATTAATATTGCTTTACTTTCAAGTCATTTACTTTATGCAATTTAATTTTTAGTCATTTATCATTCATTGTCATTTACATTTCATTTAACTTGTTTATGTTTATGTCATTTGAGCCATATCTTGTGATTGTATATATTTTGTTTGGGAATTTTGATGTTATTTGTGGTCTTAGGACCTTAAAAAACCTAATAAATAACAAAAAACCCTAAAAAATGTTTGGTGGACTATTGATATTGATCTGAACTTCTGGACTTAGAACTAGGCAACATTCCCTATGCAAAAAGGACTTGGCCAATGCCAACATTCTGAAATCAAGTTATTGGGAACTAAGCCTTCATCTGATGCAAGTCTTGGGATGTGTTTGAGTTCATCTGCTACATTGTCTTGGTGAAAACTGTTATTTTGACCTTGTGTCTAATGATTTATTCTGAGTTAATCAAGGAGTATTTCATCTGATACATGAGAAGACAAAGAAGACTGCTAGCTATGGGATTTGCTTGCTTGGATGTGGCTATATTTATTTGATGCCTTGATCTTCATGATGTCTGATATTGCTAATTTCTTGTTGATTTGCTTGATTCAAAAGTCCAAAGGGAAAATAGGTTTCTATATGACATTCTTGTCCGTTGGATTACATCCCATTGGTCAGATCTTTTCAACTCTTAACTTTTAATTTTATGCTTAGGATTAGTCTCTTCATCTCCTCCCGCTTCTTAAATTTCAAAATCTCTCCCCATTTTCAAAAAACTTTCTTTGCTTGTGATTTCAAACTTAGACCTTATTTCAAGTAGAAACATTGGCCTTATGCCATTGAAGTTTTGAACTTCTTTTCCTTAAATCAAACTTGTAAATAAATCTAATAATATTGACTTAAAATTTCAAAAGACAAAAAGAACTAACAACTTCATTCAATTTTTTGGCCTTTTGTGCCCCTTTTCATGTAAACTTTTTTTTAAAAGCAATTCACCAACTTTGAAATTTTTACCACAAACTACGAGGTTTTGATCCCTCATTTTTATGTTGGTACATAGGCACAAGTCCGAAGATATTGTCAAACACAAAAGTATAATCAATGAATTCTTTTCCCATCCCCACACTCTATTTTTCTCAAACATCTTTTATACAAAAAACACATACACACATAAAGAAGGGCTCCCTAGGAGTACCTAGGATACTTTGGGTGCTAACACCTTCCCTTTATGTAACCAACCCCCTTACTTGTAATCTTTGGAATTTTATTAGTTTTGATTTAAAAACTTCTTATCTTTGGGTTTTGTTCGTACTTTTCCTTTTTCCTTGGGAAATAATAAAAACGCGGTGGTGACTCTGGTTTTATTGATGTTAAACTTGTCCATAGTTTGATGGTCATGAATTTACCACAACAATACGACAAAAATTGTAGGAGATATGGTCTAGGGAACCCTAGTTTTAACCAGTTGACTTTCTCTGGTCAACTTCTTTGAACCATCTTGAAAACTTGAAGTTCTATTGATCCTTGGGACTCATGGAGGATCATATATGCTTGATATGATTTATAATGAAGTATCCTTTGATATCTTTGACCAATTGATGAAGAAGCTTGTCGAGGAAGTCACACAAGATACCCAAATGAGTTAGGGCTTCCAAGGCAAACAAGCTTCAAACTCTTGATGAATTATTGATCAAATTGACAAATAAAGAACATGGGGATCCATATATGATGCTTATAACCAATTTAGACCATTTTTGGATTGATCTCTTTGCATTGAGGGTCTTAAACCCTAGTTGTGAGCTTGGTGAGGCACAAGTAGACACACACACACCTACAAAAGGAACAAAGACATACATAGACATATTTTTGGTATTTTGATTAATAAACAAAAGAAAATAAAGTATGATACAATCAAAAGTGCTTGGTGATCTCTCCCAATACAAACCCAATGAATATGGGGTGAGGAGGATGCCAAGGTCTGATCCCAAAGCCAATGCAAATGATGAAATAGCATGAGGGATCTTAGGGTCGAAGTTGGGGTCTTACAGCTGCCCCTATTTAAGGACATTCTAGCTGAGGATGTGAAGGTTAAAATCTTCGTATCAGCTCAGCAAAATGGACTTAAATAACAACATCTAGAAACAAATTTTGGTCCCTAGGAGACCTCATGATGCATATGTTATGAATGCAAAAATAATCTTTGTGGGGAAAATCTTACCACAAAGGAAAAGAATCCAGAGAAACCGAAAGTCCACAGGAGCACAATGTTTTCCATAAGGAAAAACTCACTGGGGAGACAGAGACTCTGGAGATAAAAGCTATGCGTAGGCCAGGCTACATCTTGAAAACTGCTGGAGACGCGAGGGGATTTTCCATGAAAATAAATTAATGGAAAGACTCGGTTGGGGAAAAAGGGAATTTGTGTGTATTGGGATAACACCGATGCAACAAGAAACACCCGTTGGGGAAATGCGTAAATCAGAACAAAGCTGAAATATTCAAGCAAAAAATGGGATTCGATTTCTCTAAGAAATACGAAAACAAACTCAATTGGGGAAGAAAGACTTCAACACAGGAGTAAAAGAGATATATTGTCTACTACCGGTTACTGGGTAAGAAGATAACATACTCGGTGAGAGGGACATCTGTTACCGATTAGGGTAAACATATCAAGGATGACTCACTGAGGAAAATGAAGTGTATTCATTATCGGTTACTGGGTAAGAATGACCTACTGGGGAAAAGATATCAAATAGGATTTATAACTACCTGTTACTGGGCAGAAGACCAACGAGAGAGTATTCGTCACCAATTAAGATGGGCATATCAAGGATAAACTCAAAGGGAGAATATCCGTCACTAGTTAAAGTAAACATATCAAGGATAAACTGTCAGGAAAAAATATGGTTTACAACTATCTGTGGGGATAGAAGATCAAGGAAAGAGAAAATACGTTATTGGTTAAAGTGAACATATCAAGGATGGACTCTGAGGGGAGAATAGGATTTATATCTACCATTTACTGGGCAGAATATCGCAAATAGGAATTACAACTACCGGTTACTAGGTAGAATACCGAAGAAAGAGACAATCAGTCACTGATTAAATTAAACATATCAAGGATAGACTCTTTTGGGGAAAGTAGGAATTACAACTACCTTTTTACTTGGTAGAATACCACAAATAGGAAGATTATTCGTCATCGGTTAAGATGAACATATCAAGGATAAACTTGTCGGGAAAACAAAAACGAATCCGCTGGAAAAAGAATCAAAGAAGTAAATTACCTTTTGTCGTTTACTAGGTAAATTAACACATGCAAAATACTCAACATTAATAAGAATATTACCAGTTACTGGGAAATAAACTCCCGGGCACCAAAAGATCTATCTATGTAAGAACTAGAAAGAAACGGTAAAACAAGACTCAACCCAATGAGGATATGACTCAAGTGGTGTGGTTCCATCCAGATAATGAACTGGGGAGGAAACTGAAATAATAATCATCCACGAGGAAATGGCTCAGTGGGGAAGGGAGAAAAGATAAACTTTTTCTGCTTAAAGGGGATGGCACTCTACAATTGAGGGAGGACAGACACACCAAATCTGCATGGGGAGATAATATCACCAAGGCAGGGGATCAGAAGAAAAATCAATGCGATAAAAATGCACAATGAAATATTTGATGTTGTGTTTTATGCATATATATGCATGAGTATGTATATGATTATGCCGATAAACGAGCATAAAGGATACAAACAACATAGTTTTGAATCATCATAACTAGATGTCCGGCTAATCTTAACAAGGTGGAACACTAACTGGAGAACTTGCTAGGGATGAAAAAAAATCATCAAGGATATAAAATCCTAACTACAAGATGAATTCAACTCTGGTTGGAGAAGGACATGGGGAACATGTATCAAATCCAAAATGTTGAGGATAAAGAGGGATCTGCTGAGGATCCTAACAAGTCAATATTGCGGGGAATTTTAAGTCAACACCATATCAAATGGGAGGCAACCTTGTAGGGGACATCAACAATACTGCTCAGAAACCAAGCATTGCTGGGAGATGGGGGAAGAGCTTCTATTAGAAGATAGAAGTCCGATGGGGTCTTAAGTCATAATCAAGAGATAAAACTCTGAGTGAGGAGAAACAAACGCTCTACTAGGGATTCCATCAATAAAACATCTATGTAGAGCTTTTACTAGGGATATGATGATCTATCATGACACATAAAAAACCACAAAAACTTCAATAGTAATAATCAGATTCTTCTTGGAGATTGAGAAATAAACCAATCCCAAGGTACAAAAATATCAACGAATATGCCAACTCACGTAGGGGAGATACTGTCATGGCTATGAAACAAATTGTTAGGGATATGGAGACAAAATAAAGGTTTCGAGACAAATCCATGGTTCATTCGTCAAGTCACAAACTAGGAAATGTAGAAACATGAACGTCTCAGTCGGGGAAGAATGAATTGTAAAGGGAACAAACCATCAGCTCGGCTGGGGGTGAGACCCACCAACTCTACTAGGGATGAACGATGAGCTGTTGGGGAGGATAAAGTCACCAAACAAAATTTGGGGAAGACCACAATGCTTTACACGTCGAGACATACCATTCTTTAGATTGATCTTGACATTCCTTTTTGAAATTGATTATTTTAAGAAAATGATTGTTCATTGATTTATTTATTTCGAAATTATCATCATAAAAATTCAATTTTAAAAATATAAACAAGTAAGAATATGAAAATAATTAGATAAAAGCTCAACTTTATTTAATAGAATGGTAGTCCGCAAATGGCGGGACTCCATGGATCTTTACAAAGTATGAAAATGGTAATTTATGTGGAAAAGGGCTACATTGATTACAATGATCACTACTCTCCCTACCAACTTCAAAATCCATTGTGCTTGTCTTTGATTGAGAATGGTGAATCATAACCAAATGATTGCTCAAAACTGCTTCAATGATCAGGAACAACCGAATGCAGTTACTTGCCATAATCCCTAATTTTTTACTAGATTGCCCCAAGGTGGGATACTCAATCTACCGGGATAAATTTTTCTGTTTTATGTCTCTAACTTTTGCCTGGATCACCCTTTCGGGTTTTCAATCCATCGAGACGCTCATTTTTACCTAAACCGCCCTTTCGGGTTTTCAACTTAGCGAGTTGTTCTTTTCTTTTTTAGGCGAAGTATTTCTTGACTGCACCGACATTCATAGGACGTGTGAACTCTTCACCATCCATAGTTGTAAGAATCAAAGCACCGCCTAAAAAGGCTCTCTTAACAACATATGGGCCTTCATAATTAGGAGTCAATTTTTCCCTAGCATCAGGTTTGAAAGATAAGATCTTCTTGAGCACGAGGTCACCTTCTATGAACACACGAGGCTTGACCTTCTTATCAAAAGCTTTCTTCATTCTCTGACGATATAATTGACCGTGACACATGGCAGTCAATCTCTTCTCTTCAATCAAATTCAACTGGTCATATCTGGTCTGACACCATTCAACCTCAGTCAACTTGGCTTCTATCAAAACACGCAATGATGGGATCTCAACCTCCACGGTGAGCACAACTTCCATGCCATAAACAAGAAAGAAAGGGGTTGCCTCTGTTGAAGTGCGAACGGATGTATGGTACCCATGCAAATAAAATGGGAGCATCTCATGCCAATCTTTGTATGTTATAACCATCTTCTGAATGGTCTTCTTGATGTTCTTATTCGCAGCTTCAACAACCCCATTAATCTTGGGTCTGTAGGTTGAAGAATTATGATATGCAATCTTGAAGTCTTTGCAAAGAGCTTCCACGATATTATTATTCAAGTTCAATCCATTATTAGTAATGATCTTACTTGGCACACTATAACGACATATAATCTGATTCTTGATAAACCAGACCACCACCTGCTTGGTCACATTTGCTTACGATGCCGCTTCCACCCACTTTGTGAAGTAATCAATAGCCACCAAAATGAAATGATGTCTGTTAGAAGCTTTGGGCTCAATCATACCAATCATATCAATTCCCCACATGGAGAAGGGCCATGGAGAGGAAATGACATTAAACAGTGTCGGCGGAATATGAATCTTATCTGCATAAATTTGACACTTGCGACATTTCTTCACAAACTTGCAATAGTCAGATTCTATTATAATCCAGTAGTAACTTTCTCTCAGCATCTTCTTTTCCATAGCATGTCCATTGGAATGAGTACCAAAGGAACCTTCATGGACTTCAGTCATCAATAGGTCTGTTTTGTGTCTATCCACACATCTGAGCAAAACCATATCGAAATTTCTCTTCAAAAGCACATCATCATTCAGGTAAAAGTTGCCAACTAATCTTCTCAAAGTCTTCTTATCTTTCAAAGATGCCCCAGATGGGTAAATTTGACTATGGAGGAAACATTTGATATCATAATACCATGGCTTTTCATCTTTGACTTCTTCAACAGCAAATACATGAGTTGGCCTATCAAGACGCATCACGGTCAAATTAGGAACCTCATTCCGAAATTTCACCACATTCATTGAAGCTAATGTTGCAAGAGCATCTGCTATCTGGTTTTCATCTTGAGGGATATGATGAAACTCTACATTTGTAAAGAAAGTTGAAATCCTCCTCGCATAATCTCTATATGGTATCAAACCAGCTTGATTCGTCTCCCATTTACCTTTGATCTGATTCACAACCAAAGTTGAAAATCCATAGACGTCGAAATACTTGATTCTGAGATCAATGTCTTCTTCGAGCCCCATAATGCAAGCTTCATACTCATCCATATTATTTATACATTTGAAGGTCAATCTAGCTGTAAACATAAAATGAGTGCCTTGAGGAGTAATAATCACTTCCCAAATTCCATTACCATAAGAATTAACAACTCCATCAAATACCATGCCCCAACGAGAACCAGGTTATGTCCCTTTTTCAAGCAATGGTTCATCAGAATCTTTCATCTTCAAGTACAAAATATCTTCGTCAAGAAAATCATATTGTATTGACTGGTAATCTTCAATAGGTTGGTGAGCCAAATGGTCAGCCAAGATACTACCTTTAATAGCTTTTTGAGATCGGTATTCAATATCATACTCAGATAACAACATCTACCAACGGGTAATCCTCCCAATTAAAGCAGGCTTCTAAAAAATGTACTTGATTGGATCCATTTTGGATATCAACCAAGTAGTATGATTCAACATATACTGGCGCAAATGCTTAACATCCCAAGCCAATGCGCAACATGTCTTTTCAAGTATAGAATACCGAGTCTCACAGTCGGCGAACTTCTTACTGAGATAGTAAGTTGCATATTCTTTCTTCCCAGATTCATCTTGCTGACCAAAAACACAACCCATACTCTCTTCAAGCACATTCAAATACATGATCATAGATCCTCCTTCAACAGGCGGAGACAAAATCGAAGGCTCAAGCAGATATTCTTTGATATTGTCAAAATCTTTTTGGAAATCCTCGGTCTAATGACAAGACTGATCTTTCCGAAGGAGCTTGAATATATGTGCACATGTGGCAGTCATATGCGATATAAATCTTGAAATATAGTTTAAGCAGCCGAGAAAACCTCTGACTTGCTTCTCAGTTTTCGAGCGCATGCATCTCTTATATTGCTTTGACCTTGGTAGGATTAACTTCAATACCCTTCTCGCTGACAATAAAGCCCTACAACTTACCAGAGAGAACACCAAAAGTACACTTATTGGAATTCAAGTGGAGTTTATACTTCCTTAAACGTTGGAATAACTTCAACAAATGCTCAAATCATCACTTTATTTAGCAATCATGTCATCAACATAAACTTCAATCTCTTTATGCATCATATCATGAAAAAGAGTGGTCATAGCTCTCTAGTACGTTGCACCAGAATTCTTTAAACCGAAGGGCATCACTCGATAATAGAATGTTCCCTAAGGTGTAATGAATATGGTCTTCTCCATATCTTCGGATGCCATCTTAATCTGATTATAACCGGAATATCCGTCCATAAATGAAAAGACTTTGAATTTAGTTGTATTGTCTACCAACATATCAATGTGTGGTAGAGGAAAATCATCTTTCGGACTGGCTTTATTCAAATATCTATAATCAACACACATACTGACTTTTCCATCTTTCTTAGGCACAAACACAATAT
This sequence comes from Lathyrus oleraceus, assembly GCF_024323335.1. NCBI lineage: Eukaryota > Viridiplantae > Streptophyta > Magnoliopsida > Fabales > Fabaceae > Lathyrus > Lathyrus oleraceus. Next base: position 557,694,427 of record NC_066583.1, on the reverse strand, counting down.
TGGCCACCCACTGCGGATACTCAGAGGTAACAAGGAAGCCATCATCAATCTACTTCTGCATTCCCTCCTTAATCTTCACTGACATATCAGGATGAGTTCTTCTTAACTTCTGCTTGACCGGCAGGCACTCTGGCTTCAAAGGCAATCTATGCCCCACAATCTCAGAATCCAAACTAGGCATGTCTTGTTAGGACCAAGCAAACACATCAGAATACTCTCGAAGAAGATCAATCAACCCCTTCTTAGCTTCTGGACACAGTTAAGACTCAATCTTGAATTCCTTCACATCATCGTCAGACCCCAACTTGACTAATTCAATATGCTCTTCAAATGGCTGAATGGCTTTTTCCTCGTGCACAAGCAAACGAGATAACTCATCAGATACTTATTAATCATCATTCTCTTCCTCAACTTCAAACACAAGGAAATCAAAGTTTAAAGAGGGAGTAAGATCATTACATTCAATGGGTTTGAGAACCAACCTGCATAATGATTTGATATTTAGATTTTAGAGAAGTGGAGTGCAAACAAATATTATGAAGATGGAAAGATTATTATTTATTTATGTTCTTTGTGATTACCATTTTCAGAAAAAGTAAAAAGTAAAAATAAACATCATAGATGTGGATGAATAAAATTGTATTTTTATTGATGATAATAAGGAAATGCCCAACAACTTTTCACTTCTCCCTTAGGCATAGGAGAAGGATTTTCTTGAAAAAATAAAAACAAATTACTTCGAACGATGCAAAATAACAGGAACATCAACAACAACTCAATTGTTGTAAGTCTGGTCGTGCTTTATAAAGTTGGCACCAGCCTTATCTTCATTATTGTCTTCAATAATAGCAGTTGAGTGTTGATCATCCTTTTGAATGAAACCTCCACTGCAGAAAACTTCTTGCATATTCTTGACATTGGCGTTGACTGGCCCTTGCTGAAATCCCAACCCTGCTCTATTCTTATTCTCGATAATTTCCACTATGCGGCCCCATTTATCGGTGCTACCATCCTGAACAATCTCTTTGGCATCCTTTAGAGAAGACATGGGTGCCCCAACCTTCTTCAATTCATCAGCAATGGACAAAGCATGGAACGGTGTTCCAACTTCTTCCTCAGCATCTACATAAGTAAAAGATGACAAATGGCTTACAAACAATGCTTTCTCTCCACCCACAATGACAAGCTTTTCGTTCTTCACAAATTTCAGCTTTTGGTGTAGAGTAGACGTCACAACGCCAACTTCATGGATCTAAGGACTTCCTAATAAATAGCTATAAGCTGGGTGAATATCTATTACCTGAAAAGAAATTTGAAAATCACTCGGACCAATCTTAACCAGAAGGTCCACTTCCCCAATGACAGTTTTTCGAGAACCGTCAAACACTTTAACAACCACGTCACTGTACCTCATAGGGGAGCCTTGATAAGAAAGTCTTGCTAAAGTTGACTTTGGAAACACATTCAACGATGACCCAGTATCAACCAACACGTTGGACAGGGCGTACTCCTTGCAATTCATTGAAATGTGAAGCGCCAAGTTGTGATTCCTACCTTCCTCGGGAAGTTCTTCATCATAAAACCTTAGATTATTACAGGAAGTAATGTTGGCAATAATATGGTCAAACTGATCCACAGTAACATCGTGTTCCACATAAGCTTGTTCCAATATGCTCTGCAAGGCTTTTTTGTGCGCCTTAGAATTCATCAGCAATGATAGCACGAAAATATTTTACAGCGTCTGAACCAACTGCTCCACAACATTGAATTCACTTCTCTTAATCATACGTAAAACTTCATTGTCATCATTAGTCTTCAACTTGCTGGATTCACCAGGCTGACACGTTGGAGCACTAACTGGATTAACTGCAGGAATCTCTGCCTTTTTTTTACCCATTGACACATCTTCCACAATCTTAGGAAAAATCGGATTGAACATACGACCACTACGAATCACCTTCACTACATCCATAATATTCACAACTGAATCTACAACTGGGAGAGGAACATCTTGACCCTTTTCAATCATGGTGGCATTATAATTGTATGGCACAACTTTATCGGATACCGGTCTGTTTTCTTTTTTGTTGCTGCTATCAAATTGAATAACAACCCACTCAGGGGTTTTAAATACTAACACGATGACGTTCACATCATTTCCCATATACCTTGACTGTTGCACCTGAATAACATTCTCATCCATCAATCTTTGAATATCTCTTTTAACAATTACACACCCTCGAGGGTTCACACTACAAATGACACAACCATCATGGTCATGTTCACAATCTCTTACCAGGCACAATTCTCTGAATCTCCACCAAGGACCTATGGATACGACGCACATCAAATACCCTGAAATTCCCAGGACAGTTGTACCATGTTCATAGAAGCGTTGCCATGAGCAATCAACAGGTTGGCTTTAAAATTTGGCGCTCTGTCCTCAAAGGACACCATACCATTCTTGACTGACTTTTGAACTTCATACTTCAGGGGATAACAATTCTGAATATCATGACCAGGATCTCCCTGGTGAAAAGCATAATGTACGTCTGGTTTGAACCACCATGGTAGGGGCTCAGGAATTTGAGGAGGGTTTCTTGGTTGGATAAGATTCTTGACGACCAAGGACGGGTACAACTCTACATACGTCATAGGAATAGGGTCAAAGGAAGCCTTATTCCTCTCAAAGTTTTGATGATGATTGTTGTTGTTATAGTTGGTACGTTGTTGTGGTTGTTGTTGATGTTATTTTTGCTGAATATGAACTGATTGATTGGTTGAATTATTAGAGAAGACTGGAATTACTAATGATACCTGATGTTGATGTTGACGGGGTTGGGAATTCTTCCTCATATGAGGCCTCTTCTTCCTCCCCGATGATACTGCATTAGTTTCTCCTTCCTTCTTTTTGGAGAAGATCCCACCTTACTTCTTACTTGTCGATGCTTCATCTTTGGATAAACATCCCTCATAGACTCCTTCGTCCAATCTCATCCCCATGTTTACCATCTCGGTAAAATCATTAGGGGCACTTGCGATCATACGTTCATAGTAAAATGAACTCATCGTCTTCAAGAATATCTTAGTCATCTCTTTTTCTTCCAAAGGCGGACTAATCTGAGCGGCCAACTCCCTCCATCTTTGAGCATATTGTTTGAATGTCTCTTTGTCCTTCTGAGACATCGACCTCAACTGATCTCTATCTGGCGCCATATCAACATTATAATTATATTGTTTGACAAAGGCCTCACCCAAGTCGTTAAAAGTACAGACACTGGCACTGTCCAGGCCCATGTACCATCTGAGGGCAGCTCCAGTCAGACTATCTTAGAAGTAGTGAATAAGCAGTTGATCATTTTCGGTGTGAGTAAACATATTTCTAGCATACATGACAAGATGAATTAACGGACAAGTATTCCCCTTATATTTTTCAAAGTTTGGGACCTTGAACTTCACCAGAATTTTGACGTTGGGCACTAAATACAGCTCAACGACACTCTTACCAAATAAATCCTTCCCTCTTAGGTTCTTCAATTCCTTCTGCAGCTTAAGAAACTGATCCTTCACTTCATCCATCTTCTCATAAACATTTGGACCTTCAAACGGCTTAGAGTGGTAAATGGTGTCCTCGAGACGAGGCAGAGTGTGAATTATAACAGGAGGCACTAACAGGACCGTGCTAGATGTCGGTACAAAAGAAAAAGTTGGAGCGTACCCTTCAGGTACAAAATTGGGTGGCATTCCCCACAGGAACCCAGCTGGCGTGTTAGGAACAAATTGGCTAGTAATGACAGGTACAAATGATGCATAAATTTCTAAGATGCCAGTCCTCTAAGGAGGAGGAGTTGCAGGAGGCAGAGACTGTTGGTTTTGAGCAGCTATCACAGACTCCATCAAGGCTGTGAGTCTGGCGATCTCATCCTTCAGCTCTCTGTTCTCTTATTCAAGGTGCTCCATTTTCTTCAGTCGATTAGCTTGGGTGTTATAGTGATGAGCCAACTTGGCTGATACACAGAAGAAGAACTGATAAGACACCTGGCGGAAGAAACCTGCTATGCAAATGATGCATGAAATGCACTGTTTTTTATTTATTTTTAATTTAAAGTAACATATGAAGTCTTATTTGCAAATATATTTCAATTAGTAATAACAATTAATAATAACAATTCAATTGACCATAAAATCTCTTTCTATTCATAAAATTGGAAGGATTACACTGAGTACAATTTCAGAAACCAAAATACAAATACAAGAGAAAATGAAATCATCATCATAATGATCCTTAGTAATTGCATCAGATGATCTGGATATGGGAGCATACTTCCTTCGGATGCGTCGAATCTTAGACTCAAAGGATGTTTTCATCTGAGCCTTCTCGAGGACAATCTGATCAACAATCTTCTTCTAAGCACCAGAAAGCTGAGGCATACTAGAGGAAAATAAACCTTTTGGTTCTCTCTGTCTCTTCATTTCACGATCCTCAAGAATCTCAATAAGCGCATCTTTGTCTTTCAACTCAAGCTACAACTCCTCATGTTTTCGGTTCAAAGCATGTAACGACTCTTCCCACAAGTCTCTCTCTTGCTTTATCTTTGTAAGTGCATCTTCTAACTCCTCTACATCTTGTTTAAGGTGAGTTGATGGCTCAACAACAACTACAGATATAGGTCTCTCACAAGCATATGACATCTTGAGCTCCAAGGCTCTCTTCTTCACCCAAATAGTGTAAGCTTCCAAAGCTACACAGTTGCATGGGCCAAGCTCAGGTCTTCCTTTCCTATGCATAGTGTGCCAAGCACACACCATTCTACTCTTCAGAAGTTGGGGGTCTTTAACCTATTGATAAAACATACCCTTTCACTAAACATTATTAGGTTTATCTCTCAGGGGGAACCCAAGCTGACGACGGGCCAATGCCAGGTTGTAGTTGATTCCTCCTTGGGTACTAATGAGAGGCATGTTAGAGAACTCACCACAATTTTCAATAATGTCCAAGCTACCCGATGCATAATCATACCAAACAATATCATCATTAGTGAGATACATAAGTCTCTGGGACCACCGTAGAAATTGTCGGTTCTCCATGAAAGCAGCTATAACACCCCAAAATTTGCCCTCCTCTTCTTGAGACTAGTTTGGGGCACTGCATTTCATGTTTTAGGGCATTAGGCATTGCATTTTGCATCTCATATGAAAATGATAAGGTCATCCTCCAAAGTCTTTTCAAAAGATGGGGAGGTTAGGTGATTTAAGCCTGAGGGTCTCTATGAATTGATCATCAACCATCTGAGGGTATGGGCTCCAATTAGGGTTTCTTGATTCTTCAAAGGTTTTGAGCATCATCTTATCTGCAAGGATATATCACCATCATCATGGTTCTATCATCATCAAGGGTTTCAGAGTTCATCCTCAAGATCATCTGGATTAGGGTTGTGACCTCTGGTCAACCCTAGTCAATGCAATTCTTCCAACTAGGGTTTCTCAAAGAGATGAGGTATTTTCTTGGGATGAGGATCACATGATTATTATGAGGAGCTTACATAAGCTAGCGTTTCATTTTGAAGCAATTTCATCAAGTGGTAGAGGCTCAAGTTGATCAAGACATTTCAAGGTCATTTGAAGATTCAAAGGTCATGGCAAAAGTTACTAAAAATGGAAAATGACCTATAATTCAAAGTTTCCAAATTTGGCAAGTTTTTGGTCCACTTTCAACTTGACTTTTCAATATCAAAGGAGTTTCAAATGGATTTTTGGTGAACATGAAAGTTGTAGATCTTTGTCTCCCCTTTCCAAAAAGTCCTAATTCATGTCCATATGATGAATGGTTGAGGAGTTATGGTCATCTGATCACAAGGTGTGCATGGAAATTCAAAATGGCATAACTTTTGATATAATGCTTCAAATTGGTTCATTCTTTTTGCAAAGTGCTTCTCATGTTCAAGGCATCTCAAAATGACATCATTTGACTCAATTGTGCAAGCTAAGCCTCAAGGAATCATGGTCAAAAGTCACATTATTTTACATTTGTTCTAAGGATGATATCATGCTACAAATCAAAATTCACAAAGAACCAAGGCAAGGCTTCACTTCAGCATTCTTCATAGACCATATTGGAGTAAAAATGAGCCCTTGCCATGCATGAAAGAGGCGTGTATATTCATTGTTTCAGACATGTTCAAAATGAAGCAAATCTTCACCATTCATTCTTGGCTTAAGATGCAAGCGAAATAATCTTCAAATCTTGACCCTTGGTTGTTCTTGAGTGGATTAAAGCCCTAGCATGGAGCTGAACACGTGCATTATGGCCATGGGAGCTCATTTTGCATTTTTACAATTTGCTTCATAACTCACTAATCATGATTAGCAAATGGAAAAGATGATTATAAGTGTCATTAGCAAGGAGTATAAGTAGCAAAACCCTAATCATAACTGCCATAACTGCATTTTCAGATCTAGAATCCAAGAAATTCTCTCAAAATCTCTCTCTTAGAATTTGCATTTTCTTCACACAATTCTCAAAGATCATTGCATATTCTTGATCCTCATGCTTCATTGAGCAAGAATCATCCATCGTTTGATGCATTTGCACAAGAATTCGACCAATTCAAGAGCATTATCATGATGAACGGATTTGGAAATTGAGGTGCATTCAAGAGGTTTCATCCATTGCTTTTTGCATAAAGCTTCAAAGGAAGTTCAAAGGAGTTGATCTGGAGCAGCTGAGCTCGTGAGATCGCGGTTTCAGAGATCTCCATTTCCAGGTGACTCAAATTTCACTCTCTCCTTTTGTTGTTTTTAGGTCATAGAATTGTAGATCTTGTTGAGTAGGTCACGAATATATGATTAGAATTGAGATTGAGTGAGAATTGAGGATTTCATGGCGACTGAAAGTTTGGATCTAGAAACTTCTCCTCTTCGATTTGCAAAATCTAGGAAGAATTAGGAGAAACTAATAGGATATTTGGAACCAGCGTTGAAAATTGAGCGGAATGGTGGTGGTCTGGTGAATTTCTAGAAAAAATTATGGTGGCGCTACCGTGGGAGCCACCGGGGGGCTCGTCGGGGGAGACGACCGGAGCGGAGCTCCGGCGTCTGCATCATGGCTAGGGTTTGATGAGTGAGCGCCATGTGGAACGATGCGTGGAGGATTGATTGGACGAGTTTCCTTTGACCAAGGCCACGCGTGCATTGACTGATGACTGGGTGGCTGAGTCAATTAGTGAAACCGTGCGTTTCATTGGTTTGAATGTGAGCCGTTGATTTCCAAAGTGCGCCAGATCGTGTGGCTTGTGTTTTCTCTGATTTAATTCAAATAATTCTGTTTCCCTCCATTTTCTATTTCATAATTCAATTATTTTGGTCATTTTGTTTAATTCATAAAAAATCCAAAAGTTGTCCAATTGAGTCCCAATTTTTTTTTCATAGATTTGTATTTGTGTCTACTTTTTTATGGTGTTGAATTCAAGAACTTTTGGTGTCTGGATTTTTAGGTGGAAATTTTTGAATCAATATTGTGCCAAATTGACCTAGTGCATTCAATGTATTGTGAAATCCTCAATTCTGAACCTTTTGATCCACTCTTTTGAATACATGACATTTATACATGACATGAATTTTTGGTCACTGGTTTGGATTTTTTCTCACATGTTATCATCATATTTGACACATAGAGAAAAATGTGACAATTTGTGTCACATTTTTGACATTGAATTGGTGCATTTTTGTTTACATAGCATTTGCATCATTCTGGACTTAATCTTTTGCATATTGAACATTCATGGCATAAAGAACTTATACAAAAAATCCCAAAGTCATTGCATGCATTTCTGATTTGATATGAATTTTCTAAGTTGGAAGTTCATTTTGTGCATATTTTTGGTCATTACATGGCATAAGCAAGTTGAGGCACTTGATCATTGATTTGATGTTGGTCCTTTTGAGGACATTTAGGGGAGTGTTTGAATGTGTGATGTGCAAAGGGATGGGTCCTGGATTGGTCATTTGGTTAGGTTTTGAATCTTGTCTTTATACTAGGGTTTTGACCCAATTTTGGGGTTTGCTTTTGGTCCATTCTTTGACTTGGTTTGGGGTCTTCTTTGTAGTGTGAGCCTTTGCCTCTTTTGCATTGGTTTGATCCCTGATTTTTAAGTCTTGAATCATTTGGTTGGTGCATTCATTCAAGTCTTACTTCATTTGGTACTTATTTGAAGGTTGGGAACACAAGTGAATTCTCAAGGAGACTTGTAAGATACTGAGGGAGTGGAGGTTCTTATTGGTATGAGATGACTTGATGGGCTTACAAATTGGATTTGTGACTCATTAAAGATGATTTTAGAAGCATGACCCTACTGACTTTTGAACTTTGGAATGGTTTGAGGCTTGTGGTGACTTGTTGAAGTGATTTAGGCCTATTTTGGAGCTTTTGAAGCAACTGAATGATATTTGAGGTATGGTGGGTCTTTGGCCTTGGTGATTGATGTTTAGGGGTTCATATGGTGCTGTTTGAAGCTTATGATCATTGATTGGAATTTATTTGGGGTTCTCACATCTTTTGGAGGCTTTGAGAAGTGTTTGAGGAGTTGTGAGCAAGTTTGAGTGCAAGCTTGTTCTGCTTGAGTTTTCAAGGGGTTTATGGTTGATTTTGGATCATTGGATTATGGATTATTGGGTGGTCATGTGAAGGAGCCTACTTCTGACTTGGAGTGATTTTGGTTCAATTCATCTCATGCCATTGTTTGTTTATGCTTTGTTGTGTTGATTGGATGTACATAAACTAACTTTGTCTGGTGTTTCAGGTTTGGATACTCATCATTGATGATTGGGTTTGTTCTCACCCTGTGAGATACAAAATGCATTGAGTTCTAACCTATGTTTGTTTTGTAGGGTTTTAATTGATGTGGTGAGCTCATGAGCTTATTTGAGTGCTAGGGCACTTATGCATTGAATTGTGTAACTGTTAGAGGGTTTCACTGCTTGTCTTCTGGTTTTATGACTGAAGTACTAACTGTTTAGTCTTTGTACAGGTACCTTAGTTGCTTACTTGCTTTAGCTCTTGCTTGAGCATTAGATTATGGTTGACACACCACTCAGGTAGTTAGCTTCTTACTTCATGTAGTCTGGAGTCCTGTCACCTTTTTGGCAGGCATTTTGCTGGCAAGTCCTCCTTCAGAGGCTCTGTTTGTGTTTGTTTAAAATTGTGCCCAAAGACCTCCAAGAAGAGGCATGTGTTATTTGATAAGACCTCCAAGAGAAGAGGCAATTGACGGATAAAAGGGATTAGTAATCGATCCCCCATTATTCAGTGTGTCGTTCTTTATGCTCGCACTACGTGTTGATGCTTCTGAACATGTACCCCAGATCTTTTGTCCAGAGTCTGTCTAGTGGAAAAGGATCCCACTTTCTGGATCCCCACGCTTTCTATGTCATGAGCTCACCCTGGCCAGGGTTAAGAGCTATGAGGTCTCATCCTCATTACCATTTTGATCAGCTTCACCCTGACGTTTAATGTTAGTGGTTAAGAGCTACGGATTACCCCTTACAGTTTGGCTTGTTTGTCGAGGTTGATATGACCCCTCTTGACTAAAGTCCACCCATTGTTTGAGCTTCTTGTATGGATATAGTGTGTGATGTTTGTTCACTTGTGTTGGTGTGGCTATTTGCTTTCCTCTTCTCATCTCGATTTCTGTAGGAGCCGTACGATTAGCTTCGGAGGAAGTTGAACATATGTAGAGTTTAGACTTGAGTTGACTCGCGTCCAGGTTGAGTCAAGTTCTTGTTAGAGACCTCAACTTAGGGATATTGATTGCATGACAACTATTAGGCTCGAGTTTCAGTCTCCCTATTAGTTTGTTGTTTCCCTGGTCTATGGTTAGGAGAGTGTTTTACCCCTGGTAAGGGGAACTACGTCGCCCTGATTCTCATACCAGATGAGATATGTAGGCAGGAGGTTGTGAGCAATCTCTCCGGGCACCCTTTTATTTTTTTTTTGTGTGTTCACCCTATTGTTTTTTTTGTGTGTTCACCTTTTTCACCCTTTTCTTTGTTTTCGCGTGTGTTCACCCTTAGTCTCAACTTGTGTTTACCGTTTCATGTCTTTGTTTCGGGCATTTGTTTTCTTTGGTGTGAGTACCCGTTTGTCCAGCGTGTGTGCGTGTGGTATGTTTATACCTTGGGGGTGTTTCTTCTATTATTATCCGGGGTTCACTAGTTGGGGTTCATTTGTGACGATTGTTATTCATATTGGGGTTCACCTTTGGGGTTCATTTGTGACGATTGTTATTCACTTGGGGTTCATCTTTGGGGTTCATTCGTGATGATTGTTATTCATATTAGGGTTCATCTTCGGGGTTCATTTGTGACGATTGTTATTCACTTGGGGTTCATCTTCTGGGTTTATTTGTGACGGTTGTCATTCACTTGGGGTTCATTTTCGGGGTTCATTTGTGATGATTGTTATTCATATTGGGGTTCATCTTTGGGGTTCATTTGTGATGATTGTTGTTACCCGGGGTTCATTTGTGACGATTGGGGTTCATATTGGGGTTCATCTTTGGGGTTCATTTGTGGTGACTGGTTATACATATCGGGGTTTATTTTGGATATTTGGTTACTTTGTTGGGGTTCGTTCTGATAACCTTTTTCTTTGGTGTTCGCTGGTTAGCGTTTGTTATTGTTGGGAGTCGGGTGTAAGTACATGTGTTGGCATTCTGTTTCCTTTTTGTTATTGTTGGGAGTCGGGTGTAAGTCCATGTATTGGCATTCTGTTTCCTTTTTGTTATTGTTGGGAGTCGGGTGTAAGTCCATGTATTGGCATTCTGTTTCTTTTTTGTTATTGTTGGGAGTCGGGTGTAAGTCCATGTATTGGCATTCTGTTTCCTTTTGGGTGTTTCTTTTGACGTCTCTGCGTCCCTTTTTGGTGTCTTGTTTCAGCGTGCGTTAGCCGAGCTACGAGTGCTCTGATTCTCCTCTGGGTAGATAAGATACGTAGGCATAAGATGCGATGTCTTAGCGAGCATGTCTCCTTTCCCCGAACTACGTCGACTCTGATATTTGTTTCTGACAAACTACGTAGGCCCAGGATGCAACATCCTGCCGAGTCCACTTCCTCCGTCTTTTTTTTCTCTTCCCCACCTGTTTATCATTCCAGTTTGTGCAGTTTCTTTGAGCAGTTTATTAGCAACCCTTTCCTTTCCTTTGAGCTATCTTTTAAGCATGGATCCCATCGAGTACGGCAGACGTGAGGGGTGCTAACACCTTCCCCTTGCGTAACCGACTCCTGTACCTTGTAATCTCTGGTCGTAAGACCGTTCCTTTCCCTTTCTTAGGTTAGTCCTGCGCTCCCTTTCCGTCATAGGATGAATAGCATCGGTGGTGGCTCTGTATTTTCCCCGCCGGTTGTTTTTCGCATCGCGACAGCTGGCGACTCTGCTGGGGACTGAAGTTGACCTCTTGCTGGTCCATCTTCCCTAAGCGAGTCAATCCTAGCGCTCTCTAGCGTAGTTTTTAGGGTAGTTTGGGTTGCTTTTACTGCTTTATTTATTGCATTCGTGATTATTATACTGTGATTATATGTATATTTGCATATATGTTTGCATGCATCATATTATCACTGTGTTGGGTTCTGGACAGGTGTTTTTCCTCTGATTTGGGGATGGGTGTTCTGAGTGGGGCTAAAACCCAAGCCCGAGTATACACCTAGGATTAACGTGGTCTCATGTTTCCTCACATGTTAAATCAACATGTTGTTGCGACATGACATACCACAGCCGGACGAGGTTCTTTTGAGAGAGCTCTTCCTTGTGGAGTTTCCACTATGGTTGGGATATCTCTTTTGAGCTGTTGACTTCGGTGACCGTTCTTTCCCGGATCTTTGGTTTAGATGATCTTATGAGAGCTGCACAGCACACCCGGAAGGGCAAACCCGTTGAGTATCTCGTCCGATTATCGAGACCGATTATCCGCCTTAGGATGGCCTTATTAGAATTCACCCGTGAGGGGAGGGGTTTGGTTCCTACAGGTACAGGTTCTGTTGGTGACTCTTTGATGGTGACTTTGGTTCGGTTCGTGATCTGGGTTTCTATTTATAAGTTGGATTTATGGATATTTATTTCTGACACACCGGAGTTCTGTCTGTGGTATTTATTGGCGGGTTCCGTTTATTTCGGATCCCCGGGTGAGATTTGGGGTTACTTGTTCAGATGATCTTGTTGCTATCCGTTCAGTGACTTTCCTGTGATGATGGTGATGTATCCTTCGGTTCCGTTTATTTCGGAACCCCCGAGTTGGATTTGTGGCTACTTAGTCCCTTGGATGGTTGTGATCAGTTCTGGGACCGGAATCCAGTACAGTTGGTGTTCATATGTCTCGGAGGATGGCACTATGCATTGCATGCATGCATCTGCATCATTCCCATTTTGCATTTAGCCGCATCTAACTCATGTTTATCCATATGCCGGGTACATTCTTGATTGAGATCCTGGTTGAGAGACATCCTCACAACTTTCTGTTCCGTACGGCAAAGCCAGATGATTGACGCCAGAATGTTGCTGTCGGATTATTATCCGTATCAATGAAGCCAGGATCGAAGGACAGAATGTTCCTCATACGGATAGACATTGCATTCATGCATGAATCATAATAACTTGTCTTCTATTTTGCAGGTGTCGGTTTCTAACGTGTCTGATTCTTACAGGAATCGTTGCTCGCGCACGCAGAGTTATCCCTCGGCACGTAGCTCGACCGCACAGATACTTTACCAGACGCAACAAACCCAGACTGATGGATTCATCCAACGCTGACATTCTTGAGCTGAAAGAGAAGATGAGTGAGTTGATCAACGCCATGCAAGGGTTCACCCTGGGGCAGAGAGCACTCACCGAGAAGGTGGAGAAGCTTGAGCTGGCTTCGATCGCCAATAATGGCAATAGTCAAGAGGGTAACTCCAACAATGGTCCTGGTGGTTCTAGGGGTGGTAGCGATCCCAGAAAGAAGGCAACTAATGGTGGTGTAGTCATCAACAATGGCGGAGGTCTTGGTTTTGCTGCAGGCAGTGGCCCAGGTCATGTTGGCAACACCTTGAAGGAAACTCAGTTTTCTCCTTTCTTTGGGGCTGTGGAGGATAAAGAAGAGGATCAGTTCTCTATGCTGAATGAGCAGTTCGGTCACTATGGTGTTCAACCGTCGAACAAAGAGATTCAGGTACTAGCATAAAAGATTAGGGCTCTGGAAAGCCATACCACTCCTGGGACTATTAACATGACAAATATGGGGCTGGCTGAGGGGATTGTGATCCCACAGAAGTTCAAGGTGCCCACGTTTGATAAGTACAATGGGAGTTCTTGCCCGGAAACTCATCTTCAGGCCTTTGTTCGAAAGATATCTGCCTATACCATGGATCAGAAGCTCTGGATGTACTTTTTCTAGGATAGCTTATCTGGCGGGTCTCTCGAGTGGTACACCAAGCTGAGATCGTCAAATATAAAGAGCTGGCAGGATTTGGAGGATGCTTTCTTCAAACAATACCAATTTAACGCTGACATGGCACCAAGCCATACCCAGCTGCAGGGTATGTCTCAAAAGCCGGACGAGGGGTTTAAAGAGTATGCACAAAGGTGGAGAGAGTTGGCTGCCAGAGTTCAACCCCCATTAGTGGATCGGGAGATGTCAGACTTGTTCATGGGTACTCTTCAGGGGATTTTTGCTGAGAGGATGGTGGGATGTCCAGTTACTGGTTTTGCAGATATAGTAGTGGCTGGTGAGAGGATTGAAAGCTGGTTGAAAATGGGAAAAATACAAGGAAATGCTCCGTCGTCTGGAGTGAAGAAGCCCTTCGAAAATGGGCAGCGCAAGAAAGAGGGTGACTCGAGTATTGTGTATGTCCAGAGAGGACACGGTAGGGATCATTACTACCAGCATACTACTGCAGTAACAATTCCTGCTGGTAATCAACCAGCACAACAGCAACAGCAGCCACCTCAGCAGAGAAAACAAAGGGCTGGGTACCAAGTTAGGGGAAGGATGGCAGATCTCCAGTTTGATAGGCCACCCATGACATGTGCCCTTCTGTTGAAGAAGTTGAAGGATCTCAGGTTGGTACAGTTGAGGACGTTAGCTCCGTTAAGACCGGATCAGAGGCCTGCAAGTTATGATGAGAACGTCAAGTGTGAGTTCCATTCTGGTGCTCCCGGGGCACAATATTGAGGGTTGTAAAGCCTTTAAGCATGTTGTTCAAGACTTGGTGGATTCCAAAGCCATCAATTTTGCACCAACGCCGAATGTTAATGCTAATCCCATGCCGACGCATGGTCAGATGACGGTGAATGTAATTTCTAAGGGTAAAGGTAAAATCAGGGTGACGGATGTGGATCAGTTGAAGACCCCAATGTCTGTGGGTGAAAAGACTGACAGTGACTGCGAGCTCGACTCATGGATAAAGCCGTGCGTACCAGGAATGGAGATCCAGAACTGGAAAGCCGAAAAGATCATCACGGTCACTCTGCGTGAAGAGTAATATTTCTGTTTGTTAATTCTGTTTGCATGAAAGGCATACGTTTTGCCCGAAACGTAATGGTCCATTGTAAGGGCCACCTCATGTTTCATTTTGCATTATTTGCATCATTAATAAACGGATGTTTTTCGCATTAAAAGCGGTGTTCTCTGTTTTTCATTTATTTTTGCAGTTTAAAAAAATAATAATAATAAAAATGGCAATGTTTATTTTCATTTTCCTTCCTTTTAATTTGTCTCATTCCGACCCTAAATCAATGCATGAATCAACATTCATGCAGATGCGATTATTCTCCGGATCTCATTAATGACAATTCTGTTACACCCCTATATGACTTCGACAATCCAATCTATCATGCCGTAGAAGAAGGCGAAGAAGATTGTGAACTGCAGGAAGAGTTAGCCAGGTTGTTGAAACAAGAGGAGAATGTGATTCAACCGCACGAGGAGCAAGTTGAGATTGTGAATCTAGGCACCGAGGAGGTCAGAAAGGAAGTAAAAATTGGGGCCCGCTTTGGAGATGAATGTCAAGAGCAGAATGGTAGCATTGTTGAAAGAGTATGTTGATATCTTCGCCTGGTCTTATCAAGATATGCCAGGGTTGGATACCGATATTGTTGTACACAAGTTGCCATTGAGAGAAAATTGTCCTCCAGTAAAGCAGAAGTTGCGCAGAACTCGACCCGAGATGGCCATGAAAATTAAAGAGGAGGTATAAAAGCAGTTGGATGCTGGTTTCCTAGCTGTCACTAATTATCCGCCTTGGGTCGCGAACATTGTGCCGGTACCAAAGAAGGATGGAAAGGTGAGGATGTGTGTGGACTACCGGGATTTGAACAGAGCTAGCCCGAAAGATGATTTCCCATTACCTCACATCGATGTGTTGGTAGATATTACAGCTCAATTCTCGGTGTTTTCCTTCATGGATGGCTTTTCTGGCTATAATCAAATTAAAATGTCGCCAGATGATATGGAGAAAACAACGTTCATCACACCGTGGGGCACTTTTTGTTATAAGGTGATGCCATTCGGTGTCAAGAAGGCCGGTGCCACGTATCAAAGAGCTATGGTGACCTTGTTTCATGATATGATTCATCATGAGATCGAATGCTATATTGATGACATGATAGCAAAGTCACAAACAGAAGAGGGGCATCTGGAAGACTTGGCCAAGTTGTTTGACTGGTTGAGACAATTCAAATTGAGGTTGAATCCGAATAAGTGCACTTTTGGAGTGCGGTCTGGCAAATTGCTGGGGTTTATTGTAAGTGAAAGAGGAATCGAGGTTGATCCTGCTACAGAAAAAGCGATACAAGAAATGCCTGAACCAAGGACATAAAAAGAGGTTCGTGGTTTCTTAGGTAGATTGAACTACATTTCACGGTTCATATCTCATCTAAAAGCCACGTGTGAACCCATATTCAAGTTGTTGAGAAAAGATCAAACGGTCAGGTGGAATGATGATTGCCAAGCGGCATTTGAAAAAATAAAAGAATATTTGCAAGAGCCTCCGATTCTGATGCCTCCTGTGGAAGGGCGGCCGTTAATCTTGTACTTGACAATCCTTGAGGGGTCTATGGGGTGTGTACTGGAGCAGCATGACGAGTCTGGTCGAAAAGAGCATGCAATTTATTACCTTAGCAAAAAGTTTACCAACTGTGAAACAAGATATTCACTGCTCGAGAAAACTTGCTGCGCTTTGGCATGGGCTGCTCGCCGACTGAGACAGTATATGCTGGTTCATACCACTTTGTTGATTTCCAAGATGGATCCGATCAAGTATATATTTGAGAAGCCAGCATTGACCGGACGGGTTGTGAGATGGCAAATGATTTTGACTGAATACGATATCTAGTAAACTTCTCAATAAGCAATAAAGGGGAGTGTATTGTCTGATTACCTCGCCCAGCAACCCATTGAGGATTATCAACCGATGAAATTTGAGTTCCCCGATGAGGATATCATGTTTCTCAAATCGAAATATTATGAGGAACCTATCCCGGAGGAGGGGCCTGACCCGGAGTCCGAATGGATTCTGATGTTTGATGGGGCCGTTAACGTGAATGGTGGCGGAGTTGGTGCTGTTTTGGTTACGCCGAAGGGATCCCACATTCCTTTTGCTGCCCGGCTAACATTTGAATGCACCAACAATGTGGCTGAATACGAAGCTTGTATCTTGGGTGTCGAAGAGGCGATTGATTTGCGAATCAAGAACCTTGTTATTTATGGAGATTCAGCTTTGGTTGTGAACCAGGTTAACGGGAAATGGCTTACGCATCAATCCCACTTAATTCCATACCGGGATTATACGAGGAGATTGTTGACGTTCTTCACCAAGGTGGAATTACACCATGTGCCGAGGGAAGAAAACCCTTTAGCAGATGCCTTGGCTACTCTGGCCGCTTTGATTAAAGTGCAGTGGTGGAATCAAGTTCCTAGTGTTGAGGTGGGACGGCTGGATAGACCGGCTTATGTGTTTGTTGTCGAAACAGTGCCTAATGATGAAAAGCTGTGGTATTATGACATCAAGCATTATCTGGAGACCCAAGAGTATCCCGAGGGAGCGTCTAAGAAGGACCAAAAGACTCTGAGGAGGTTGGCCGTGGCGTTCTATCTGAATAAAGATGGGGTTTTGTACAAGAGGAATTTTGATTGGGTTTTGCTCAGATGTGTCGATGACAAAGAAGCAAGCCAATTGATGAAAGAGGTGCACGAGGGATCGTTTGGTACCCACGCCAGCGGGATTGCGATGGTGAAAAGGTTGCTAAAGGCTGGATATTACTGGATGACAATGGAGGCTCAGTGTTTCAACTTCGTGCGGAAATGTCATAAATGCCAGATTTATGCTGACAAGGTGCACGTGCCTCCAAATCCGTTGAGTTTGATGTCGTCTCCGTGGCCGTTTGCTATGTGGGGCATTGATATGATCGGAAAGATCGAGCCTACGGCTTCAAATGGGCACCAGTTCATATTAGTGGCTATTGATTACTTCACCAAGTGGGTGGAAGCGGGGTCTTATGCAAACGTGACGAAACAGGTCGTGGCCAGGTTCCTGAAAAGAGACATCATTTGCAGATATGGGGTTCCCGAAAGAATCATCACTGATAATGGTTCTAATCTCAACAACAAGATGATGGTAGAACTGTGCCGGGAGTTCAAAATCGAGCATCATAATTCTTCTCCTTATCGTCCAAAGATGAATGGGGCGGTCGAGGCGGCTAATAAGAATATTAAGAAGATTGTGCAAAAAATGGTCGTGACCTATAAGGATTGGCACGAGATGTTGTCGTTTGCGTTGCATGGGTATCGAACCTCAGTGTGTACATCTACTGGGGCAACGCCTTTCTCGCTTGTGTATGGGATGGAAGTTGTGCTACCAATTGAGGTCCAAATTCCGTCATTGAGAGTCCTGATGGATGTGAAGTTGGAAGAGGCTGAATGGGTAAGGACTCGGTATGAAGAGTTGAGCCTGATTGAGGAAAAGAGGCTGGCGGCCATTTGTCATGGGCAGTTGTACCAGCAGCGAATGAAGCGTGCTTTTGACCGAAAGGTGCAACCTCGTGTGTATCATGTGGGAGATATGGTGTTGAAAAGGATCCTTCCTCCTCAGAACGATCGTCGGGGCAAATGGACACCCAATTATGAAGGTCCATTCGTGGTCAAGAAGGTTTTCTGTAGCGGAGCCTTGTTGTTGATGAGCATGGATGGTTAGGATTTTCCATCCCCTCTGAATGCGGACGCAGTTAAAAAATACTTCGTATAAGAGACCCGCTGGACGGAAAGAATAAAATAGTCCAGGCAAAAATGGGCATCCCGGCGAACAAAAAAAAATGAAAATGAAAAAGGTTCGGGCAAAAATTAGGTATAAAAAGGAAAAAAATGTACACCCGGCAGGTCGAAAACCCCGCAAGGGCGGCTTGGGCAAAAAAGGGTATCCCGGTGGACTGAAAACCCGAAAGGGCGGTCCAGGCAAAAGAGGGAGTGAAACGAACAACTGCGTCTAGCATGGTCGTTTGTACTGTTGGATACGACACGTGGGTAATCTAAAAGAGGAGATCGGTCAGAAGCGTCTTGTTTCGGAAGGCAGAAAGCGCGGAGAGTCTTGAGCACATATGGGTTGTAACCGGGTTGGAACTCGATGAGATCACGGGTTCAGATTGCCATTAGGATAGATTTTCCTTTTGTGCGCAATTACCTCTTTTCAGGGATTGCTTCCTGTGTACTGCTCAGTTACCGAGCCACCTTTGCCAATCAATAAAATGCATATTCAGTCAAATAATTTTGTTTTTGTTTTCATTACCGCTTTGATTGCAAAAACATCCGTTTATTTTGATAAGAATCTTTGCATTTTGATATGTAGGGGTCTCTTCCAATGCATGTTTAGAGGATTGAAACTTGAAATCTTATTCGGAAGGTAGAGTGACCGGGGTGTTGAAATTTTGGCACGCCTGGGGCATGTTTTATCTGACGATCTCTTTTGCAGGTGTTGTTGGTTATTTTCACTCATTTGCAGGTTGTGGTGCGAAGCGTTTCTTTTTGAGGTCTAATCGGGGACGAGCAATTGAATAATGGTGTAGAGACGGCAAAAGAATTGTGACGATCCTAGAGGGTTAATCAAGAAGACTCTTCAAAGTTTGAGGACTGGAGAGTTGGCACGAATCTAAGAAGGTCGATTTTCTTGAAGTAGGGAGAAGTCGAGAATACAAGGTGATGAATCAGAAAAGACCAGATGAGTCTGGGAGCTCTCAAAAGTGGAAAGTTGACACTGTGGTTAGATGGTGAATACCAGGGTTCGACGAGTCGACGGGTGTTCCGTGTCAAATACTTCGTATCTCCCCAGCGGGTTCAAGGTCGGTGTTTCCTCAGCAGTCAAGCCTGAAGGTTGTTGTTCCCCCGGAAGGGGTGTGCGTTGGTAGTTTTTTCCCCAGTGAAGTCGCCAAGCAGATCGAGTTCAGTAGAGGTCATCCCCAGTGAGGGTTACTCTTTCCTCGACATCAGTGTTATCCCAAGCAGGGTTGGAGATTGGAGCGATAGCGAGTTCCTCAACAGAGTTGCTCGTGCCGTCCCCTGAGGGGGATACTTTTTATGCATTCATCATTTAGAGAAGCATAGCATATTGCATAACTAATTGCGTAGCATTTCCATGGTTATGGAGCATTACGATGTAAAACTCATGCATCAGCATTGCAAGCATAAGCTAGTCTCGAGCCGTGGTTGCCGTTTGAGAGTTGGTTTAGTTGGTTGGTGAAGATGTTACTCTGAGGAGTTCGGCATCGTGATTTTGAATCAACAGTATTCCCCAGTAGCACGATATTGGGGGAAGAGATTCCGTCGTCCGGAGATGGAAATGAAGATTGGAGAACGTTACGCGATCAGCGCGGAGATTGGGGTCCTCCAGGAGAAGAGGAAGTGCTGGGCATTTTCTGGAGAACGGGGTTCAACTAGAGATGGAGTTTGGAATTGAAGATTGTATCCAGGATGAGGTCCTCAGGATTGTCTTCTGATCATGTGTCACCTTAGACTTTGGCGAGGCCAACAAAAGTCGTTATGGGTGTCTTTAGAGGAAGAAATGCACATGTTGCCTTCCTTTTATGAAGGGGTACCCTCTGGTATGTCGCCCTCAGAGTGGTGGTTGGTGTTATTTCCGATGTTGCCAACGGAATTATCACAAGAGAATGGAGAACGGGGTTCAAATGGAGAAAAGGAGACACATGGGTCTTCTAGAGAATGGGGTTCACAATGATGATCGAGAGTTATCGTCGGGCGACTGGGGTTCAAATGGAGAACGGGGTTCATTGTTTGGCAGCAAGAATGACATGAAGTTGTTGGGGTTCAAATGCGGTGATCAGGGATCATCCGCGCGAGAAAAAATATTTGTGTAGGGGTCCAAGAAAAAAAATCAAAGAAGTTTTTGGGGTTCAAGAAAAGCAAAAAAAAATAATAACAAAAAGAAAATTTCCAGTGGAGTGCAAATTGTTCGTTTGTTCTTGGTATTCAACCACTCTTCACCCTGATCATATGAAAGCCGAGGCTGTTCATATGGACAGGTTCATAGTGGATTGAATAGGGGCAGCTGTAACACTCCAAAATTTTCCCTCCTCTTCTTGAGACTAGTTTGGGGCACTGCATTTCATGTTTTAGGGCATTAGGCATTGCATTTTGCATCTCATATGAAAATGAGAAGGTCATCCTCCAAAGTCTTTTCAAAAGATGGGGAGGTTAGGCGATTCAAGCCTGAGGGTCTCTATGAATTGATCATCAACCATCTGAGGGTATGGGCTCCAATTAGGGTTTCTTGATTCTTCAAAGATTTTGAGCATCATCTTATCTACAAGGATATATCACCATCATCATGGTTCTATCATCATCAAGGGTTTCAGAGTTCATCCTCAAGATCATCTGGATTAGGGTTGTGACCTCTAGTCAACCCTAGTCAATGCAATTCTTCCAACTAGGGTTTCTCAAAGAGATGAGGTATTTTCTTGGGATGAGGATCACATGATTATTATTAGGAGCTTACATAAGCTAGGGTTTCATTTTGAAGCAATTTCACCAAGTGGTAGAGGCTCAAGTTGATCAAGACATTTCAAGATCATTTGAGGACCAAAAGTCAACTGTGCAGTCAACTGAGGGCTATGAGGTGGGGAAATGAGTTGAGACACCTCAATCATGTTCAAATGGGGTCTATTCATCATTCTAAACCTCCATCTTGAAGATTCAAAGGTCATGGCAAAAGTTACTAAAAATGGAAAATGACCTATAATTCAAAGTTTCAAAATTTGGCAAGTTTTTAGTCCACTTTCAACTTGACGTTTCAATATCAAAGGAGTTTCAAATGGATTTTTGTTGAACATAAAAGTTGTAGATCTTTATCTCCCCTTTCCAAGAAGTCCTAATTCATGTCCATATGATGAATGCTTGAGGAGTTATGGTCATCTGATCACAAGGTGTGCATGGAAATTCAAAATGGCATAACTCTTGATATAATGCTTCAAATTGGTTCATTCTTTTTGCAAAGTGCTTCTCATGTTCAAGGCATCTCAAAATTACATCATTTGACTCAATTGTGCAAGCTAAGCCTCAAGGAATCATGGTCAAAAGTCACATTATTTCACATTTGTTCTAAGGATGATATCATGCTACAAATCAAAATTCACAAAGAACCAAGGCAAGGCTTCACTTCAGCATTCTTCATAGACCATATTGGAGTAAAAATGAGCCCTTGCCATGCATGAAAGAGGCGTGTATATTCATTGTTTCACACATGTTCAAAATGAAGCAAATCTTCACCATTCATTCTTGGCTTAAGATGCAAGCGAAATAATCTTCAAATCTTGACCCTTGGTTGTTCTTGAGTGGATTAAAGCCCTAGCATGGAGCTGAACACGTGCATTATGGCCATGGGAGCTCATTTTGCATTTTTGCAATTTGCTTAATAACTCACTAATCATGATTAGCAAATGGAAAAGATGATTATAAGTGTCATTAGCAAGGAGTATAAGTAGCAAAACCCTAATCATAACTGCCATAACTGCATTTTCAGATCTAGAATCCAAGAAATTCTCTCAAAATCTCTCTCTTAGAATTTGCATTTTCTTCACACAATTCTCAAAGATCAGTACATATTCTTGATCCTCATGCTTCACTAAGCAAGAATCATCCATCGTTTGGTGCATTTCCACAAGAATTCGACCAGTTCAAGAGCATTATCATGATGAACGGATTTGGAAATTGAGGTGCATTCAAGAGGTTTCATCCATTGCTTTTTGCATAAAGCTTCAAAGGAAGTTCAAAGGAGTTGATCTGGAGCAGCTGAGCTCGTGAGATCGCGGTTTCAGAGATCTCCATTTCCAGGTGACTCAAATTTCACTCTCTCCTTTTGCTGTTTTTAGGTCATAGAATTGTAGATCTTGTTGAGTAGGTCACGAATATATGATTAGAATTGAGATTGAGTGAGAATTGAGGATTTCATGGCGACTGAAAGCTTGGATCTAGAAACTTCTCCTTTTCGATTTGCAAAATCTAGGAAGAATTAGGAGAAACTAATAGGATATTTGGAACCAGCGTTGAAAACTGAGCGGAATGGTGGTGGTCTGGTGAATTTCTGGAAAAAATTATGGTGGCGCTGCCGTGGGAGCCACCGGGGGGCTCGTCGGGGAAGACGACCGGAGCGGAGCTCCGGCGTCTGCATCATGGCTAGGGTTTGATGAGTGAGCGCCATGTGGAACGATGCGTGGAGGATTGATTGGACGAGTTTCCTTTGACTAAGGCCACGCGTGCATTGACTGATGACTGGGTGGCTGAGTCAATTAGTGAAACCGTGCGTTTCATAGGTTTGAATGTGAGCCGTTGATTTCCAAAGTGCGCCAGATCGTGTGGCTTGTGTTTTCTCTGATTTAATTCAAATAATTCTATTTCCCTCCATTTTCTATTTCATAATTCAATTATTTTGGTCATTTTGTTTAATTCATAAAAAAATCCAAAAATTGTCCAATTGAGTCCCAATTTTTTTTTCATAGATTTGTATTTGTGTCTAATTTTTTATGGTGTTGAATTCAAGAATTTTTGGTGTCTGGATTTTTAGGTGGAAATTTTTGAATCAATATTGTGCCAAATTGACCTAGTGCATTCAATGTATTGTGAAATCCTCAATTCTGAACCTTTTGATCCACTCTTTTGAATACATGACATTCATACATGACATGAATTTTTGGTCACTGGTTTGGATTTTTTCTCACATGTTATCATCATATTTGACACATAGAGAAAAATGTGACAATTTGTGTCACATTTTTGACATTGAATTGGTGCATTTTTGTTTACATAGCATTTGCATCATTCTGGACTTAATCTTTTGCATATTGAACATTCATGGCATAGAGAACTTATACAAAAAATCCCAAAGTCATTGCATGCATTTCTGATTTGATATGAATTTTCTAAGTTGGAAGTTCATTTTGTGCATATTTTTGGTCATTACATGGCATAAGCAAGTTGAGGCACTTGATCATTGATTTGATGTTGGTCCTTTTGAGGACATTTAGGGGAGTGTTTGAATGTGTGATGTGCAAAGGGATGGGTCCTGGATTGGTCATTTGGTTAGGTTTTGAATCTTGTCTTTGTACTAGGGTTTTGACCCAATTTTGGGGTTTGCTTTTGGTCCATTCTTTGACTTGGTTTGGGGTCTTCTTTGTAGTGTGAGCCTTTGCCTATTTTGCATTGGTTTGATTCCTGATTTGTAAGTCTTGAATCATTTGGTTGGTGCATTCATTCAAGTCTTACTTCATTTGGTACTTATTTGAAGGTTGGGAACACAAGTGGATTCTCAAGGAGACCTGTAAGATATTGAGGGAGTGGAGGTTCTTATTGGTATGAGATGACTTGATGGGCTTACAAATTGGATTTGTGACTCATTAGAGATGATTTTAGAAGCATGACCCTACTGACTTTTGAACTCTGGAATGGTTTGAGGCTTGTGGTGACTTGTTGAAGTGATTTAGGCCTATTTTGGAGCTTTTGAAGCAACTGAATGATATTTGAGGTATGGTGGGTCTTTGGCCTTGGTGTTTGATGTTTAGGGGTTCATATAGTGCTGTTTGAAGCTTATGATCATTGATTGGAATTTATTTGGGGTTCTCACATCTTTTGGAGGCTTTAAGAAGTGTTTGAGGAGTTGTGAGCAAGTTTGAGTGCAAGCTTGTTCTGCTTGAGTTTTCAAGGGGTTTATGGTTGATTTTGGATCATTGGATTATGGATTATTGGGTGGTCATGTGAAGGAGCCTACTTCTGACTTGGAGTGATTTTGGTTCAATTCATCTCATGCAATTGTTTGTTTATGCTTTGTTGTGTTGATTGGATGTACATAAACTAACTTTGTGTGGTGTTTCAGGTTTGGATACTCATCATTGATGATTGGGTTTGTTCTCACCCTGTGAGATACAAAATGCATTGAGTTCTAACCTATGTTTGTTTTGTAGGGTTTTAACTGATGTGGTGAGCTCATGAGCTTATTTGAGTGCTAGGGCACTTATGCATTGAATTGTGTAAATGTTAGAGGGTTTCACTGCTTGTCTTCTGGTTTTATGACTGAAGTACTAACTGTTTAGTCTTTGTACAGGTACCTTAGTTGCTTACTTGCTTTAGCTCTTGCTTGAGCATTAGATTATGGTTGACACACCACTCAGGTAGTTAGCTTCTTACTTCATGTAGTTTGGAGTCCTATCACCTTTTTGGCAGGCATTTTGCTGGCAAGTCCTCCTTCAGAGGCTCTGTTTGTGTTTGTTTAAAATTATGCCCAAAGACCTCCAAGAAGAGGCATGTGTTATTTGATAAGACCTCCAAGAGAAGAGGCAATTGACGGATAAAAGGGATTAGTAGTCGATCCCCCATTATTCAGTGTGTCGTTCTTTATGCTCGCACTACGTGTTGATGCTTCTGAACATGTACCCCAGATCTTTTGTCCAGAGTCTGTCAAGTGGAAAAGGATCCCACTTTCTGGATCCCCACGCTTTCTGTGTCATGAGCTCACCCTGGCCAGGGTTAAGAGCTATGAGGTCTCATCCTCATTACCATTTTGATCAGCTTCACCCTAACGTTCAATGTTAGTGGTTAAGAGCTACGGATTACCCCTTACAGTTTGGCTTGTTTGTCGAGGTTGATATGACCCCTCTTGACTAAAGCCCACCCATTGTTTGAGCTTCTTGTATGGATATAGTGTGTGATGTTTGTTCACTTGTGTTGGTGTGGTTATTTGCTTTCCTCTTCTCATCTCCATTTCTGTAGGAGTCGTACGTTTAGCTTCGGAGGAAGTTGAACGTATGTAGAGTTTAGACTTGAGTTGACTCGCGTCCAGGTTGAGTCAAGTTCTTGTTAGAGACCTCAACTTAGGGATATTGATTGCATGACAACTATTAGGCTCGAGTTTCAGTCTCCCTATTAGTTTGTTGTTTCCCTGGTCTCTGGTTAGGAGAGTGTTTTACCCCTGGTAAGGGGAACTACGTCGCCCTGATTCTCATACCAGATGAGATACGTAGGCAGGAGGTTGTGAGCAATCTCTCCGGGCACCCTTTTGTTTTTTTGTGTGTGTTCACCCTTTTGTTTTTTTTGTGTGTGTGTTCACCTTTTTCACCCTTTTCTTTGTTTTCGCGTGTGTTCACCCTTAGTCTCAACTTGTGTTTACCGTTTCATGTCTTTGTTTCAGACATTTGTTTTCTTTGGTGTGAGTACCTGTTTGTCCAGCGTGTGTGCGTGTGGTATGTTTATACCTTGGGGGGTTTCTTCTATTATTATCCGGGGTTCACTAGTTGGGGTTCATTTGTGACGATTGTTATTCATATTGGGGTTCACCTTTGGGGTTCACCTTTGGGGTTCATTTGTGACGATTGTTATTCACTTGGGGTTCATCTTTGGGGTTCATTCGTGATGATTGTTATTCATATTGGGGTTCATCTTCGGCGTTCATTTGTGACGATTGTTATTCACTTGGGGTTCATCTTCGGGGTTCATTTGTGACGGTTGTCATTCACTTGGGGTTCATTTTCGGGGTTCATTTGTATTGATTGTTATTCATATTGGAGTTCATATTTGGGGTTCATTTGTGATGATTGTTGTTACCCGGGGTTCATTTGTGACGATTGGGGTTCATATTGGGGTTCATCTTTGGGGTTCATTTTTGGTGACTGGTTATACATATCGGGGTTTATTCTGGATATTTGGTTACTTTGTTGGGGTTCGTTCTGATAACCTTTTTCTTTGGTGTTCACTGGTTAGCGTTTGTTATTTTTGGGAGTCGGGTGTAAGTCCATGTGTTGGCATTCTGTTTCCTTTTTGTTATTGTTGGGAGTCGGGTGTAAGTCCATGTATTGGCATTCTATTTCCTTTTTGTTATTGTTGGGAGTCAGGTGTAAGTCCATGTATTGGCATTCTGTTTCTTTTTTGTTATTGTTGGGAGTCGGGTGTAAGTCCATGTATTGGCATTCTGTTTCCTTTTAGGTGTTTCTTTTGACGTCTCAGCGTCCCTTTTTGGTGTCTTGTTTCAGCGTGCGTTAGCCGAGCTACGAGTGCTCCGATTCTCCTCTGGATAGAGAAGATACGTAGGCATAAGATGCGATGTCTTAGCGAGCATGTCTCCTTTCCCCGAACTACGTCGACTCTGATGTTTGTTTCTGACAAACTACGTAGGCCCAGGATGCAACATCCTGCCGAGTCCACTTCCTCCGTCTTTTTTTTCTCTTCCCCACCTATTTATCGTTCCAGTTTGTGCAGTTTCTTTGAGCAGTTTATTAGAAACCCTTTCCTTTCCTTTGAGCTATCTTTTGAGCGTGGATCCCGTTGAGTACGGCGGACGTGAGGGGTGCTAACACCTTCCCCTTGCGTAACCGACTCTCATACCTTGTAATCTCTGGTTTTAAGACCGTTCCTTTCCCTTTCTTAGGTTAGTCATGCGCTCCCTTTCCGTCATAGGATGAATAGCGTCGGTGGCGGCTCTGTATTTTCCCCGCCGGTTGTTTTTCGCGTCGCGACAGCAGGCGTCCGAGGCAAGTGTAAAATAAACCACTTTTACAGAAGAGGAACACAACATAAAATAGTCCTACCACCTTTATAATTTCTCAAATTCAAAGAGAAATACATGTCGCCCAACAGAATCGAAACATGATTCCCAATCAAGAAAATTCTAATGGCGTTAACATCAACAAATCGTCAATGTTAGGGAACAAAGCCAAACCATAGATGAGAAATAGCAAGATAACTTCAAAAGCGTCCATGCTACCAGCTTGAGCAAAAAGAGTAGCTCTACCAATAAGAAACTCAGAAGTTAACCCAAGAATCCCTCCTTTTCTCACCAAATGAGCATCAACCTTAGATTTCTTCAGATGAAGAGCTTCAGCTATGACATGAGATCTCGAGATCTCCTCCAATCCACTGAAAGGTACCTTGTCAGATATGGGTATACCCAAGATATGAGCATACTCCTCCAACGAGAGTACAAGCTGATAGTCGGGAAAAGTGAAGCACCGATGAAGAGGGTCATAGAACTGAACCAAAACACTCAGAAGTCCTTCAACCACACCAGTAGATAATATAGACAAGAGCTTCCCATGACGTTGCTTGAAGTCTAGAGGATCTAATACAAAGGATGATAACTTTCTTAGCTCTTTCAAATTAGGACATCTGAAACTGTACTTCTTAGTGTTCCTTCGTCCACAATCCATGGGCTGAAAATATTTGCAAACAAGACCTTACTTCCTTGAAATTTATTTTTTGTGATGAATGTTATGATGCACATGTATGGATGAATGCAACAATCACATACAAGGGATCACACACAAGGAAAACAGAAACGAAGGTCAAGGGATGGATCAAGTCGTCATCAAGATCAATCATCCATTTTGGTGGATTATAGATTTCACCTTATCAACACCAAAGTTCCATTGATATTGACAAGACTTGATCGGATCAACCAAGAATCAAAGGGTTTATTGTGAGTCATGATCATGGAGTCGGGTTAAGAACTATCCCAAAGGAGTGTAATAAGGGTAAAAACCTGTAGATCATGTTCTACAAAAGTTCCCAGAGTCTTAATCCCATCTATCACAAACTATAGGTTAGGATGACTGACTCATCAACCTATAGCTTTCTCAAGAGAAACTTGTCTGAGTGTAGTATCACGTAACAACCATTATCAAGTCTACACTTGAACATTCTTCACACTACATCCTAAATAGGCCAAGTTGGGCTAAATGTTCTACGGTCCCCAGACCCCAAATTTAGAGAAAGTAATGCCTATCCACGACTTACTCGTGTGACATCTGTAACTCCAAAGAGGTATCCACTGAGTGGGGGATCTCATGTCAACTCTTTCAGGACTACTCCTTCAAAGCCAACATGACTATACCACCCTCCTATCTTAGATTGCACTCAAGTCCGGGTTAGAACGTATCTCACCAGACAGAGATCACCAAGCACAACAGACCGAGGATCACACAACAATATATATAAACAAACAATCAAATATACAAATATATACATAAAAAAGTAGGCTAAACCCACCAAGGACTACTCCCCAGCAGATTCGCCACTTAATTTCTATAGCGGTAAATTCATGACCATCAAGCTATGGATAAACTTGACGTCAATAAATTCAGAGTCGCCACCGCACTTTTATTGTTTCCAAAGGAAAAGGGAAAAAGTACGAACAATACCCAAAGATAAGATGTTTTCAAATCAAAACTAATAAAATGCCAGAGATTACATGTAAGGGAGTTGGTTACACAGAGGGAAGGTGTTAGCACCCAAAGTGTCCTAGGTACTCCTAGGGAGCCCTTTTTTTGTGTGCAAGTGTTTTGGTCAAAATGATGTTTGAAAAAAATATGGAGTGAGGGGATGAGAAAATAATTCTTTAATTATGTTTTTGTGTTTGACAAGACCTTCGGTCTTATGCCTACGTACTAACATAAAAATGAGGGATCAAATCCCCGTAGTTCGTGGTAAAAGTTTCAAAGAAGTTGGTGATTTGATTTTAACAAACTTTTAACAAAAAAAGGCACAAAGGGCCAAAGATTTTAATGAGGTTGTTAGTTCTTTTTGTTTTTTGAAATTAAAGCCAATATGGTTAAGTTCATTCACATGTTTGATTAAGAATTCTTTTTGAAAATTCAATGGCATAAGGCCAAAGTTTCTAATCATTAAAACATGTCTAAGTTGAAAAACACAAACAAATAAGGTTTTTGAAAAGAGGGAGAGATTTTGAAATTAAAGAAGTGGGAGGAGATGAAGAGACTATCCTAGAAAAAAAGTAAAAGTTAAGAGTTAAAAACATCTAACCAATGAGATGCAATCCAACAGACAAGAATGTCATATAGAAACCCATTTTCCTTTGGACTTTTAGCAAGCAACAAGCATAAGCAATATCCAAGAAAACCATATAAAGGTAATGGAATCAAATAAAGATATCTAGAATACCCAAGCAAGGAATCCAATAGCTAGCAGTCTTCAATTTCTTCCAATGCATAAGATGAAAATATTCCTTGGGAGATCTCAAAAACAATCATCAGACATAAGCAATCATAATCAGTATAACAATTAATCACCAAGACAAAGTGACAGATGCGTCAAAGTCATTCAAGGCTCTTGCATCAGATGAAAGGTACAAGCAAGGGTAACTCAGTCTCAGATAGTGGCATTGGCCAAGTCCTTAAAGCATAGGATTTTTAGGTCCAAGAGTTCAGATCAAGTCTAATAGTCCACCCAAATGTTTTTTAGGGTTTTTGTTGTTAGTATGTGTTTTAAGGTCCTAAAACCACAAACAAAATCAAAACAAACAATAATATATATAATCACAAGATATGGCTCAAATGAGCAAAGGGAAAAGGACTAAAACATAAACACGTTGCATGAAATGTAAATGACAGATGAATGATAAATGTACTGAAATTTAAATTGTATTAAGTAAATGACTTGAACGTAAAGCAAAACTAATGAAGTGTTAGTCAAATGTTAGTGAAAAGTTTTAATTGTTAAGTCATTCTTTGGAGAACACACAACCATTCATTCACAAGCATGAATCCTTGAACCAAGACATCATCCATGAGAAGGGCTCCAACTTGGATAAATCAACAAGTATGCCACTAGCTCTCATTAAAGAAAAAAAGGTCAAGGCTTCACACAATACCATGAAGAATGGGAGACTTACAATCTCAATTACAAGAATGATATACCTTTGGGGACAGATTTAGCTCTATGTTAAGCAATCATAATTGGACTTATGTAGAAGTCACAACTATCTAAGACTGGACAATAAAAATATAGGTATTGATGCATGTTCGAGATTTGGTACAAAGAACCAATCTCCTAAAACATACCACACACTAAAAAAATGGGAGGGACCTATCTCAGTCTGGCTCATGTTGATTCATCTGACACAAGGTCATTGAAGAATCAACTAGCATTATACATGAAGAGAATTCATTGGTCAATGATGGATTGGGGAAGAGTAGGGATGAAGATGAAGAGGGAAGGGGAAATAGAAACTCAAATTGATCATATGAGGAATTTCATCTGATTAGTATTATCCATTCATTTTGGGAGATCAAATGTACATTTCATCAATCCCCTAAATCCAATAGTATTGGTCAAACAAAAGTCAAATCAACCATGATCAAGGCCAAACAGAAAGTCAAACAACACAAGACCATAAAAATGGCTCAACATAAGTTTCAAGCAATTATTCAATTAAAAATTAATTTAAAAATGAATTAAAATGCATTTTAAAATGGACAAAGCCTCAAATCCCTTCAAAACACCAAATAAATGGCCAAGGGATTTATCCTTGGTCAAACAAGGTCAAAGGACCTTAGACAAAAAATTTCATAATTTTTGGAAAGGCATAAGTATTTTAAAATATTTAAAAACAAGTCAAAAATCATTTAATTCACAAAAAATATCAAAATTAATCCAAAAAATGATTTTAATTCAAAATATGGAAGAGGAAAATATTTAAAGATTTTTGTTGAAAGTCCCATGTTTTTTGGATTAAAAATGAAATTAATATGAATTAAACAAAATAAATGGATTAAATAAAATATCAGAATAAAAAAAGAAAATAGAAAAAACGAGGGCCAGCAGATCTCCCTCATTAATTGAGGTGGCATATCTGATGACCAAGCGCGCGCATTCCACAATAGTCTTCAGTCAACACGGCACAAGTTTGTTAATTAAAACAAATGGCTAAAATTAAAACATTTCAAATGGATCAAATGGCCAAGAGGCGTGACAACACATCACCGGAGCCCTAGCTCCGGTTGTTTTCTTCGGTGGAGCTCACCGGACTGGTCCACCACCAACCATCACCAAAATGAAAAGTGAGGACACTATTTTAAAGAGAAAAATCTCAGGAGCTCGAATTTGGCCTCAATTTCACCTAATTCCAAATATATTGAGAGATACGAGGAACTGAATTTTGAGGTACACGATCTAAGTTGCTTCGATTTGACCTCAAAGTAACTCAATCTTATTTCCGACATTGGTAGGACTAAAGACAACCAATAAACAATTAGAATAGTGGAGAATTGAGTGAGAATCGAAGGCTTCAAATTTTGGAAATTCACCTTCGGGTAGCAGGGATTTGACTGGATCTTGATGCAATTCCAATTGGTTCTTCCTCCTCTTACTTGCAGTGATCAATTGAGATAAAAATTGCTATGAATCCTTGGAGTTCTTGTTCATAAATAGAAGTTGAATCAAGAACTCGATTTAAATGAAATCCTCAAGGATTTCTATAGAGTAGGTTGTGAGTTTGTTTGGCAAGGCTTGGGCAAGGTGTGTTTATCATTTCTGAAGCAACGCTCTTGTATTTATAGGCTATGGAATTCAGTTTTGCACCATTTCAAAATTTGGCCAAAAATAGTAATGTTGTGCATGGGTGCATGGGCATGGAATTAGGCCCAACCAATGATGCAATCCACTTCTAATTCGTGTGGAATTGATGCTGAAGTCATTACATGGAAGCATGCAAAATGAATTAATCACTTCAGTGCAAACGTTGCCAAAACAAACCAAATAAAGGAGCCATGTGCAAGTCCCTCAATTCTTGTACAAATGGAGAGATCTTTGATGCTTTGGAAATGTGACATCAAGGGGAACAACTTTGATGTTGAAGAATTTTTCATTCGGAACTTGGATCATGATGAATTTTAAGGTGGAAGTTGGAGAAAGCTAACATGGTTGAAAATTTTCTAAGTACCAAGTCAAATGACCACTTATTCCACCTTGAATAACTTTTTCTATGAGCTTCAAATGAAAATAGTTTATTAACCAAATTTGTATATATTTCACTCCTAATCAATCTGGTTACAAATGTAACACCATTTGGATTTGGCATGAGGGAGTTATGGGTTTTAGAAGTTGAGGAAAATTGCTTGTTCAATGGTAATGGCCCAAAATGACCTATAATGTTTCCTCTTGGAACATGCCCTTACATGAAAGTTGTTTGTAATATCATAAGAGTAACGTTTCTCTTGGAATCATTTTCATATGACAAATATTGTAGGAGATAAGGTCTATGGAACCCTAGTTTTGACCAGTTGACTTTCTCTAGTCAACTTCTTTGAACCATCTTGCAAAATTGAATTTATCTTGATCCTTGGGACTCATGGAGGATCATATATGCTTGTGATGATGTAAAATGAAGTATCCCTTGATATCTTTGACCAATTTATGAAGAAGCTTGTAGAGGAAGTCACACAAGATAACCAGATGAATTAGGGCTTCCAAGGCAAACAAACTTCAAAATCTTGATGAATTCTTGATCAAATTGACAAATAAAGAACATGGGGATCCATATATGATGCTTATAACCAATTTAGACCATTTTTGGATTGATCTCTTTGTATTTAGGGTCTTAAACCCTAGTTGTGAGCTTAGTGAGGCACATGTGGACACACACACACACCTACAAAAGGAATAAAGACATACATAGACATATTTTTGGTATTTTGGTTAGTAAACAAAATAAAATAAAGTATGATACAATCAAAAGTGCTTGGTGATCTCTCTCAATATAAACTCAATGAATAAGGGGTGAGGAGGATGCCAAGGTGTGATCCCAAAGCCAATGCAAATGATGAGATAACATGAGGGATCTTAGGGTCAAAATTGGGGACTTACAAGTTTCCTGCTGAAATTTATTTTCGTTATTTGGTGACTTATTATATTATTGATGCTATGAGGATGATTTTTTTCGTTGTGAGTTTGAAACTATTTTCATATACTATTTTCTCTTTTATATTAAGGGTTGAGTTTTAGGGTGTTACATTGTGGTATCAGAGTAGGTCGGTCCGTTCGACCAGATTGTGTGAATTTATTTGTTTCCTGTTACGCGACATGTGTGTGAAACACTGTTGTTGTTCGTTTATTTTTCTTACCGCCAACCAGTAGAAGCGGGATCGAAACAAGTGGGGGAGAATCTTTTTCTTCTCTGAGATTCTTCTGGTGTGAAGGATTAGTTTAACGGGATTTTGATTGCAAGAGAGCATGTTTTATTGAGGCTATATTTCTTCTTGACACGAAAAGAGTACCTATTTGAGTTTCATTCCACAGGTCAAGTCGAGATGTCATCAATGGAGAATGATCAGGTGCGCGTTATGCTCGCTTCCTTGAGAGTGGAATGTGATGTGGTGGCTAAGTGATATGCTGAGGATGTGTGAGATTCCTGATGTGTTTCCTAAGGACATTTCAACTTGCAGTCGAAACGAGAAGTTGAGTTCACCATAGATTTCGTACCCGGTACTAGACCTGTCTCAATGGCACCTAATAGAATGTCTGCAGCAGAATTAAGTTAGCTGAAGAGTCAACTTGAAAATCTGTTTGATAAGAAATTTGGTAGACCAAGTGTGTCACCTTTAGGAGCTCTAGTGTTATTAGTGAAGAAGAAAGAGGACAATATGAGGTTGTATGTTAATACCGTCAATAGAATAAGATTACCATCAAGAATAAGTATCCTCTTCCCAAAATCAACGACCTTATGGATCAGTTAGGGCGACCCTGTGTTTTCAGTAAGATCGACTTGAGGTCGGGTGATCTTCAGATTAAGTGAAGGATGAAGATATTTCGTAGTATGCATTTAGGGAACAATATGGTCACTATGAGTACTCAGTGATGCCATTTGGTGTATTTAATACTCCTGGTGAATTTATGGAGTACTTGGTGATGTCATTTAGATGTATTCTCACCCTAGTACTTGGTGATGTCATTTAGATGTATTCTCACCCTCTGTTTGTTGTTGTGGGTTTGTCCTCTTTCGGAGTACATATAACCAGGTACTCAACAAGAGTAGTTGCTTGTGAGTTGGAAGACGGCCTTGGAGGTTCTCTTCATTTATTTTATTTGTTGCTTTTATTTGGTATTTATTTGTTCTGATCTTTAACACAGGGAAATCTGGCGTTATTTATTTTGGAGTTTCTTGCTGAAATTTATTTTCGTTATTTGGTGACTTGTTATATTATTGATGCTATAAGGATTATTTATTTTCCGCTACGAGTTTGAAACTATTTTAATGAAATAAATAATTTGTGTGAAGTAACATTCCTTAACATGTACTATTTTTTCTTTTATATTAAGAGTCAGGGTTTAGGGTGTTACACCAAACATGACCAAACAGAACACATACGCATCAACATAATACATCATCATATCATACGAAAATTCCAGTAGAGTAACGAAAAATAAATTGTTTTGAAATAGCGGATTACTCATATCTGATTTAAACATAATGAAAACAAAGGGCAACAACATAAGCAGAATAAAATATACACCAAACATGAAAGCATAATCGCGACGGAATAGCTCAACATAATAATATACACAACGAAAAATAAAAATTGCAACATAATATACATAACGTTTGAAAGTATAATCACAACAGCATCATGTATGCAACGTAAAATGAAAAGTAAGTAGAATACAATACATGAAGCAATAACATGTTTGAACCGAGTAGCTACCGGATGCAGAGTTATTTCAACTCGCCAGAGTTTTATTAATATCGAAGCTGAGTTGTCGTTATTGCTGGATCGACTTGACGTAGATGATGGATAAAGTATGTTTCACGTCACCAGAGTTGTTGAATATGGAGCAGCAGTGATGGAGTTGTTCGTTTGGTGGTTGTCAGATTTGTCGGAGTGTTTTTCGCCGGAGTTGATGAAGGTTTGTGCAAATGAAGGTTTGGAGATTACACATGCTCAAGTGTGTTTGAATGGGAATTTGGTGATTAAGAAATATATAATGATGATGGAAAGGAGAAATCTGATCCTGATCTTGCGGTTATAAAAAATAGTGGTAGGAATTTAGTGAGAGATCCATGTGATGGTTTGCATTTTGATAAGAATAATAACTTTTAGGGAGAGGAAGACAATCCTCTTGAGCCACATCAAGAAAAATCTATCATGGTCAAGAAAAAGGGTAGGGGAAGAAATAAACTTACTCAGTCTAGAATGGAAATTAACACCTGAGCCATGTAAAGTAAACACAACACCACTCAATGACAGTTGTTTATTGGAAGGTTAGAGGATTAGGAAACCTTGACACTAGGTTGTCTAATAAAAATCTATGTGAACAACAAATGCCTAACTTGATTTTAATTACTTAACCAATGCTTTCTTCTAGTTATTTCCCCACTGAGCGTCTTAAACAAATTAGACTTAAGAGATTTGGATTATAGTTTAGACATAATCATGATTAAACCCTATGGTTTTCTGTCCAAATGATATGAATCCCAGTGTGTTGAGTTTATCTGAACAACATGTAACTTTTACTAGAGAAGTGTATCAAACTAAATTCTTCATTGAAGTTTTATATGCAATTAAATGTGATTTGAATACAATTGTGGAATGAACCTACCAATCTTTAACATGCCAGTCTTGGACCTTTGCATGTTAAGTGAATTCAATACAATTATTGGTTCCCATGAGAAATTTGGTAGATGACCAAAAAAACCTCCACTGATGAGTTTCTTATTTGGACAAATAAAAATGAGCTTATTCATATGGAAAACTAATGGTAGCTATTACATTTGGATTAATGGGAGGAAATGTGTTTCTTACTCTTTTGTCATGCTTAAGAGAGCCATTATAATTAGAAATGGCTAGATAATTGGAACACAGCCAATTGCTCCACATTGATCAAGAATCACTCAATCCAATACCCTATTCTTATCTATTGTGACAAAGGTAGGTTTGATTTGGATAGGTGATTCAAATTTATGAAGTTTTGGACTCAAGATGATAAATATAGACAACTAATTGCTGATAATTAGAATAATAGTGTGGTAGGTTGCCCTATGTTTGTTTTATCTATTAAGTTGAGATCTCTTAAATCTATTCTTAAGAAATTGAACAAAGAGATATTTGGCAATGTTCATCTTAAAGAAACTCAAACTACTGATGAATTTAATAGGATACAAAGCTTAACTAATAGTTCATGTTACAATGATGATCTTGGATGGAGGGAAAAATGCTCAGCTTTTGTTGGATAGGGCATTGCATATGCATGACAATTTTTTGAGGACCAGGGTAAGGAATAAGTGGTTTAAGGATGGAGATAGGAGTACAAAAGTTTTTTAACAACACAGTCAAATTGATATTCTAGTAAAACAAATCACTATATTGAAGATTGACAATACTTTTTAAAGTAGGGAATTGAATTAGATAATCGGGTTAGTAACTTCTACACACAAAAAATAACTTGAAAAAAACTACAGTTATATTGATCTGATGGAGATAACTTTCCCGCAAATTACAACTCATGCGGATAATGAATATCTTAGTAAAATACCTCAATCAGATGAAATTAAGAATGCAATGCATAATATGGATGGTAATTCTACTCCAGTCCCTGATGATTTTGAGGGATGTTTTTTCCAAGACTATTGGGATATAGAAGGGATAAATGTGATAAATTTAGTGAGTCAATTCTTTAAATAAGGTTGGATCCTTCCTAATCTCAATTCAATCATGTGAGTTTGACACCTAAGCTACATGGAGGAGATTATCTGGAGCAATATAGACATCTTGCACTTTTAAATTTTCAATTGAAAATTATCACAAAGGTCATTGCAGACACGTTGGCAATCTAAACTCCTAAAATCATTTCATAACACTAAAGAGACTTCATTATAGGAAAACATATTTATGAGTTCATTGGAATTACTTTATAAGCCATTAATATGTTAGGCATGAAATATTTTAGAGTTAGTATGGAATTGAAGATAGACATCATAAAAACCTTAGACACTTTAGAATGGAAATATCTTATGACGCTAATGCCCGATGTGAATTCCATTCTGGTGCACCCGGTCATTTAGTGGAAAACGGCAAGACACTAAAGTATAAGGTTCAAGAGCTGATTGAGTCAAAGTTTATCACATTCTCTCCTAACGGTCCAAACGTGAATAACAATCCCATGCATCCCACAACAAACCCATGGTAAACATGATGGAAGAAGAAGAAGGAAAGAAGTTGGTGCTCAAGGTGGATGATTTTAAAACCCCTTTATGTGATGTGAAGAAATATATTGATGAACAAATTATTTCCCGGTTGCAACATTGATTGTAAGCGTTGTCTGATTAATTCACAAACTTGTGAAGTCTGAGAGTCGATATACAAGAATTGATGAATCAAGGAGTTATAGTGGAGGAACATCTGTCCACCATTGAAGAAGTCGCTACGTTGGAAATTCCCTATGACCAAGTTCAACCATTGAAGATCCCATATGATTTGACTCCGATGACAATATTTGTTAACCCAGTCGTTCCTTTGACAATAATTGTACCTACCCCTTTCCCATTTGAAGACACAAAGGAAATACCCTAGATGTACGACTCTGCAGTCTACATCTATGGGCAGAAAGTGGACGACGAATCTTTGGCATCCAAAAAGCCAACTGTCAATATTGCTGGAATTGGAGGAGTAACTCGAAGCAGAAGAATATTTATGCAAGTGCCTCCTATAAATGATAATATTGGAACCTCAAGCCAAGACAAGGGTAAACAAATTGAGGACGATTAACAAGGGCATGATTCTACCAAAAAATGACTCTGGTTAGCGAAGTGGAAGAATTCATGTGCATCATGAGGAAAAGCGATTACAAAGTGGTTGAACAACTCAACCAAACACCATTAAAAATATCGATGTTTTCCTTGTTAATGTGTTCAGAAGTCCATAGGGATGCCTTGGTAAAGTTTTTGAGAGCAACCCATGTTCCTTAAGAGATTTCAGGATGTCAATTTGAAATGGTCGTGAATAATATTTCCTCAAGTGTTAGTTTGGAATTTAACGATGATGAACTCCCGTTCGAAGGAAGGAATCATAACAAAGCTCTACACATTTCCATTGAGTGTGTAGACATAATCTTTTCAAGGGTTTCGGTAGATACATGTTCATCTTTGAACGTTCTACCGAAAAGTTCTTTATCAAAAATAACCATCGAGGGATTGGTGATAAATCCAAGTGAACTGATAGCGAGAGCATTCAGTGGATCTAAAAGGAAAGTTATTGGAGAAGTGTACCTTCCGATTAAAATTGGACCCCATGCATTTTTTATCACTTTCTATGTCATGGATATCTACCCATCCTACAGTTGTCTTCTAGGAAGACCATAAATTCATTCGGCTGGAGCAGTCACATCGACTCTCTACCAAAGGCTCAAATTCTTGATCAACAACAAGCTGGTAGTAGTAGAAGGTGAGGAAGATATAATGGTGAGTCATCTAGCGTCATTTTGCTATGTTGAAGTTGGGGGAGAAATTCACGAAACGCCCTTTCAAGCTTTTGAGGTAGTGAGTATGGTGATGGTTCTGCCTGCAAAGGAAGCCAAGAAGGATGAACTACCCATGGTCTCATGGAAAGATGTGAGGATAGTGATCAATGCCGGACACCCCGAAGGTTGTGATAAGGTTATTTATTTGTCGGTTAATAAGGATCGCTTTGGCTTGGGATGTCATTCCCAACAATCAACTTTGAAGAAACCAATGACAAATACTGATGAGGGACATGTGTTCCCATTACTAAACATCTTTACTAATGTCGGACACCTTGTGGATGGGCAGACCAGTGTAGTAGAGGAAGAGGAAGACAATGTTGGTGATACGTAGGACTTGTGTATTAACGGTTGGAAGGACAATAGCTTGCAAATTGGACATAAACAGAAATGCCCGAAGTTACACTGTTGGAAGAGTAATTTCCCTTTGTTTTTGCTTTGAAAAAGAATCATGGGAACCACTTGTAGGACCCCCTTAAATTTTAAAATTAGTTTAATTAATGAAATCATCATCTTTGCATTCAAATTGTGTTCCTTGTTTTCATTACCTTTGTTTCTTATTTTTTACAAAAAAATGGCAATGTTTTTCTTATTTCTTTTTCAAATTTTCATCATTTCCCACCATTTTCATAAAAATAAAAGCATGAATCATGAATCATGCAGATTCCCCTCGATTGCCACTGATAACAATATTGGTATGGTCCCATATGACTTTGACAATCCTATCTATCACACTCACGAAGACTGTGAAGAAGATTGTGAACTCCCCGAGGAGTTAGCCCAACTATTGTGGCAAGAATAAAAGGTCATCCAACTGCATCATAAATCAGTAGAAGTTATCAACCTTGGGATAGAGGAGGATGTGAAAGAGGTAAGAATAGGCGCCACCCTAAAAGAGGACGTAAAGGAAAAGTTGGTCAAGCTCTTACAATAGTATCTGGATGTGTTCGCTTGGTCTTACTACGACATGCCCAGACTTGACACGAATATTATAGTCCACTGACTACCCCTCAAGGAAGATTATCCTACCGTAAAGAAAAAGCTGAGGAGAAATCGACCTGACATGGCGATAAAAATCAAGGAGGAGGTTCAAAAGCAGCTTGACGCAGGCTTTCTGGTAGTAGCAAACTACCCCCGGTGGATAGTAAACATTGTTCCAGTACCTAAGAAGTATGGAAAGGTGAGAATGCATATTGACT
The DNA here is from genome assembly GCF_024323335.1 of Lathyrus oleraceus. Taxonomy (NCBI): domain Eukaryota; kingdom Viridiplantae; phylum Streptophyta; class Magnoliopsida; order Fabales; family Fabaceae; genus Lathyrus; species Lathyrus oleraceus. The sequence continues at coordinate 557,654,411 of NC_066583.1, read as the reverse complement.
ATAGAGATTTGAAAAGAGCTAGCCTGAAGGATGATTTCCCACTGCCTCATGTTGATGTGCTAGTGGATAATACAACTCAATTCTCTGTCTTCTCTTTCATGGATGGCTTCTCCGGTTACAACCATATCAAAATGGCCTCGGGCGACATGGAAAATACAACCTTCATCATCCTGTGGGGAACCTTCTACTATAAGGTGATGCCTTTCGGCTTAAAGAATGTTGGCACAACATACCGACATGCAATGGTAATGCTCTTTCATGATATGATTCATAAAGAGATTGAAGTTTATGTTGCCAATATGATTGCCAAATCTAAAACCAAAGAGGAGTATCTAGTGAATCTGGAGAAACCCTTTGCAGGGCTAAGGAAATTCAACTTAAGGCTAAACCCCATCAAATTTACTTTTGGGGTAAGATCTGACAAACTTCTAGGGTTCATTGTCAGCCAACGAGGAATTGAAATCGATCCCAAAAAGGTCAAGGCCATACAAGTTATGCCCGCGCCAAAAACTTAGAAGGAGTTCCGTGGATTTTTAGGGAGGTTGAATTGCATCACCAGATTTATATATCACCTCACGGCCACGTGTGATCCAATATTCAAGCTACTTCGCAAAGATCAAGCGGTTGTGTGGAATGACAATTTCCAAAATGCTTTTGAGAAGGTCAAAGAGTATTTGAAAGGACCTCTGATTCTAATGCCTCACGAGGCAGTAAGATCTCTCATCATGTACCTAACAGTTCTTGTGGGATTCATAGGATGTGTTCTCGATCAACACGACGAAATGGGTAGGAAAAAGCACGCGATCTACTATTTGAGCAAGAAGTTCATCGACTGTGAAAGTAGGTATTCAATGCTTGAAAAGACATGTTGTGCACTTGATTGGGCTGCTAAATGCTTAAGGAAGTATATGCTGACACATACAACACTTCTAATATCCAAGATGGATCCTGTCAAATACATCTTTGAAAAGCCTTCTCTGACAGGAAGAGTCGCTCGTTGGTATATGGGCCTAACCGGGTATGACATCCAATATCTCACCCCAAAAATATATCAAAGGAAGTTACTTATCTGATTATCTTTCCCACCAACCCTTGGACGATTATCAGTCGATGCGCTTCGAATTCCCCGACGAGGCATTCATGTTTATAAGGGATTGCAATATTCTCGGCCCTGAGGAAGGACCAGAACCAGGGTCACGTTGGACACTCGTGTTCGATGGTGCTTCTAACATTCAAGGAAATGGAATTAGGGTAGTCACCACATCCACAACTGGTTTTCATCTACCCTTCACCACAAGGTTATGCTTCGCTTGCACTAACAACATGGCGGAGCATCTTCGATATTGAAGTTGCTATTGACCTAAGGATCAAGATCCTTGAAGTCTATGGGATTCAGCCTTGGTAATCAGTAAAGTAAAGGGAGATTGGGAGGCTCGTGATCACAATTTGATCTCGTACAAAGAGCATGTCTTGAAGCTAATCCCATATTTTGATGAAATCACATTCCATCACATTCCTCGAGAGGAGAATCAGTTGGCCGAAGCCCTAGATACTCTTTCATCCATGTTTAAGGTTAAGTGGAAAAATTAAGCACCATCTATCCATATTGATTACTTGGGCGAACCAGCCTACTGTCTAGCAGCCGAAGATGAATCTGATGGCCATCCCTGGTTTTATGATATCATGAGGTACTTGGAGAGGCAATAATATCCAAAGAATGCATCCATCACGGATACAAAGTACCTTTGAAAGCTCTCAGCCAAGTTCTTTTTTAGTGGAGGGGTATTGTACAAGAGAAATTATGATTCGGTATAGCTCAGTTGCATGGACAGACAAGAAGCAAACCGAATTATAATGGAAATTCATGAAGGCTCCTTTGGGACGCATGCCAGTGGAAACACAATGGTCAAGAAGATCTTGAGGGCATATAATTATTGGATGACTATGGAGGTTGATTGCTACCGCCACGTGCAAACATTCATAAATGCCAGATCTACGCTGATAAGATACATGTGCCACTAGTTCCACTTAATGTCTTGACATAACCTTGACCTTTCTCCATGTGGGGCATTGACGTGATTAGACGCATCGAGTCGACTTCCTCGAATGGCCATCATTTTATCTTGGTAGCCATCGACTATTTCACTAAATGGGTGGAAGTAGTCTTATATACAAACGTCACAAGACAAGTGGTGACTCGTTTCTTGAATAAAGAGATCATATGTTGTTATGGGGTCCCAAACAAAACCATTACTGCTAATGGTTTTAACCTCAATAAAAAAATGATGAAAAAACTATGCAAGAACTTCAAGATCGAACACCATAATTCATTGTCATATCGCCCAAAGATGAATGGTGTTGTTGAGGCAGCCAATAAGAATATTAAAATGATCGTGAAAAAGATAGTGTAAGCCTACAAGTATTGGCATGAAAAAGATGGTTGCCCTCGTGGAAGTATGTACTGAAGTGCGGTAGCCATGCAAATCCTTCAAAGACATAGGGATTGTAGCAGAAATTGAAACTCAGTGGAAATCCGAGTTTTTCTCATTGCCATTATAGTTTTCCTTTTCTTTTTGCAATCACCTCTTTTAGGAATTTCTTCCTCGTGTAACTTACCCATTTGTGGGATCATCTTTTATCAATAAAGTTTTTTTTATCAAATATGCTCAATACTTTTATTTTTCCTTCTTTGTTTGTGAAGTGTGAATTTCTTTAATAAATATTTCATTGAAAATTTTGGGTTAATAAAAAAAACTTTTGAAGGAAAACATCGAAGTTACTATCCTTTCAAAGTATATAAAGGTAATACTCTCCTTTCAAAGTATATAAAGTTAACCATAATCCAATATGCTTGATATGCCCATACACCGCAAATCCACAAAGTCCCTTGGACTTGGCCAGACCAAGGAATCCTCATCAGGATGGTCCACAGCTAGCAGTAAATGGACCAGACGTAGTCTGAATGTTAGAAGATCTAGATTGAGATGGTAAGAAGTCAGAACTTCGCTCTCCCCAAGAAAACTTAAAGCCCAATCATGATTGGCACCCCCAAACAAATCTTTACCATAAAGCTCAATCATACTTGACACAATCCATAGACCATACATTTTCATATCCCCCAACATGCCGAACATACATCGACATTTTTCATACATAACATTGCATCATAATATACTCTTTAAAATGGGCCATGCGCACTCAGCATTAGACGCATCCAAACCTTAATTGAAAGTGAGGCTCCTTATGGATATCCTCAGCATATACACCTGGAAGGATTCCCTTAAATCTTCCTTCTCAGCCGTTGATAGGGATTGTATTCCAGATTTCAGACCTTCCTAGTCGTTGCTAGGGATTATCCTTGTCAGATTTCAGAACTTCCCAGCCGTTGCTAGGGATCTTCGTTCAGATTTCAGGTATTCCCAATTGTTGCTAGGAATCATCACTGAACTTTTTCCTTCCCAGGCGTCGCTAGGGATTATCTTTGTCGATTTCATAACTTCCCAACCTTTGTTAGGGATTTTCATTCATATTTCAGGTATTCCTAACTATTGCTAGGAATCATCACTGAACTTTTTCCTTCCAAGTCGTTGCTAGAGATTGTCATCATTAGATTTCAGGTATTCCAAGCCATTTCTAGGAATTGTCATTAAACTTTTTCCTTCCCAGCTGTTGCTAAGGATTGTCATCATTAGATTTCAAGTACTCCAAGCCGTTACTAGGAATCATCACTGGAATGTTTCCTCCCTAACCGTTGCTAGGGGTTGTCACCATTTTTTTAACCCTCCCAGTCGTTTCTAGGGACGGTCGCCACCCAATTTCAGATCTTTCCACCCGCTGCTAGGGACTTTCACCACCTATTACATAAGAACTTATCCCTAAAAGAGTCTATTTTCCCTATATTTCTTCTTGGATTTTTGTCATTGAGCTTTTCCCTTTGCCTTGTGCACAAAGGATCTTGATCCCTAGTCTTTGTGTTGCTTTTTGCAAATGCAATAGATTTATGGAATCCTGCAGGAATGTATCAAGTACCAGTACTGGAAAACCCGATCATTTGAAGAGATAATTATGTTGCATATCATAGCATACATTGGATATCATATATACCATGACATAACCATCATAAATCTAACCCATGTTCTCCCCACATAATACTATATTCAATCCCCAACATATGACTTGATATCAAAGTCATTTTCCATACCATAAACACTTCCTCATAAATGTCCATCACTTCATATCACCTCCATCCCATTAGGGCAAATTTCTGGATATTTTTTGTACTTAATCCTCTCCTACCTTGAAGGTGTGGAAGCAGTTTCTATCCATACATTCAGGTCCGAGAAGATTAAATAGGGGCAGTTGTCATACCCTAAATTTACCCTACCTCTTATACAACATTCATGACCCTAATGCATAGGCATACATCCATCATCTCATCATCTCATTTTCATTTACATTTATAACAAGAGAGTATGATATATAGGCTCAAGGCATGGTGTTCATATTTGAGAACCACCCAAGATTTCTTGATCATGATGGGTGTTCCCAATCCATTCTAAACCCTAATTCTCATATTCAAACACTCTTTTACTTTATGAGACTACACAAGTCATCTCATTCACCTCTAAAACCCTATTTGGGTGGTGAGCCTTGATTGGAAGCTTTTCTTGTTCATCTGGTCATCCATGGGCCTCAACCCTAATCCCTTGATCCTCTGTGGCTTATACAAATTTCATTTGACTTTGTGCTTTGGCCTTGCTCTTGAAGAAGCCCTAATATCCAACCATTGGCTAATATTTTTAAGCTACATCATGATATCTCCTGCACACTCAAACCCTAGTTTGCATGAAATTTGCCCTTGAAGAAACTTTTGGTCCAACAAACCCTAATTGTGCCCCCTTTAATTTTGTGCTTTGTCATCTTTCTTGAAACCCTACTTCATGGAGATTTCACTTGATCACCTCATCATTCATTGGTCCATTAACATCCAATTCAATCTCATTCCATTCATCATTCATCCAAGGAACCCCAGAGATCAATTTTGGCCAAAGTTTGACTTTGGTCAACATTTGACTTTTTGGTCAACCTTGACCAAAGTCAATACATCTTTTCAGAGCCCTAATTTCCCCAACATCAATCCTTATTCATCAAATATCCATTCACCTCATGGAAATACAAGTGAAAGTTTTTTGGTTTCAACCTTTGAATCATCAACTTAAAATCAATGGTTTCACCCACAAGCATGACACATAACCATCTTACAAAGCATCATGGCTTGGTTTCTATCAAGGTTTACTCATTTGGGCTTCAAAAAATCATCATTATGCCTTGGAATTCAAGAAAACATCAAAATTTTCAATTTAGGGCATGTTAGATGGTCAAGTTTTGGCAAGTTTGGTTTACCATTTGGTCCAAACCCCATAATGTTTTCATCTTTTAACCTTTTGTGGATCTACTTCGAGCCAAATGTCCTAAATGAAATTGTATCCAACTTTGTTTCAAGACCCAATACGTAATTCAACACTTAAGGACATCAAAATTAGGATTGGCCAAATCAGGTCAAGTTGGCTAGTCAGACCTAAAAACATGTCATGACCACCACTTTGCACCCATTCTATTTTCACATCACAACACCTTTTGACCTGATTCTTTTTTCATTATGTTAAGGGTATGCTATGGATGATTTGGCCTAATTTTTACTCAAAATGCACGAGCCAATTTTAATTGGCCCAAGTGCAAAGTTCAGGTTTCACCATGTTGCACACCATAAGACCAAACCAGCCAATTGACCTATGTCATAAACCAAGTCACTAGTACATATGTATTTCATTTCCTTCTGAATAATGCACATGTTGGAATACTCTGAGATACCAAATGCAAGCCCAAATGAGAAAAGCAAAGGGACATGTGCAAGCAAAACGAAAAAGTCAAAAAACACAAATTATCCAAAATGGATACAAGCCAAATGAACCTTAGCAGGTGTAGGGGCCACACTGTATCACCAAAAGCATGATTGTCTACAAAAAAAGGGATGGAATAGGATTTGCAGAGCATTAATCAACCACCCTTAGCCAACAAGTTTGGCTTTTGTCTCATTTTCGGGCCTATGCCAAATCAGGCTTCCCAACCCTAAAACTTCAACCTAATCACTCGCTCAGCTCCCCTATGAATATAAGATTCTTCTCCCTTCCATAAAGAAGCTTAAAATCCATTAAAACTCTACTGAAAGCACACTCCACTTCCTTCAAAAACAGAGCATTCGGTTACAACCTTCGAGCCATTTTCAATACCACAAAAATACTCCAACACCTTCATTCAACCTTCTTGAAGCTAACTGAATCCTTAGAAGTGGCTGAGACTCCCTCATATGAGCTCCTCAAATCCATCGAAACCACCATCGAAACCTTATTCCGACAAGGTAGTTAACATCATCATTTTATTCCAAACAAGTTACCACTCTACTCCTCATGATCCACTGAAGCTTAACCCCATGTTTTGAGATTCAATCACTGCACCTACACGATTTAATTTTTATTTTAGGGTTAAGTGTTCATTCTGATTCATTTGAAATTACCCATACTTAGATCCAATCAATGGCTCATGAGTATGGGGAGACAACGATGACCCAAGGGTAAGTGGAATCCATGGTTGATTCCACTTGAAACTTTGAGTTGCAGAGTTTGGATTTTCGTATTTCCAAGGTTGAAGATGAACATTGTTCGTTGTTACCCGCGTTTTCTCTTTCAATTTTAATTTAAAATTTTTTGTTGGCGTATTTTCATTGGCTTATGGAGATGATGTGTCTTCTGGGTTGTGTGTGTTTTAAGTCAACGCGCGTGTGTGTGTTCCCTAGGATCAAGACATTTCATTATGCATACTTTTGTTAAGTAATCAGATCATAGAGTTGTGGTTGGTTCATATGTTATTTCTAATTGGGGTATTTTATTTGTTTTTATCAGCGTGTTTATTATCAACCAAGAGCACTTGGTCCAGTGGTTGGTTCTTGGGCATATGACCCCATGGTCAGGGGTTCAACCCCTGGCGCCCCCTTTGTTCAAATTTCTCATCCATTTTCTTTTATTTTCTTTCTTAATTTCTTTTCTTCATTTAATTTAATTTCACAACCCTTTTCATTTTAATTTCTTTTTCCTTGTTTATTTATTTTTAACCAAATTTTTCTTTAAGTACATATCATCAAATATTTTATTTATTACCATTAACCATTTTTTAAAATCTTTTTATTGGACCTTTTTGCCCTTGTGATTGGTCATGGGTTAATGATAATCTATTGATCATTAGTAATTGGTCCTAGGGTTGATTAAATCTTCAACACTTCAAACATGTTGATGAATGATCAATGGATCATTCTTGACACTTTGAGGTGTTGATAGATTGCACCTAGTTGATCATGTTTGAACCTCTTGATGTGTAGATGAGACCCTTAGTTACTTTAGTTTTATTTCTTGATTCTATATGTGTTATATTGTATCCATTAATCATTAACCACTAACACTTGGACTTGGATGTCTAACTTGTATATTATTTAACTTTTAACTTGGATCATTTGGGTGATATAATCTTCCATTCTTCAAATCATTGATAGATGGACTCGAGGTTGTTATAATTCTCTTTGATCAAAATATATTAATAGATGATCATGGATAATCTTTAATACTTTGCATCAATGATAGGTTATCCCTCGATGTGCCATATTTTAAGTCCTTTGATTTGTAGATAGATAATCCCTAGGTAGTTACATTGTGCAATTTATTTTCTAAATCACTAACTTTCATCACTAACCATTGATCTTGTTGACCTAATTACCCATCTTTTGGTTTATTTTCTTGTCAATTTATCATATTGTTATTTATTTCCCAAGCACTTTATGCTCACATTCATCATCGTTGTATATACATCTCATGCATATTTATTTCATTGTCATTTACTTATTGTCATTACATAATTAAAAAGAACAAAAACATGATAAAATAAAAAGATAAAAAAGATGCATTCATTTGTGACCCACTATAGACTTAGAGGACTCATTATGACCTTTGCATTTGGATCTTACTGATCCGCTGTCGCACATGGGTCAAAAACGAGTAATAAAATATAGTAAACGGGAAGCGACACCTCGAGTATCGTATCACAAGGATTCTTGTATTATTCTTAACCTAATGAAATCGATTTAAGGGGGGTTTATATTTTAATGGTCGATTTAGAAAACAAAGAAAAAAAAGTGATTAAAATAAGCGATTATAAAATAAGTCAATCTACTGTTTTCGGTTTCCGGCTAATCATTGGTTTTTACGTACCGATTCCCTAAGCGGCTTCGATCTCTATTCGATTCAAATTCGATTGACAAGCGCAATAGATATATGAAAAATTTATATTCCTACATTCCGAATTAAGCAAACGGATAAATACAATCGTGAATTAAGCAAACACGATTTACAAACGCAATTTAACGACAAAGCGACGAAAACAGCGAGTAATAGTTAGGAATGAAATCATACGAATTTAATCAAAACCATTCCACAAAATACAGATTAAGCAAATGAAATTTCATAGAATAGAATTGAAAGAGAACGAAATTAAATTGATAGAATAAAAACCTCAAAGCCTTGGAAATTCGGTTACAGCAGATTGACTCTAGGAGATTAGTTCCTCTTCATGATCGCACAAAAGCAAAAAGTTATCGTGAATAATGTCTTTGCTACAGTATCGCGGTTGCCCTTTTAAACAGAATAAGGGTTTCACTAATAATTCAAACTGGGCCAGAAAACCTAAATTCGGCCCAACAAATGGCCTGATCACGAATTTATGAGTCGAATTTGGGGTACAAACTGCAAGTGCACAGTTCTATCGCGTAGTTTTAAAAGATATCGATCCCACAGGGACTTATGAATCGATATACCGTTTTCTAAGGTTACTTCGTAAAGCTAAGGCAGGTAATACTTTGGTTGTTTGGGGGAAAAGCTAAAACTAAAATAAGATCTAAAATAAATATCTAATAAGCGGATATCGGTATGTTGTTCGTCGTAATTAGGGAATCAATTCTTCGTTGGTTTCTTGGTTTTAAAATAAATCCTTTCAGTTGACACTATTGACTAAAAGTCTTATCTCAAACTCTCGCTCTGTTGAATAAACTATGATTTTATATTAACGTAGCTGTCACTTATTAGTTAAGTCAAAAACCACTTTTTGAAAACAATAGAATCCGTAGAAACTCTTTTTAAGAAAACACTAATCGTTTAAACACCCTTATCTCAAACTCTCGCTCTGTTGACTTAGGTTATATAATTAAATTCAAATGCTTAACTCTCGTCCTTACATTCAATCTTTAAAAATACTTTTTGAAAAAGATTAGCATTTAATTAACTCTAAAAATTGCTCTCGCCCTGATCTAGAATTAATGTCCAATTTACACTATCCAGTCAAAAACTCAAACTCTCGTTCTATTGCTTTTAACTTCTTTATGTCTTTTACTTTCGTACAAAAACCTTGTTATTAAACCTGTAAATGTGAGAAAATTCTTTACTTTGAATTAATTTTGAATGATAGCAAATTGTGTGATCATCATCCAAATGTTGGTTGTGCATTACATTACATGATACATTTGTGTTTTTATTGTGTTTTTATCCCATTCTATTGTTGCATAACTGTACATAAAGACCTACATTGATACATCTCTTAAAATAACTCATAAAATCCATTTTGTGTCAGTATGCATCAACACATAAGCCTATGTATCGATCCATACAGCATGTGGTAAATCACAAAACTTTTTCTGTTCAGTATGCATCGATGCACACAAGTCATGTATCGACACATGAAAGGCAAAATGCTCTATGGAATGATCCATACGATCCTTGCATCGATGCATGATCTGTTGAAACACCCTATGTATCAATGCATACGTATTAGGCATCGATACATGTTAGTGGAAATGTCATATGCATCAATACATACGAATTATGCATCGATCCATGCTTAATTCAATTCACCAAAAACTCACTTATCTTACAGTATGCATCGATGCATACTCTCATGTATCAATGCATAAGTCTGTTTTGTGCTCTAACAGTTTCTGTTTTTCAGCATATATAAGAGATGTTGTGACAGCAGTGCAAAAACACGAATTCTCAGAGGGAAAAACAATTGAACACAAGATCAAAGCAGTGTGTAGAGGCAATTGTTTCTTGAGCAGATAGAAACCTGAAAGAGACTTCATCTTCTTCATCTTCTCAATCACTTTTCTTCAAGAACATCAACACATAATCATTCTTGTTTTTTTTGGATTAAAGGATCAACGAGATAACGTTCAGTGGTACGATCAAGGATCTAGCTGAGGGTTTTCAGTGGAACGATCGAGGATCTAGCTGAGTTGAAGATTGAAGGGGGTTTCGAGGAAAAACCTACTGGTTTGTCCTTCAAGAACTGGAGTGTTCTTGCGGGTTTGTTAGTCACGTTTGCAGAACAGATTCAGCCGCAGCGTTGTGTTTGGAGATCGGGGGATTTCGCAAGCAGGTCGTGGAACCGGTGAATTGTTTGCAATTTCGTGCAGGAAATTCTTGATCGTGCTCAGATCAAGTGGAGGTTTCATACAAGAAGAAGTTCTTGGAATTTAGAATTCTGTCTTTGTATCATAACCTTGTATCAACGAATTCGACAATAATTGATAATCAAAGTTCTCAATTTCATTTGAAATTGAGAGGGAGACGTACCCACACGCGAGGACGACGTGGGGAACTTCCTTACCAAATCTCTGCGTATTGTATTCTTCCCTTACTCCTTTTTACGTTTCCAACAGTTTTGCAAATTCAGTTAGTGTGTGGTGATTGTACCTTTTGCAAGACAGCAGTGGCAAGAAAACTTCTTTAACTAAACTCCACTGTTGTTCATTATTGATTACATACACACCAACTGTTCGACAAAATTGTTAGCTAGGTTTTATTCATTGGAAATAGACTTTAATGATAAGTTCATTTAATTAGCTAAAATTCTGGTGTTAATAGTTTCTGTCATTCTTATTCAAATCCAGCATTAAACTCGCGTGTCCGGCTTTCTAGTAGCGGTTCAGAATAGACGGAAGTCGATTCGGGACTGAAATTTTCCGCCAACTTTAAAAACTCTGATAAAACTTTGAATCCGTTTAATTATAAAGAGGTGATCTATTCACCCCCCCTCTCGATCACTAGCCACACCGTCTAACAAGTGGTATCAGAGCGCCGGTTCGCTGGTGCTCTGTGGTTGCCTGTAACAGTATGGATTCTGAACCAAAGGGGGCGTATAATAGAGCGCCTATTTTCAACGGTGAAAATTATGGCTACTGGAAAGACTGCATGCGAGTTCATATAAATTCTATGGATAGGCTAGTATGGGCTGCCATTGAAAATGGTCCTTTTCAAATCACTATGACAAATGCGGCTGGCGCCATAGTTCCTAAACCAGAAGATGATTGGAATGAGAAAGATGAGAAAAAGTGGTCGTGTGATTGGAGAGCTCGAAACATGCTAATTTCAGCACTTGGTGTTGATGAGTATTATCGGGTATCCCATTGCACGACAGCTAAAGAAATGTGGGATGCTTTAGAAGTTGCCCATGAGGGTACTACTGAAGTAAAACAGTCCCGCATTAACACACTCAATCAAGAGTTTGAGCTCTTTCGCATGAAACAAGGAGAATCTATCTCCGACATGCAAAAAAGATTCACTCATCTCACTAATAGGTTGAATGCTCTTGGAAAACCTGTTTCCAATGAAATTGCTACTAATAAAATTCTCAGGTGTCTTAGCAGGGAATGGCAACCTAAAGTAACAGCAATTAAGGAAGCCAACGATCTAACGAGACTTACGATTACAACTCTGTTTGGAAAGCTGGAAGAACATCAGCAAACATTGGAAAGTCTTGAAAAATACGAGAACAAAAGTAAGAAGGAAAAAGAGAAGAAAAGAGACAAAGAGGGAGAGAAGAAGCCAATAGCTCTTGTGGCCTCTAGCTCTAAGTCCTCACGAAAAGAGAAAAGTGACAATGATTCAAGTAGTGACAGAGATTCAGATGATGAGGAAATGGGACTGTTTGTAAGGAGATATAATAGATTCATTCAAAAGAATGGAGTCAAGCATTCCGACAAAAATCTCATGAAGTTTCGAAGACAATCTACAGATTCGAAACAAGAAGAGAACAAGAAGAGTAGAGGAAGAGGATCTTGTTTTAATTGTGGTAAATCTGGACATTATAAAACGGACTGCCCTATGAAGTATAAGGATCAAAGAAAAGCTTCACCAAAAGGGTACAGCAAACAAAGAAGAGCGTACATTGCATGGGAAAGTGATAGTGATTCATCAAGCACACAAAGCTCAAGTGATGGTGATGAAGCCGCAAATCTGTGCCTTATGGCTCACACAAAAAATCTGTCCTACCACAAGAAGAAAAACAATGACAAAAAGGTAAAACAAGCCTATTACAATAATTTCTCTTCTATGTCTTTTTCCGAACTAAAAATAGCTTTTGAAAAACTGCATAACGAAGCTGTAGATGCTTTTAAAAGACTATCTTCCGACAAACAAATTTTTTCATTTTTGGAAGGTAAAGTATACAAAGCTGAAAATGATTTAGAAGCGTTGAAGGCTAGTATTGCAGAAAATTCAAAAGATATTGACATTGATGGATGTAGTAGAGTTAGGTATTGTGACGTTTGTCATATTTGGCAAAAAGAGGTAAACACTCTTAAGGTCAAATTAGAAAAAGCGTTGCAACCTAAGGTCACTTATGCCGTTGACTCTAGGTTGTTTAAGAAGTCGTTAAATCCACCATATGCAAAATACTCTTTCATTCTAAAGGATTTAATGAACAAGAATAAACAACCACATCATCATGGTTTATGTCACTATTGTTGTCGTGCTGGCCATACCATTGAGAAATGCAAGTTTAGGAGATTTCTTGTTCCTAAAGGTATTTATCAATGGAAGCCAAAAGGCAACCATGTTAGCACTTACCCACTTGGACCCAATGAAAATTGGGTACCAACTTCTCTCTTTTGATATTGTAGGATGAGTGCCTTGCTTCCGCAGATAGAAGGTGGTTTCTTGACAGCGGATGCTCAAGGCACATGACCGGTGACATATCGCTTTTTATAGACTTCAAGGCAAAGAAGAAGGGATATGTTACTTATGGAGACAATAACAAAGGAGCTATACTCGGCAAAGGTAGTGTAGGTAATCCCTCCACTACTACTATTTCTAATGTCCATCTAGTAGAGGGACTTAAACACAATTTGTTAAGCATAAGTCAACTATGTGACATGGGCTATAAAGTTTCTTTCACAAAAACTTGCTGCATAATTGAACATGCTGAACAGAACATTGTGTTTAAGGGTGTAAGAGTAGACAATATCTATATGCTTGACCTTTTTGATGTATCTTTAATAAGTACTAAATGTCTAGTCACCTTGAATGATGATTCTTGGCTTTGGCATAGACGTTTAGCGCATGTTAATTTCGATTTGCTTAATAAGGTTGTATCTAAGGATCTAGTAGTCGGTCTACCAAAAATAAAATTTTCAAAAGACCACCTATGTGACGCGTGCCAAATGGGAAAGCAAACGAGGGTCTCTTTTAAATCTAAAAATGTAATTTCAACTTCACGACCCCTAGAGCTACTCCATATGGATCTCTTTGGACCTTCTAGGACAAAGAGCCTAGGTGGAAATTACTATGGTTTTGTAATCGTTGACGACTATTCTAGATTTACTTGGACTATATTCCTTCATAGCAAAGATGAAACTTTTTCTGCTTTTAAGAATTTTGCAAATCTGTCCCAAAACAAAATGAATTCCAAAATAGTTACAATTCGTAGCGATCATGGTGGTGAATTTCAAAATTATCACTTTGAGAAGTACTGTCACAAGTATGGTATTGAGCATAACTTTTCAGCTCCTCGAACTCCACAACAAAATGGGGTTGTGGAGCGTAAAAATCGTGTTTTAGAGGAGTTGGCAAGAACAATGCTAAATGAGGGTGGATTACCAAAATACTTTTGGGCTGATGCTGTTAGCACAGCTTGTTATGTTTTAAACAGAATCTTAATTCGCCCTATTTTAAATAAAACTCCTTATGAACTTTTGAAAGGAAGAAAGCCAAACTTGTCACATCTTCACGTATTCGGTTGTAAGTGTTTTATTTTGAATAACGGTAAGGAAAACATTGGGAAGTTTGATGCAAAAGCGGATGAAGGCATCTTTCTTGGTTACTCACTATCAAGTAAAGCATATAGAGTGTATAATAAGCGTTTACTTACTGTTCAAGAATCTGTCCATGTTTCTTTTGATGAGTCTTATCCAAAAAATGTCGGAAAAGGTATTTCTTTTGATGACGCAGGTGTATCTACAGAAGACATACTCAAGGAAGCTGTTGAGGAAACTGATCAGTCCAAAACAGCTGCCCATGAGAAGGAGGAAGATACTAGTCATGAAGAAAATGGGGAAGAAAAGACAGCTGAAGTGAATGATCTTCCAACAGCTTGGAAATCCTCAAAAGACCATCCCATTGACAATATCTTGGGAGACATTTCAAAGGGAGTAATGACCCGTTCTAAGATAAGTAACTTTTGTTCTCACTTCGCCTTTGTTTCACAAGTAGAACCTAAAAATGCCAAAGAGGCCTTGATTGATGAATTTTGGCTATGGCCATGCAAAAAGAGCTTAATCAATTTAAAAGAAATGACGTTTGGGAACTTGTCCCTCGTCCGCGAGATCATCATATCATAGGTACTAAGTGGGTTTTTAGAAATAAGCTTGATGAAAACGGAGTGATTACTAGGAACAAAGCACGCTTAGTTGCACAAGGGTATAACCAAGAGGAGGGCATAGACTATGAGGAAACTTATGCTCCAGTTGCTCGCCTTGAAGCTATACGTCTCTTGCTTGCCTATGCGTGTTCTAATGATTTTAAGCTTTACCAAATGGACGTAAAGAGTGCTTTTCTTAATGGTGTCATAAATGAAGAGGTATATGTTTCACAACCTCCTGGTTTTGAGAATGCTGAAAATCCAGATCATGTTTACAAATTAAAACGAGCTTTGTATGGTCTTAAACAAGCCCCTCGGGTTTGGTATGAAAGGCTTAGCAAATTCCTAATTGATCATGGATATTCAAGAGGTAAAGTGGATAATACTCTCTTTATTAAACACAAAGGGAAGCACATTCTTTTAGTTCAAGTTTATGTAGACGATATAATTTTTGGTTCAACTAACATACACTTGGTCGAAGAATTTTCTAAGGTTATGCAGGGTGAATTTAAGATGAGTCTAATGGGGGAGCTGAACTACTTCCTAGGACTGCAAATAAAGCAACTTGATGAGGGTACAGCAGTATGTCAAACAAAATACTGCAGAGAACTACTCAAGCGCTTTGGAATGAATGACTCAAAATCAATTGACACTCCAATGCCTACCAACGGAAATCTAGATAAGGATGAGCATGGTAAGTGTGTAGATGTCAAAAAGTTCAGAGATATCATTTATCCATCACAAGATTACGTCAACAGAGGTAATATCATTCCTTTCTACAATTCTTTTACTACTAAGTGGTTGTGTATGTTAGAACAAAAGTTCTTACTCCAATTGATGTAAATTTGGATGCATATATTGTTTGCCTATACTGTTTGCACATTAACAATCTGACTTGTGAATTCTTCTTCTGCATAACCATCATAACATACTGCATAAAAATTCTCTAAAATCTGCTTTGGCATCAGTATGCATCGATCTAAACATGTTAGCATCGATCCATATCTTCTGCATATTTAAATTTTTTAAAAACAAGTTCAGGATGCATCGATCCATTCGTCGCATGCATCGATACATAGCCCTGGTACAAACAAAAATGCCTGATATGCATCGACCCATGGCCACATGCATCGATCCATACTAATGCTATGTGTATTAAATGAATATTTTCTCTCTCATGCATCGACACATCAGCCACCCTTATCACTTCCTATCTCAAAACTTCATATCATCAGTGCTCATAAACCCCAAAACCAGCGGCTAACCCTAATCTTCCTCATCATCACTCACTCTAAAACCCTAAATTTCTCATCACCATGCCTCCACGCACTATTCCAGCCAGAGCAAAAGGAAAAGGAAAAGGAAAGGAAACAGCCGGTACTTCTCAGCAACCACCAGATGTTCCTCCAACTGCCTTAGACTTGCTCCATCCTGCAATTACTGCTGAATTTGAGGAATCCTTCAAGACAAGGTTAGTGATGAAACCCCATGTCTTTGATAAAACTGATGCTATTCATCTACATCTAAATGATGTGGTTGAACTCCTACATGCACAAAGACTTGGGTCATTTTTGTCTACAAAGGATGATTACCATGAGGATTTCATCCGGGCCTTTTATGCTGGTCTACAATCTGGTAGAGGCTATATGTTTAGGTGTTCTATCGGCGTCAGAACATATACGTTTGAAGCAAATGATTGGGAAACATTGTTTCAAATTCCGTCTCCGTCGCTAAACTTCAAGTCCTGGCATGACCTGCACTTTGATACTGCATTTGACATGAAGGAATTTACTCCATCCATCTTAAAGATTGACAGACCGCTGAGTGAGGATGAACACGTCACGTCTGGTATGATTAAGCAAACTCCGCGTATTCTTCACTGGATTATCACACACATTCTGCGTCCAACAAACAGTGGACATTCTCGGTTGGACAGGGCAAGCATACACCTTCTATACATTCTGCAAAGTAAGGTTCCCTTGAATTGGGCAAATTACTTTGTAAAACGTCTATTTTTCGTGCGCAACAGCTCCAAAAATATTGCTCTAGGTTATGCTTCTCAAATATTGAAAATACTTAAGTTTTGGAATGTTGCAATTCCTTCTGTTCCTCTCCTATCTCCATCTGCCGCTCAAGAGTTTGACTCTTCCACCCTATCGCATATAGGATATCGGTGGGACAAGGACTGGAAATGCTTCTACTTCTTCGAAAGAAAATCCAAAACAAGAATCTACAACTTTGACTTGCCTTCTGAACGAATCTATGTCGTTGAAGATCAGCCTGATGAAGAAATACAGGATGCGCATGAAGAAGATGTGCCTCAAGATGAGGTCAATGCTGGTTGGGGAGATTGGGTGCCACGAAGGTGGTCTCCAACTAACTATGTACCTGAACCTACGGCCCCTCCGTTCTCCGGTGGTACTTCTTCTTCAACACCTACTGCAGACATCACTCATATGCTTCAACAAATGGAAATTGCCAGCAAAGAACGTCATGAGGAGGCACGGTATTGGAATGTCCAACAAAATGAGTGGCACAAGGAGCATCGTGACTGGCATGATGAGCATACACGGATATATCATAATCAATACGCTTGGCACCAAGACTTGGTTAAGTGGCACCAAGTTTTCTATAATGAAATGTCTGGCTTCATGGACGACTGCCGTGAAAATCCTGGTATTATTGACAGATTTAGAAGTACTGAAGTTCAGGACCGTTTTAGGCACTACTCCTTCATGGGCCAAAATCCAGACAAAATGCCTCCTCCTCCGCCTCCGCCAAGCTACAGAGATCCTGATAGAGATGATGAGGAGTCATGTGGTGGCCACAATCCCCATTAACCCATCATCATTTCATTTCACTGCATTTCATCTCATATTACTCAAGTTTTATTTGAATTGTTGCACAATATATGGTTTAGCTTATGTAATTCTTAAACTCGCTCTATTCCTTAAATGCTTTTTACCTTCTGTTTATCTCTAGTGTTATTACCCTTGCTTGTCATTCTTTGTGAGTGATACTTTACTTTGAAGCTTCCTTCTTTGTGACTGCTAGCTTTTTTATCAATCTTTTTGCCATATTCTGCTACAACATGTTGCCTTGATAAACCTAGTTCTTCCTCTTTTTGATGTTGTCAAAGGGGGAGAAATACAGATATGCACAAACTCAGGGGGAGTATCACACATCTTGCCAAGAATTTGCCATCATCAAAAAGGGGGAGTTTGTGAGAAAATTCTTTACTTTGAATTAATTTTGAATGATAGCAAATTGTGTGATCATCATCCAAATGTTGGCTGTGCATTACATTACATGATACATTTGTGTTTTTATTGTGTTTTTATCCCATTCTATTGTTGCATAACTGTACATAAAGACCTACATTGATACATCTCTTAAAATAACTCATAAAATCCATTTTGTGTCAGTATGCATCAACACATAAGCCTATGTATCGATCCATACAGCATGTGGTAAATCACAAAACTTTTTTTGTTCAGTATGCATCGATGCACACGAGTCATGTATCGACACATGAAAGGCAAAATGCTCTATGGATCGATCCATACGATCCTTGCATCGATGCATGATCTGTTGAAACACCCTATGTATCAATGCATACGTATTAGGCATCGATACATGTTAGTGGAAATGTCATATGCATCAATACATACGAATTATGCATCGATCCATGCTTAATTCAATTCACCAAAAACTCACTTATCTTACAGTATGCATCGATGCATACTCTCATGTATCAATGCATAAGTCTGTTTTGTGCTCTAACAGTTTCTGTTTTTCAGCATATATAAGAGATGTTGTGACAACAGTGCAAAAACACGAATTCTCAGAGGGAAAAACAATTGAACACAAGATCAAAGCAGTGTGTAGAGGCAATTGTTTCTTGAGCAGATAGAAACCTGAAAGAGACTTCATCTTCTTCATCTTCTCAATCACTTTTCTTCAAGAACATCAACACATAATCATTCTTCTTTTTTTTTGGATTAAAGGATCAACGAGATAACGTTCAGTGGTACGATCAAGGATCTAGCTGAGGGTTTTCAGTGGAACGATCGAGGATCTAGCTGAGTTGAAGATTGAAGGGGGTTTTGAGGAAAAACCTACTGGTTTGTCCTTCAAGAACTGGAGTGTTCTTGCGGGTTTGTTAGTCACGTTTGCAGAACAGATTCAGCCGCAGCGTTGCGTTTGGAGATCGGGGGATTTCGCAAGCAGGTCGTGGAACCGGTGAATTGTTTGCAATTTCGTGCAGGAAATTCTTGATCGTGCTCAGATCAAGTGGAGGTTTCATACAAGAAGAAGTTCTTGGAATTTAGAATTCTGTCTTTGTATCATAACCTTGTATCAACGAATTCGGCAATAATTGATAATCAAAGTTCTCAATTTCATTTGAAATTGAGAGGGAGACGTACCCACACGCGAGGACGACGTGGGGAACTTCCTTACCAAATCTCTGCGTATTGTATTCTTCCCTTACTCCTTTTTACGTTTCCAACAGTTTTGCAAATTCAGTTAGTGTGTGGTGATTGTACCTTTTGCAAGACAGCAGTGGCAAGAAAACTTCTTTAACTAAACTCCACTGTTGTTCATTATTGATTACATACACACCAACTGTTCGACAAAATTGTTAGCTAGGTTTTATTCATTGGAAATAGACTTTAATGATAAGTGCATTCAATTAGCTAAAATTCTGGTGTTAATAGTTTCTGTCATTCTTATTCAAATCCAGCATTAAACTCGCGTGTCCGGCTTTCTAGTAGCGGTTCAGAATAGACGGAAGTCGATTCGGGACTGAAATTTTCCGCCAACTTTAAAAACTCTGATAAAACTTTAAATTCGTTTAATTATAAAAAGGTGATCTATTCACCCCCCTCTCGATCACTAGCCACACCGTCTAACAGTAAATTGAGACCGTAAAAAGAGTGATTTTAATTTTAAACTTAATTAAACCAATTTGGTTTTGATTCCTTCATTCCGCTTACTCTACATACCGATACCTAAATAAATTAGCCAGACATGCTAAACAGACTTAAATAATTATCATGCATAAACAAATTCATCTCAGACAAATAATATAAATCAACAATAAAGCAGGGCATATATAAATTCAAACAATAATTAAAGAACCTGAGAAATTAAATAGCAGTCTTGAACACTCCACCACAGGCCGGTTGGATTTGTTCTTGAATTCTTCAATCAAAAAGAAAAATAAAAGCGAAGGAATAAAAAAAACTAGATTCTAACGTAAGGTTAGATCCGGTGAAAGGTACACAATAGTTTCCAGTATAGAAACTACTGTGCGAAAAATTAATTAATTGCTGGAAAAGAAAATAGAAATTGCAAAGGAAACAATATAAAAATCATAAAAGTAATGCTGTAAAAATGTGCTTGTACTGCTCAAAGAGAAAAAATGCGATAAAGAGAAAACGGCGAAGAAGTGTGGAACCTCTAGGGTTTTCCGTAAGGTTACTATTTATATTTGTCACTTGTTGTAACTATTTCCAAAGGTATTCTGCGTCAAAGGTCTTCACGTGGCGAATGGTCAGGCGTGTAAATAGGACTCAGCGTCTCTGAAGCCAAAAATATAGGAGACTGGTGTGACGTCCGTCACACCATGTGTGACGCTCGTCACACAAGTGTGTAAAGCGTGACGCTCGTCACAGCCTTTGTGATGCTCGTCACAGGCACAGCGCCTGTGCTTTTTGGGCTGGGCTTTGGCTTTTGATATTTGCTTCTTTTCATTCCTTTTTGCACCTCCTTTTCTTCCTTTTTTACTTGTGCTTCAAATAAACCACCTGAGATAAATAGAAAGAAAATACCGCGTAATATCTAATAAAATGAAATAAATTGAAGTAAATAATAATATAATTTAATTAAATTGAGTCCTAGAATGTGATACTATTTCATGTTATCAAACTCCCCCATACTTAGATCTTTGCTTGTCCTCAAGCAAAATACAGTATAGAACTTGTTTTTAAAAAATTTAGCCAGATGAAATTTCAAAACACACATCAATTCGTACTAGGTTGCATGTAAACCTTGTTTAGAAGTAACTTGAGTTTAATCTTGACATCAACAACCACCATCACAACCTCAGATAACCCCACCTTATGCAAACCAGTTCGAGTAATGCCATTATAGCTATCCTAGTTCCTTTACTCTTATTTCACCCGTTTTCATTCTAGCGAAATCACATTAATCCCTTTATCTTTTCGCGCACATAGTGGAGTAACCGGTTAGTGATTCTGATCCCCTTTTAGCTAGAAGTTCTGGTACATAAGTCGGATAACTTCGTTATTCAGTCCATTGCAAATTGCGGGGGATCGGACCGTAGTCCGCCCTACCAAGTTCAGCACCAGATACCTGCTGAACCAACTCATAATGGATCTTTCATATTATGCTTTTGTATGATTTGCAACCTTTAGATTAAATGATCTGGTAAGGATCACCTAACTTAATTAGTGCATTTCCTGATATATATATATATATATATATATATATATATATATATATATATATATATATATATATATATATTTCATGTTACTTTGGGAATCATTCACTTATATTCATCGGCTCTCCACGTAGTTTGCTATTAGGATGGTGCTGACTTCTCGTATAAACTACTCGGGGTTACTATAAAACTAAAAGTTCAAGGGATTGGTATAATAGGTACTTATCCTGATCTAACATGTTGAGGTTCTTAGAGCGTTGTTATGGTAATAATTTTTGTCTTGATTTCATTCAAGTTTTATAAAATAAGCGACCTTTATACTTATTGGGTGTGTTAAATTTTTGTTATGACTCAAGAAAATTGAGGGGAATAGATAATAGAAAGTTTTCACACTTGGGACTTAACTTAAAATAAATCTATATTATAAGAAATATATATTTATATATATATATATATATTTTATATAGGGAAATTACAATGAAAAGAAAGATACATACTTGAAAAAGAAAAAGGAGGATAGAAAGAACACGGTTTTCCCCCCCATACTTGAATGAAACATTGTCCCCAATGTTTTAAGGAAAAGAAATGAATTACAAAAAGAAAGGAAAAGGAAACTAAAGTTAATGCTGTCTGCCGCCTCTTGTTCTTGCACCTGGTGATCATTGATGTACTTCTAAGTTATCAAACCTGCTAAGCAAATCAGTGAACCGCTGATCGGTTATGGCATTCCTCTCTTCCTGTTGTTGTTGCATTTGGCGCATCATTTACATCATTTCGAGATTCTGTGCTTGCATACCATCAATAGCATCCATGATGTCGTCGTTGGTTGCAGGCCTTCTTCGTCGACGACGTCGTGAGGATGGGCCAGCTGCATTATCGGAAGGGTTGAGCGGGACTGATTGTTCTGCAGGAGCATGATCACCTTGCTCCATTTCTTCGAACTCGTCGGTAGACGGGTTTGTATGTGAAGGCTCGGTAGCTTCGGGAGCATTCAGATCGTAAAGGTGGCGGTTGGGGTAGGTGACATCTGTTAGGGCAATGTTGGGTAGAACAACGCTTGGGACTGCCTGGTTATTCACCATAAGGTAATATTTTCCGCCTACCCTGTTCTTAATTAGGCGGCTGGACCTACAGTAGCTTATATCCATAAATAGGGGAGGTAAAGATTCTAAAGTTTGGAGTCGGTCCCCTAGGTTTAAGCCAAGTGCTATGGTGGTGATTAATCCACCAATTACAAAAGGTTGACGGGCTCTAGCACATAAGGTGCGGATATGATGAAATAGGAAGGAGGCGGTGTTTACCTTAGCATTCGGTTCGAAGACGCATTCGAGGAAGAATAACTCCTCTGCGTTGGCCTTGCTGTTGTTCGGTCTTCCAAAAACTGTGTTTTGTAGGATGCGGATAAAGTACCGGATAGTTGGGTTATGTATATGGGAAACAAGGAGCTCTTCCCAGTTGTTGGCATCTACACCGGATATTTTCCTAAAGAGGTCGAAGACGGCAACTGTGTTCCAGTTTAAGTTTGGAGGGATTCTGGGGTAGACTTGACCTTCTACAGGGAATTGTAGCATGGTACTCAATTGGTTTTGGGTTAAGGAGTACTCGGTGTTGAACATACGGAAGGTTGCGGTACCGGTTAAGAATTCGTCTTCACCGGTGGGAGTGTTGTACGCATAGGAACTTAAAAATTCTAAGGTTAGGAATGGGTAGGTGGGTTGATTATGCGTGCATAGAAAGGTTAAATCAGCAAGACGGAGCATCCATTCTGTACCTTGAAGTAATCCTAATTCTTGTAAACAAGTTAAATCAGGATACCTGGTAGAGGTGACACCTCGTTGTTGGAAACGCTCGAATTGCTCCCTTTGATAATTATCATCTTCGGATCGGAAGATGATATTTCCGAAATTTTGATTTCCCGCCATACTGATGAATGAGTTGGAAGAAGTAATTTGGAAAGAAAAGAAAATATATTTGATTGTATAGAATAGTTGTGATGTAGGAAGAAAGGTATGGTGGGTATTTATAGGAAAAATTTTGAAGTTGGAAAGGGAGTGGTGGAAAAGTAAATAAATGTGGGTTAATGTGAATAAATGGGGAAGGTAAAAAGGTGTAGGGTTGTAACGTTCGTCTCCAACGGCTTTGTAACGTTAACATGTTCAGAAGGTGTTACGCTCGTTACAGGGGCATGACGGGCGTCACAAGCACTTTGTGTGACGTCCGTGATAGATTGTGTGACGCTCGTCACACAGTCATATTGGCATGGTTTCTGCTAGCGTTCTTCAGAATGATTTTGGTAATTTATTTTTATTATTTATTTTGTTTTTGCTTCAGATTATTTTATTCTGCTATAGTGATATTTTAAGTTGCATTGCATGCTATTCTACTTTGTATAACAGTGCATAAATATATTTTTTTTCTTTAATAAGTTATGTAGGCAGCAACAGTAGAGAGCATTATTGATAGATATTGCATAATTCACAATAAAGTAAAATAAATCAATAGCTTCATAAAATAATCATAATGTAACATTGGAAAAAAAACAAAAATGCGAAAGAGAAACAAATACGAACATAATTTGAAATAACATTAATGAATAATCTAATTAAAACTAGATAACTAAGAAAAACAACTTCTATCCATCTACACGATCTCTGGTCGGAGGAGCAAAGGAGTTAACACGGTATAGCAACTCGTGAAACTGATTTGTCATACTGTTCATGTATCCCAGAAATCCGTGTCTCATTTTAGCGAACTCTTCTCTGAGGGCATCTTGTTCTGACATCAAAGCTTCAATGGCAGTGTTATAATCAGTTCCGGGCATATGATGTCTAAGGTCGGGTATTGCCGATTCTTCGGTCTGAACAGGTTGAGGAGGAGGATCAATATCATAATAACCAGATGGTGTCTGAGGGTCTGATTCAGCATAAGGAATCTGGTCATCACAAATTTCATAGTCCTGGATGGATTCAGTGGATCTAGCAGGAGAGGGGGTTTCGTTCAGATTGTAGAGCCAGTTATTGCGGTTATGAACACTAGTCCTAGGATCGGGCATGGTGAATAGTTCAGATTGAAGAGTTCATCACGTGAAACTGTGGTACTGTTTGGCTTCTTCCCAAATAAGGTGTGGGTCAGGATCTTATGGAAATAACGAAAGGTCGGGTTATGTATGTTTCCAGAGAGAAACTCATGTTCCTCGGGATCGTCATTTCCAGTCAAGTTACCCCAAAAGTGTTCAAGTTCTCTATATTCAAAAAGTTCTTCTTGGCTCACTGTGAATGTGTCAAAGGAGGTAGGGAAACCTAAAAGGTTGGTAAAGTCTTGAATATTAAATTGGTACTCCATGTTAAACATTCTGAACTGGATGAAACCTCTGCTTATTCCTTTCCCATGGCTGGGTAGATAGATCAGGGAGCTAAGGAATTCTAGTGTTAGTCTCCGGTAAGTGGCAAATTGTCTACGGATAGGAGCGGTTTCCCACCCTATCTGACTCAGCAAATACAGGACACTTTCTCTTAGTCCAAGGGCAGTCATTGCCCAATCATCAGCATACAGACTAGGTAGCATCTCTCTCGTGGCTAGTTCCTCAAACTTTTGTTTCTGAGCTGTTCCTCTGAATTTGATACCCATACGATCAATTTGTCCCATCAGGTTAGTGTTAGCTAGAGAAAAGAAAAACAAGAGTTTTAGTCAGGATTTGGCCAAATGCCGAAAGAAGAAGAGAAAAGTTTTTAATAAATAAAAATAAATTAAGAATGAATACTAAACAAAAATTAAAAGAATAATTAAGGAAGAAATAGAAAATAGAAAAAAATAAAATATTTGTGGGTTGTCTCCCACTAAGCGCTTTGTTTAATGTCGCAAGCTCGACATAAAAACTATCAATTATAATCTATAAGTTTTGGAGGCATTTCGTCTAAGTGCAAGACTTGCGAATCTTCATTGTTTTCTGCATAGTGATAATGTTTTAGACGTTGCCCGTTTACGGTAAATGGTTCCATAGATTTGCCTTTAATTTCTACTGCTCCACTGGGAAAAACATTGGTGATTTGAAAAGGACCTGACCATCTAGATCGTATTTTTCCCGGGAATAACTTTAGCCTAGAGTTAAATAAAAGGACTGTATCGCCTTGTTTGAAGATTTTCCTTGATATGCGCTTGTCATGCCATTGTTTTGTTCTTTCTTTGTAGATTCTGGCGTTTTCGTAAGCGTCTCTTCTGAGTTCCTCTAATTCGCTTATATCAAGGATTCTCTTTTCACCGGCGGCTTTATAGTTTAAATTTAAATTTTTAATAGCCCAATAGGCTTTATGTTCTAGTTCTACCGGGAGGTGACAGGATTTTCCATAAATGAGCTTAAATGGGGTTGTCCCTATGGGAGTTTTGTAAGCAGTTTGGTAAGCCCATAAAGCTTCTGGTAATTTCAATGGCCAGTCTTTCCTTGAAGTGGCGACTGTTTTCTCTAGTATCTGTTTGATTTCTCTGTTAGACACCTCCACTTGCCCACTGGTTTGAGGGTGGTAAGGTGTCGCTACTCTATGTCTTACGCCATACTTAAGCAATAGTTTTTCGAGTACCTTGGATATGAAATGCGATCCACCATCACTGACTACTATTCTTGGGACACCAAACCTTGGAAATATTATATTCTTAAAGAGTCTAGTTACTACTCGTGTGTCGTTTGTTGGAGAAGCTATAGCTTCAATCCATTTCGATACGTAGTCAACTGCCACGAGTATGTATTTGTTACCGAAAGAGGATGGAAACGGTCCCATGAAGTCTATTCCCCACACGTCGAAAATCTCTACTTCCAAAACGCCCTTTTGTGGCATCTCGTCACGTCTAGATATGTTTCCTGTGCGTTGACATCTGTCACATTTCTTAATAGCTGCATGTACATCCTTCCATATATTTGGCCAATAAAAACCGGCTTGTAGGATTTTAGAGCAGGTCTTGGATGTACTTGCATGTCCACCATAAGGAGCGGAGTGACAGTGTTGGATTATATTTTCTACCTCTTCTTCGGGTATACACCGACGGAAAATACCATCAGGGCCTCTTTTAAAAAGTAAGGGGTCATCCCAGTAATAGTGTTTTATGTCATAGAAGAATCGTTTCTTCTGCTGGTAGGATAAAGTAGGTGGAACTATTCCGGCAGCTAAATAATTGACGAGGTCAGCGTACCATGGTGTAACACATATAGCTAAGGTGGTTTATACCTGTTTATCAGCGTTATTTTCTTCCAAAGTAGCTATAAGCTTATCGTACGAGAAATCATCGTTAATTGATGTTCTTTCTGGTTCAAGGTTCTCAAGTCTAGAGAGGTGATCTGCTACTACGTTTTCAGTTCCTTTCTTGTCTTTGATTTCCAAATCGAACTCTTGTAACAACAGGATCCACCTTAGGAGTCTAGGTTTAGCATCCTTTTTTGTTAAGAGGTATTTGATAGCAGCGTGGTCAGTGTAGATGATTATTTTGGCTTCAACCAAGTAAGAACGAAATTTATCTAGCGCAAACACTACTGCTAGAAGTTCTTTCTCGGTTGTGGCGTAATTTATTTGTGCTTCATCCAGAGTTCTACTTGCGTAATATATAACATCAAGCTTTTTATCCTTTCGTTGTCCTAAAACAGCACCTACAGCGTAATCACTGGCATCACACATTATTTCGAATGGTTCGTTCCAATCTGGTGTCTGCATTATGGGCGCAGAGATCAGTGCTTGTTTAAGCGTTTGAAATGCTTCTAAACATCTATTATCGAATATGAATTCAGCATCTTTCATCAATAGTCCGGTCAAAGGTTTAGTTATTTTAGAGAAGTCTTTAATGAATCGTCGGTAAAAGCCGGCATGTCCTAAGAAGCTTCGTACTTCTCTCACAGTTTTCGGGGGTTGAAGATTTTCGATTACCTCTATTTTGGCTTTGTCTACTTCAATTCCTCTGTTTGATATGATGTGTCCTAAAACAATTCCTTCTTGTACCATAAAGTGACATTTTTCCCAATTAAGTACTAGGTTTACTTTTACACATCGCTCTAGAACTCTTTCTAGGTTTTCAAGGCATTCTTCAAAGCTTTGTCCGCATACGGAAAAGTCATCCATAAATACTTCCATGATGTTTTCTAGAAAATCGGCGAATATTGCCATCATGCACCTTTGGAAGGTTGCAGGGGCATTACACAAGCCAAACGGCATTCGTTTATAAGCGAAGGTACCAAAAGGACACGTGAATGTTGTCTTTTCTTGGTCATCAGGGTGAATTGGTATTTGAAAGAAACCTGAGTAACCGTCTAGATAGCAGAAATGAGAATGTTTTGCTAATCGTTCTAACATCTAGTCAATGAATGGTAAAGGGAAATGATCTTTTCGGGTTGCTTTGTTTAGTTTCCTATAGTCAATGCACATTCTCCATCCCGATTCGATTCGTTTGGTTATAGTTTCTCCTTTTTCATTTTCAATGATTGTTACACCTCCTTTCTTTGGTACTACGTGTACAGGACTAACCCATTTGCTATCAGATATATGATATCTGCCTCTAATAACTTGGTTATTTCCTTCTTCACTACCTCACTCAGGATCGGGTTTAGTCTCCTCTGGTGTTCCCTAGAAGTTTTACAGTCTTCTTCTAGCATGATGCGGTGCATACAGATAGAGGGACTTATTCCTTTAAGATCGGTGATGTTGTATCCTAGTGCGGTTGGATATTTTCTTAAGATATGCAGGAGTTTTTCTGTTTCGAGTCTTCCTAGGTCAGCATTAACTATCACTGGTCGTTCAAGTTCTAAGTCTAGGAATTCATATCTCAGATTTTTGGGAAGTGTTTTCAGGTCTAGGGTTGGTTTCTTAAGGCATTGCGTAGATCCGGTGTTATTGCTAAACATTGGTTGAGTTTGTCTTCTACAAGATAGTCAGATGATTTGTCTTTTTCTAACTCCGTTTCTTTTATGCATTCATCGATGATATCCATGAAGTAACATGTATCTTCTATTGCAGGTGCTTTCAAAAATTGGGAAAGAATGAACTCAATTTTCTCTTCTCCTACTTCGAAAGTGAGTCGTCCTCGTTTTACGTCTATGATTGCACCGGCTGTTGCTAAGAACGGTCTTCCCAATATAATGGGTGTAACTTCATCTTCTCTAATATCCATAATTATAAAATCAGTTGGAATGTAGAATTGACCTATGCGCACTGGACCGTTTTCAAGAATTCCTACAGGATATTTGACGGAACGATCTGCTAGTTGCACAGACATTTTAGTTGGTCTTAATTCTCCCATTTCAAGTCTCTTGCATATGGATAAAGGCATAACACTAATACCGGCTCCTAAATCGCATAAGGCTTTGTCAATGACAAATTTTCCTATGTGACAGGGTATAGAGAAACTACCTGGGTCTTTAAGTTTAGGAGGCATATTCTGGATTATAGCGCTACATTCAGCGGTGAGTGTAACGGTTTCGCTATCTTCAAGTTTCCTTTTATTAGAAAGAATTTCTTTTAAAAACTTGGCATATGAGGGCATCTGCGTAATAGCTTCTGTAAACGGAATTGTGACGTTTAATTGTTTTAGTAGGTCAACAAATTTTTTAAATTGGCCCGCATCTTTGGTTTTAATAAGCCTTTGAGGGTAAGGGATAGGTGGTTTATAAGGTGGTGGAGGTACATAAGGTTCCTTCTTTTCTACGGTTTCCTTATTACTCTCTTCCTTTTCCTTAGGTTCACTTTCCTCCTCAGTTGACTTTTTAGAGTTTTGGTTTTCTATCCTTGGGTCAGACGGTCCTTCCACTTCCGTTCCACCTCTCAGTATAATTGCATGAGCGTGGCTTCTCGGGTTAGGTTGGGGTTGGCCAGGAAATGTACCAGTTGGGGCAGCAGTAGGCGCTTGTTGTTGAGCTACTTGTGATATTTGCGTTTCCAGCATTTTGTTATGGGTAGCCAGGGCATCTACTTTACTTGCTAGTTGTTTAATTTGTTCGCCAGTGTGTACATTCTGGTTTAAGAAATCTTTATTGGTTTGCTGTTGAGAGGCTATAAAGTTTTCCATCATGATTTCCAAGTTGGATTTCCTAGGGGCGTTATTGTTAGGTGTAGATGGGATCGGCTTTTGATATCCCAGAGGTATAGCTGGGGCTTGATTTGGAGATTGTCCAGGTGCGTATAAAGCATTATTACTCTTATATGAAAAATTGGGATGATTCTTCCAATTTGAGTTATAGGTATGCGAGTAGGGGCTTCCTTGAGCATAGTTTACTTGCTCCGCTTAGATTCCTGTTAGGAGTTGACAATCTGCAGGAGTGCGACCTTGGATTCCACAGACTTCGCAATTCTGAGTTATGGCAACCACGGTGGCTGGAGGTGATACATTTAAACTTTCAATTTTCTGGACCAGAGCATCCACTTTTGCATTAACATGATCAAGGTTACTTATCTCGTACATGCCAGTTTTCGTTTGAGGTTTTTCTACCATTGTTCGTTCGCTTCCCCACTGATAGTGGTTTTGAGCCATGCTTTCGATAAGTTGGTAAGCATCAGCATAAGGTTTGTTCATCAGTGCACCACCTGCGGCGGCGTCTATTGTTAACCTCGTGTTGTACAGGAGACCATTATAGAAGGTATGAATTACTAACCAGTCCTCTAAACCATGGTGTGGACAAAGTCTCATCATGTCTTTGTATCTTTCCCATGCTTCAAAAAGAGACTCGTTATCTTTCTGTTTAAATTCATTTATCTGGGCTCTTAACATAGCTATTTTGCTCGGCGGAAAATATCGGGCAAGAAAAACTTTCTTCAACTCGTTCCATGTGGTGACTGAGTTGGAAGGAAGAGATTGAAGCCATCTTCTAGCGCTATCTCTTAACGAGAAAGGAAAAAGACGAAGTCGAATTGCCTCTGAAGTGACACCATTAGCTTTAACAGTATCAGCGTATTGGACAAACACGGATAAATGAAGGTTTGGATCCTCGGTAGGATTTCCAGAGAATTGGTTCTGTTGCACTGCCTGCAACAGTGAAGGTTTAAGTTCAAAGTTGTTTGCTTCGATTGCGGGTGGAACAATACTCGAATGCGGCTCATCTTGCGATGGAGCGGCGTAATCTCGAAGAGCACGAGCTGGTTCTGCCATCTCGGGTATCGAAGGGAAAATATTTTTGAAATCAGGAAGTTCAACAGGAGGGAGATTGTTTGCAACACGATATTCCCGAATTCGTCGTAAGACTCGGAGATATAGTTCGATATCGTTGATTCGTAAGTAGAACGGCTCGCCTTGTGAGCGAGTGTGTGGCATACAAATCAACGAAAGAAAGAAAAGAAAAGGAAAATAAGCCTTAGTCTCTACAGCGTAACAGAAGAGTTACGATATCGACTAAACAAAAGTCCCCGGCAACGGCGCCAAAAACTTGATCGCGACTTTATGAGTCGAATTTGGGGTACAAACTGCAAGTGCACAGTTCTATCGCGTAGTTTTAAAAGATATCGATCCCACAGGGACTTATGAATCGATATACCGTTTTCTAAGGTTACTTTGTAAAGCTAAGGCAGGTAATACTTTGATTGTTTGGGGGAAAAGCTAAAACTAAAATAAGATCTAAAATAAATATCTAATAAGCGGATATCGGTATGTAGTTCGTCGTAATTAGGGAATCAATTCTTCGTTGGTTTCTTGGTTTTAAAATAAATCCTTTCAGTTGACACTATTGACTAAAAGTCTTATCTCAAACTCTCGCTCTGTTGAATAAACTATGATTTTATATTAACGTAGCTGTCACTTATTAGTTAAGTCAAAAACCACTTTTTGAAAACAATAGAATCCGTAGAAACTCTTTTTAAGAAAACACTAATCGTTTAAACACCCTTATCTCAAACTCTCACTCTGTTGACTTAGGTTATATAATTAAATTCAAATGCTTAACTCTCGTCCTCACATTCAATCTTTAAAAATACTTTTTGAAAAAGATTAGCATTTAATTAACTCTAAAAATTGCTCTCGCCCTGATCTAGAATTAATGTCCAATTTACACTGTCCAGTCAAAAACTCAAACTCTCGTTCTATTGCTTTTAACTTCTTTATGTCTTTTACTTTCGTACAAAAACCTTGTTATTAAACCTGTAAATTGAGACCGTAAAAAGAGTGATTTTAATTTTAAACTTAATTAAACCAATTTGGTTTTGATTCCTTCATTCCGCTTACTCTACATACCGATACCTAAATAAATTAGCCAGACATGCTAAACAGACTTAAATAATTATCATGCATAAACAAATTCATCTCAGGAAAATAATATAAATCAACAATAAAGCAGGGCATATATAAATTCAAACAATAATTAAAGAACCTGAGAAATTAAATAGCAGTCTTGAACACTCCACCACAGGCCGGTTGGATTTGTTCTTAAATTCTTCAATCAAACAGAAAAATAAAAGCGAAGGAATAAAAAAAACTAGATTCTAACGTAAGGTTAGATCCTGTGAAAGGTACACAATAGTTTCCGGTGTAGAAACTACTGTGTGAAAAATTAATTAATTGCTGGAAAAGAAAATAGAAATTGCAAAGGAAACAATATAAAAATC
The DNA here is from genome assembly GCF_024323335.1 of Lathyrus oleraceus. NCBI lineage: Eukaryota > Viridiplantae > Streptophyta > Magnoliopsida > Fabales > Fabaceae > Lathyrus > Lathyrus oleraceus. The sequence continues at coordinate 557,622,593 of NC_066583.1, read as the reverse complement.
GTAAAAGTAATGCTGTAAAAATGTGCTTGTACTGCTCGAAGAGAAAAAATGCGAAAAAGAGAAAACGGCGAAGAAGTGTGGAACCTCTAGGGTTTTCCGTAAGGTTACTATTTATATTGGTCACTTGTTGTAACTGTTTCCAAAGGTATTCCGCGTCAAAGGTCTTCACGTGGCGAATGGTCAGGCGTGTAAATAGGACTCAACGTCTCTGAAGCCAAAAATATAGGAGACTGGTGTGACGTCCATCACACCATGTGTGACGCTCGTCACACAAGTGTGTAAAGCGTGACGCTCGTCACAGCCTTTGTGACGCTCGTCACAGGCACAGCGCCTGTGCTTTTTGGGCTGGGCTTTGGCTTTTGATATTTGCTTCTTTTCATTCCTTTTTGCACCTCCTTTTCTTCCTTTTTTACTTGTGCTTCAAATAAACCACCTGAGATAAATAGAAAGAAAATACCGCGTAATATCTAATAAAATGAAATAAATTGAAGTAAATAATAATATAATTTAATTAAATTGAGTCCTAGAATGTGATACTATTTCATGTTATCATGGCCCAAAAGAAAATATTTTCTAAAGTACGAAACTTAAACGAAATAATTGAGATGTATGCACTCGGAATCAGATTTTGGGTTCAACATAAAAGTTGTATATCTTTCTCTTAGCTTTCCAACGACTGGTAGCACGCCTCGATCCGATACTCCTAGCTCAAGATATGATTTTTCTCGCGAAAACTGCTAATGCTGAAAATTAAATACGAAAATTAAATAAGTGCAAAAATAAAATAAATTATGAAAACACATTAAAACATAAAAATAATCAAAGCAAACCGAAGAAATGCTTAAGTACAAACATGGAAGAACGTGCATTAAAATGCACTGATCACTTACCTTAATTCTTGACCCATTACTCTAACTTGGATTTTCATCTGTAACTTGCAATCTTTTATTATAAGGATGACATTCATGGCACTACCCTAGGGAGACATGCTCATAAACCCATTACCCACTTGTTAGCATATGACACTTTACACACGCAAGACTTTCTCTTGGGCTACCTTATAATGAGATTATTTACTTCTCGCATTTATTTCTCTATAAATATCCATGTACATCACCATTTCAAAATCAATAAGTAATAAACCCTTTATCAAACGTCAAGAGACATTTTCTTAATCAAATCCAAAAATACAATTAGAATTGTGTGTCACGAGCCTTAAATGGTGGGGAATGAGTAAGAATGAAGTTCTCCTATCCTTACTCTGATTATTTTGGACACAAGACGCTTGGCCTGTTCGTCTGAAATATTCATCTCTGCCTAAAGTCTTTAGTGCAATTCTAATAAAAAACATTTCTTTTCAAAAACCCTAAAACAAACATCAACTTATCAAACTATTTTTGCGCCTTAGGGCATCATTTCGAAAACCCTTTTTCAAGGTAAAATCAACCAACACACAAATATTTTCTACTCTGAATTACGGAGCTCTAATTCTTCATCCCTCGATGATGATACATAGACACAAAGGCTCTAATCCTTGGAGAGCACAATAATAAAAAACTCAATCTCATTATTTTCCCTTTTCTAATAATAAAGAAATTCTAAAGATAAATATCCATGCATGTAGACAACTTAAATAGTTCCCATGGAGTACCATAGATGTTAGGGGTGATAATACCTTCCCCTCGCATAATCGACTTCCGAACCCATATTTGGTTGCTAGGCCAATCCTTAATCATTTTTCCGTTTTCTTTTCATTAGAGGGTTTTATCGTTTATTTTCCCTTTTCTCCTCATGAATAATAAATAAAATCCGGTGGCAACTTTGTGTCAGTTCGGTTAGTTGTTTTTCGTAACAAAATCCCAAAAAAGTAGATTTTACATTGACACGTCTTCAATCTTTTGTTCTGGAATAATATCCAACAAAGAATAAATTATATAAATTTTTTTACTAGCAACAAAATCAAACAAATGTACTTTTTTAAATGTTGTTGAATTATAAGTATCAATAACTTATTTATATTATTAAAAAGTATAAATAAGTATTGTTGTCAATTATTGAAACTTGGACCGATAATTTAGACTTATCTAGTTCAATATAGTTTGAGTTACTCCATCTCCATCCACCCGAATAAAACAAAATTGAATAGTCACACTTTATTATTATTAACATTAATAAGATTTATTTGATATAAAATGACAACATTTTAAATTTACATTTCAAATGGTTGTCTTAACCCTAATGATAAAATTATATTTCAAAAATAAACTATTAAATACAAATCATCACAAAAAATTACAATACAACTAATGATTTGATATATTATGTTATGATTAGATGATTAAAATTGTTAAAGAAATATGGTTGAAGATAATTCATCCCTATAAAATTAATTTGTAGGGTGATAATTATTTATACTTATAAACACTTGGTCAGATTATATATGGTCTGATATGGAACTCTTAACATACATTCCTCATGCCCGTGACTGGATATCTGGAGCGTGAAAATAAATGACAGGTGGTCTAATAACAAAAACTTAATAGAAAATTGTCCATGGGATCTTAAACGAGGATCTTGATACCATGTTAAAAAATATGGTTGGATCTAATCATTCATATGAAATAGATTTAAAAGGTAAGAGATTGTCCTCACTTATAACCACATGTTCATATCATACATTATTTCGATGTGGGACTCTTAGAAAAAATCAAATAAAATATTTAAATTAAAAAATCACTAGTCTTTTTTATCAATTTTGAAGAGTGGTTAGAATTTATTAATTACTGGTATAAATAGAATGATTATGAATGTCCATTAATGTGAGGATTTCGTATTGATTTTCCATTCATAATATATTTAATATTGTATTTATACGAACATTGATGATAAGAATAATATAATCTTCTCCTTTCTCTCTCCTATTATTTTATTTAGTTTCGTAAATATAATGCACTAAGCTTAGTCCTGAAGAATATTGAAAAATATATTTGGTGTAAATACCATTTTTGAGATATAATTTGAGAAAATAATTGGATACTTGATGCAGTCCGGTAGACTGATTATTAATTGAGAAATTAACTTTTCCAATATTAGGGGGAGAAATTGCGCGGATGAAGATTGAATCAGAAGTTGAAATGAACAATTTAAAATAATTTTTTATCTTGATCCTCATATAAACCTATATAAACCAGAAGTTAAATACATTTCTCATTTGCAAAGTTTATAAAACCAAATATCAAATACTAATACTCCAAACAAAGTAGATTCTCATGTTAGATAATCTAATATTGCAAATGAGTTGAAACTGCACATGAAGTATGGTAGGAAAGTTGGTTCAAATATTAAAATTCCTTTATAAGAAAAGGAAATAAATTAAAGGTGACTCAAGTGAGGATATGAAAACTCTAAGAGTACTTTGACATAATTTATTTTTGAGTTCCAGAAGAACTAACGAGATGCCTGGAGTTTATGAAAATAAATAGATCTCGATAAATTATATAATGAATTAAATATGATGGAACCAAACTAAAGTCGACATTGACAATGTATTTGTATGTAATATAGCACTTAAGATGATAAATGATAACTAGCATCATAAATCAAAGTCTATCAAAGATTGTAGACAAAGTGAAAATTGGCCAAAATGAGAAGATCCAATTGAAGATGAATTAAACTCACTTTACAAGCGACTCGCTTTTGGACGTGTAGTTCGGACACCTCAAAGTGTGAAACTAATTGAGTAAAAATGAGTTTTTACGAAAAAGAAAAATAAGAATGGTGTAATTGTGAGATCCAAAATTGAGTTATTGCTCAATAAATTTCGCAAAGATTTATGATTGATTTTGAGGAAACATATCCACCTATAGTGGATGCAATTCAATTTTTGATATTTAATTATCCTTGTAGTACATGAATGACTCAATTGATAATGACATTTATATGAAACTCCCTAAAGGATTTAATATATCAAAGATACATAATTCTGGATTCGAGAAAGCTACTCCATCAGATTAAAAAAAAGTCTCTCTATGGTTTAAAACAATATGGACATATTGTTGGTGTAAGCCCTAGAGGTCAATATTTTTGGTACTTGTATCGAATTATTTATTAATAATAAAAGGTTTTTTATTTATTATGTTTGTTTAATAAAGTCCCTAGAATAGTTGGTCCGTCTAATGTATCAAGTGTGACTTAATCATGAGATCCCATTAAACATAAGGACACTATTCTTAAAGTATCTATAGTCGAGCTTTGTTGTAAAATGGAATAACATTAAAGTATTAAGGCTATTATGTATATAGACTGATGATCACATCTCATGGGTCATGGATAAGGAGTTATCAAGTCTTAAACATAGGTATGAATATTAAGAGTAATATTTATACTGGATTGACCCGCTATGAGAATACTATATAGAATGTTATGCAACGTTTCATAAGTTATTCTCATAGTGATAATGGTGTATACCACCCTTCGACCTGAAACCACTATGGATCCTAGATGTAGAGTCGAGTGCCTTATTGTTGATTAAACATTGTCCGTAACTAGATGACCATAAAGACAGTTGATGGGTACTCCACGAAGCATGCTAAGGGTCATGAATGACCTAGATGGAATTTGCACATCCTGCATAACAGGATAAATGTCTACGGGCCCAATATTGAACTGGACAACGATGACACGGTCTATGCCTTGTGTTCAATATGGACATAGGGGCAAAAGAGTAATTATACACATAAGTATTATCACAAAAAGATTTGTCAGATCACATGACATTTTCGTGTCTTGGGTAGCTGTGATGTGTTGCTAGATACCGCTCACTGTTTATTATGTTAAATACGTGATTTAATATAATTGCTAATGTCGTGAAAACCTACAGGGTCAGACACAAAAGGACGGATTGATGAGAGATAGAGTAACTAAGGAACACTGTAAGGTACGGTGCACTTAAGTGAATGGTAGAAAAATCGTAAGGTACGGTGTACTTAAGTAGAATAAGAAATATGGTAAGGTACCACATGCTTAAGTGATTTTGGCATATCATAAGATATGAGCCACATACACTTAAGTGGGCTTTTTAGCTTGCAGCCCACACAAGTGGTTCTATAAATAGAACCCTTGTGCAGAAGCATTTGTGCAGTTGTAATTTCGTTTCTCTCTCTCTCTCTCTCTCTCTCTCTCTCTCTCTCCCTCCCGCTCTCAAAGTCTTCATTCGTAGCAGCTAGCACTGAGATTGAAGGAATCCATTCATGTGGACTGAGTAGAGGCGTTGTCACCATTCAACGTTCGTGATCGCTCCGTAGATCTGCATCAAAGGTTTCAATTGCCACAAGAGGTAACGATTCTATCACTGATCATGCTCATTCGTAAGGATCACTAAAGGAGAAATTTTTAAATTCCACTGTATTTTAGATCTCTCTTCTCCTTCACATATGTGGTATAATTGTCTCATTGAATATTTGCTAAGTGAGATATTTACAAATAACTCCATATTTTCTTGTATTTTTATGAAAAAGATCTATAAAATAATTTTATATAATAGTTGTCTATGTAGATAACATAAAATTATTGGAACACCTAAAGAGATTCCAAAAGATATAAATCTCTTAAAGAAACAGTTTGAGATAAAGGACATAGAAAAGACAAAGTTATGTATAGGTTTATAAATTGAGCATTTGGACAATAGAATATTTGTAAAGAAAGTTATAAAGAAAAAGTCTTAAAATTTTCATATATAGACAAATCTCGCATGTCGTGTACCTCTATGATGTTAGATCATTGAATATGTAGAAGATTCTTTTAGACATTGAGAAGAGGATGAAAAATTAATTGGTTCTGAAGTATTATACCTCATTGTAATTCAAACACCGATCTATCTTGCTAATTATACACACCATAATATATCAATTTCTATTACATTATTAGCACTATATAGTTCTTCAGATACACGAAGATATTGAAATAAAGTTAAACGTATACTTCATAATATTAGGGATAAATGAACATGAGTTTGTTTTATTCTAAAGTATCCAAATTAGAATTAACATGTTATGCAAATGCAGGTTACTTGTTAGACCCGCATAATGGTAGATCACAAACATGTTATTTGTTTACTTATGGTGGTACAACTATTTCATGGAGATCTGTGACACAAACCATATCAATAACTTTATCTAATCATGCATAATTTTTAGTACTACATGAAGCAAGTTGAGAATGTGTTTGGTTGACACCTCTAACTCAAAACATACAACAGGAGATTGAACAAAACACATTTCTCAAAAGTTTTTTTTCACTCACTACAAGAAAAATGAAAACAATACTACATGCATCGCTCGATTCAAAGATGATTACATTAAAAGGAGATTGAACAAAACACATTTCTCCAAAGTTCTTTTTCACTCATGATATTTTGAAGAGTGGTGATATAAGCATCCAACAAATATGTTCATGTGATAATCTTACAATCATTTTCTTAAAGACACACCCAAGTATAGTAAATAGTAAATGTAGGCAAGTATAATCTACATGGCATATTATGTGTCGTAATATAATCTGCTGCACTAAATTTAATATTATATATAATAAATAGTAGTTGTAGGGAAAAAGTCTAAGAAAAAAATGTTTTTTTTGTTAGACATCAATTTTTTAATCATCAGTTTAGTTTTGTGCTAAAAAATTTTAAATTTAAAAAATAGTATAGTTATTATATTTCTATGTATTAGACTCTAAAAAAAGAAATAGTGTAGTTATTATTTTTTAGGTGTAAGTTAAAAAGATTGAATGATATAAAGAGTGATAATTGTGTTTAGTTGTGATTAACTCTTCTGAAATATATAATAATAAGATTTTTATAACATGTTTTGAAAAAAAGTTTAAGTGTATTGTATTTTATTTATTTGTAAATAAAATTTAAATTAATTATGAAAATTGATTAACCAATAAAATTATTGTAACTATTTAATTTTGTAAGAATTTAATATTTAATATAATTATATTTGTAAGTCGTCAATTTTTAATTTTTAATTTTAAACTAACGTTTCTTTTTGTGATGTTTTTTATTTAACCAAATAGTCTAGTTATTATATTTTTTGATATCACACTCTATAAAAAGAGAATAGTGTAGTTATTAAGAAAATTATGTGTTTATAAATATTTTTTTATAGATGTAAGGTAAAAAGACTGAATTATATAAAGAGTGATAATTGTATTTAATTATAATTAATTTTGGTGAGATATTTAATAATAAACATTTTCTAACATATAAATTTTGGAATAGAAATTGAAGTATAATTGTGTACATTTATTTCAATATTCATTCTTAAAGATGAGATATCAAATTTTAATTGATGAGGCAAGTATGATCTACATGACATATTATGTGTCGTAACATATTTTGCTGTATTAAATTTAATATATTATAATAGATAGATACAGGGAAAAGGTCTAGCAACAAAAATGTTTTTTTGTTAGACATCAATTTTTTAATTTTTATTTTTGAATGATCGGTTTAGTTATGCGCTATTTTTTTAAATTTAATAAGATAGTGTACTTATTATATTTATAGGCATTAGACTCTAAAAAAAGAAAATATGTAGTTATTAACATAATAGTGTAGTTATTTTTTTTTAGGTGTAAGTTAAAAAAATTGAATTATATAAAGACTGATAATTGTGTTTAGTTGTGATTAACTCTTCTGAAATATATAATAATAAGAGTTTTGTAACATATTTTGAAAAAAAGTTCAACTGTAATTGTATTTTATGTATTTGTAAATAAAATTTAAATTAATTATGAAAATTGATCAACTAATAAAATTATTGGAACTTTTAAATTTTGTAAGAATTTTAATATTTAATATAATTATATTTGTAAGTCATCAGTTTTATATTTTTTATTTTGAATGATAGTTTCTTTTTGTGATATTTTTTGATTTAATTCAATAGTGTAGTTATTATATTTTTTGATATCACACTCTATAAAAAGAGAATAGTGTAGTTATTAACAAAATTATATGTTAATAATTATTTTTTATAGATGTAAGGTGAAAAAACTGAATTTTATAAATGGTGATAATTGTGTTTAATTATAATTAATTTTTGTGAGATATTTAATAATAAATTTTTTGTGACATACAATTTTTGAAATAGAAGTTGAAGTATACTTGTGTAAATTTATTCCAATATTCATTCTTAAGGATGACACATCAGATTTTAATTGATGTGGCAAATATAATCTACATGGCATATTATGTCTAATAACTGCTGCATTATATTTAATATATTATAATAAATATATACTAAACCTTCCAAAATTTTCTAACCTTGGACTTCACTTTGTGTGGAAATTTCATTATTTCCATATGAATGCATAAAATCACATATTCACATTTTTTTAACATGATTCAACAATAGAGGAATTCAATAGAAATTCAGCATAAAAGAAATAGGAAATCAAAATTAATAAAAGCAAGAAATCAATAATATAATACTCCCTGTCCCAATACGCAATTTAAACATTTTCCTAAATGTTAAAGCAAAAAGTAAAAGAAAGGTGAAAAAAACTCACAAAACCACTAATGCAAAGGGAAATGGCTCTGAGAGGTGTGTCTTAGTTTTATATAGCTTCCAACATCTGAGCTTATCTTATTTGCTCAGCTTTTATACGTGATTGTCTCTCCTGGCTGGTCTCTGAATGCTCATGTGATATTTGGGGAGAATCACGTGGAGGGAAAAATAGAAGGCTTATTTGCATATTTTCATGCTCTTCCTATGACATTTTTAGGATATATGATTTGGTAGGTATATAGCCAATTATTATGGTTATATACCACTATCCTTATTGGGTTTGATTGCTTAATATATTTTATTTCTCTAATAAAGAGTTTTTAATATATTTTATTTCTCTAATAAGGAGTTTATACGAGTCACAGAATTTGGTGATCATGTGCATAATTATTAGTGTGTTTCTATCGGTGTGCATACTTCTCGAAAATTCTAATAATTTATTGATGGATGATTCTACACCCACATTCAACGATGAGAGTAATCAATCCTCCAACCCAATACTACCACTATATGCTTTTGCCAGATTCTCTATATGTTTATCCAAAAACACGGTTGAATCCACATAGTGTCCCTAAATCATGGCCCACGTGAAAAATAACTCTCTTTTACTTGGTACTTTCCTCTCATGTAAAAATAGAATGTGCTAACACTTTCTATTTATATTTAAAGCATGGGTTTTGAATGAAAGATGTTTTGGATTTAGCGGCATCATAACTCTCACCAACAATCCTAATCCAAAAGTTATTATGATCAAAATCTCTTGACACATTGTTATAGCCCTCATAATGGTAGATAACAAATAGATTATTTGTTTACAACTATTTCATGGATATCTGTGACACAAACCACAACAACAACTTTATTTAATCATGCAGAACTTTTAACATTACATGAAACAAGTTGAGAATGCAATTGGTTGAAACCTCTAATTCAACACATACAACAAACTTGTGGTTTATCTTCTGAAAAAATAAATACAACAACCATATACAAAGACAATATTGCATGCATCTCTCAATTAAAAGATGTTTACATTAGAAGGAGATTTAACAAAACACATTTCTCTAAAGTTCTTTTTCACTCATGATCTTCTGAAGAATGGTGATAAAAACATCCAATAAATTCGTTCGTGTGATAATCTTACAAACATTTTCTTAAAGTCACTCCCAAGTATAACTCTTAACCAACTTAGTACAAAAGATTGATCTTCATTGTTGAATAAATGATCGTTCAACTGAAGAGGAGAAATGAATTTATCTTACAAAATTATTGTAATCTTTTTCCTTCACTAGACTTTTTTCCACTGAGTTTTTTCTATTAAGATTTAATGAGGCATATCCTCTACACTACGCCAAAAACTGGAATAGACAGCGCACCTTAGAGGGCGCTTTATTACAAAAGTGCACTCTAAAGTGAAGCGAAAAAATAAGGAGCGAACAACTGGAATAGACAGCGCACTTTAGAGGGCGCTTTTGTAATAAAGCGCCCTCTAAGGTGAAGCGAAAAAATAAGGAGGAGATAGAGGGACAACAATACAGGGCGTTTTTTAGAAAGCGCTGTGCATTTCCAGTTTATAAAGCGCTCTTGGAAAGCCTTAGAGAGCGCTTTCATAAGCGCCCTCTTAGGCCCCCTTTAGAGGACGCTTTTTTTTCCACAAGCGCCCTCTAAGGTCCCCTTTAGTAAACATTAAAATTATAACATACTGCGCGTTTTGTTATTTCACTCTCTGTTATTTTCGTTCTTTTTCACGTTAGGGTTCTCACTGCTACGATTTTCGCTACTTCTAAGGCGTTCTCCTTCCACCTCTGTTAGATCTACGACGTTTCCTCCTTCTATTAATTCGTTGTTAGCTGTTCGATTTTGACACCATAGGTATTTTTCTAATCTTCATATTACACCATAGGTATCTACGACGTTTCCTCCTTCTATTAATTCATATCATATTATTCCGAGATTTAGACGCATGTTTCGAGTGATGTAGCAACATTTGGAGTCGGTGCTGTTCAGGTTCGACCGAAAGGAAACTAAATTTGTAACGTTCCAAATTTATCAGACCATAATCTGAACAATATTTACATGTCATTTAGGTTCTTGCTACGATTTTAACTTTGTGGTTAGCAGACAAATCTGGTCGCCGGCTTTTACTTATTGTGAGTCTGAGCTTTTTCGATAATTTTTGCATTCACATTACTATTTGTTTGGAGGGTAATAAGAGATTAATCAAAATCTCCTATTGCAGGTTTCTTCATCTGCAATGGCTTTGAGTCTTTTGGTTGTTTCAATATCATTCTACTTGAAGGTAATAATAATTTTTTTGTTTGTTATATTTTTTGAACATTTTTATTTATTTATTTTTATATATACATAATACATTAACTAGATATTACACATGCATTCATGCATAAATGTTCAGAAATTTGTAACACAGATTCACAGGATTATATATCAGTAAATTCTTCTTTATATTTTTGGTTTTTTATATGGATAATATATTTTATGTTGAATTTGCTCTCAGGAATATATATCACCAGATTCTGATTTATATGCGACATTGAGCCTCGTATCGGTGGCTGGAGTTGTGGTGTGTAAATACAACTTTATTACACAAATGATGGTTTCTATTGTTTGTTTCCCTAACTTCATTATTATAAACTTTCAATTTCTTTCAGGTCATGGTTATTGCATTCTCTCTGGGATTAGGAGCAATGCCATGGATTATAATGTCTGAGGTACAATTTTCTTCAATAATAATATGCATGACAATCCTATATGAACAAACCTTTGTTGCAATATAATGTGATAGTTGATGTGTTGAATATATTTTACATAATAGATTCTTCCGATTAACATCAAAGGCCTAGCTGGAAGTTTTGCAACACTTGCCAATTGGTTCTTTTCCTGGTTGGTTACATTAACAACAAATTTGCTCTTGGATTGGAGTTCGGGAGGTTTGTGTGCATTGCCTATGTTAATTTTCTATAAATATCTATTGTTTCTAACCAGAAGCTTCCTATGTTTTTATCAGGAACCTTCACAATATATACTGCAGTGTGTGTTTTCACAGCAGGATTTGTTGCCATTTGGGTCCCCGAGACAAAGGGAAAAACTCTTGAAGAAATACAACAGTTTTTCAGATGAAGTTTCCTTTCGAGTAGCACTTCAGCTAGCGTTCACTCATGTATTCACATTCATATTTTTTTTTATGAATCAACTCAATTCATTTTTGTGCTCTTTGGTCTTGTTAAATATGAAAAATACCAAAACAGTGTGATTTTCTAATCTAGCAGCATACTTGCATTTTTGTTGTAATTGATTGATTATAAACAAATAAATGAAAGAGAGTGGTTATTATACATTTCAATTAGAGTAGCAGTGGTTTCGGTTCATGACATTTCAAATAGCAAGAGGATCATATAAACAATAAGCATATATCAGTATTTGTATTTTAATATTATAAAAGCATAAAAAGAACCTTTAGTTGCTCTTGTGAATTATAACAAGCAGCTGTATGCCATTTTCTTCTGGTTACCTCTTGTGGCTGCAACATAACCTGAAATTACATGTTAAATAACCACCCACTTTAGAGGGCGCTTTCCAAAATAAGCGCCCTCTAAACCCTTTAAATTCCCACTTTAGAGGACGTTTTCCAGTAAAAGCGTCCTCTAAACCCTTAAAGGTTTCCACTTTAGAGGGCGCTTTCCAGTAAAAGCGCCCTCTAAACCCTTAAAAGTTTCCACTTTAGAGGGCGCTTTCTTTAAAAAGCGCCCTCTAAAGTGGCCCTTAAAGGGCTTAAAGAGCCACTTTAGAGAGCGCTTTCACCAGAAAAAAAACGCTGTCTTTACCTATGCCAGCGCCAGATTAGATGGCGCTTTAAAGCGCTGTTATAGGCCAAAAAAAGCGCCCTCTTTTCCCTTATTTGGCGTAGTGCTACGAAAATATAAGGGCAGTGTTATGTATAATGGATGTTAAATATGATTGTCTCTCAAATAATTTCCTTCCTTATTTGAAATAATTTGTATTGATTAGTAATGAGGCAATTCTCTAAAAAAGAATGTTGTGCTCTTTTTCCTTCACTAGGATTTTTTCTACAAGATTTTTTCTAATAAGGTTTTAGTTATGCATATTCTTGATGGACATGCAAGGAAGAGTGTTATAAATAGAATGATTATGGATGTCCATTAATATGAGGATTTTATATTGATTCTTCATTCATAATATATTTCATATAAATAGGACTCATAGTGTGTTTGATATGACATGTTTGATATGACGATTGATTATAAGAATAATATAATACACTTTATTATTCTCCTTTTTCTCTTCTGTTATTTTATTTAGTTTCATAACAATTATAAAATGTCGGTTATTACATTTTCTCTTATGATATGACCATTGATAATAAGAATAATGCAATACAGAATAATTATGAATGTCTTTTTTCTCCTTTTAATATAATATTATTATATTTTTTAATCTATACATAAAAATCTTAACTGACGGTTATTTTAAATTGGAATATATATATATATATATATATATATATATATATATATATATATATATATATATATATATATATATATATATATATATATATATATATATATATATATATTAGAAATTTAACTAACAAATACCTGTGCTATCGCACAAGAATGTTATAACGTAAATTTCAGTAATATACGAAATAAATAATATATTTATTGATTAAAAAACCTAATATAAAGATTAATTAATATAGTTAGAATAATATAAAATTTATTTTTTTATAAAATAGTAATATATTTTTAATTAAATTAAATAATTATAATTATCGTAGTTTGATTATTTAATATGTGCATCAAATTGTTAAGCTTAATTTTTATAATTTGAAGTTTTTTTTTCTATTCGGATTAGTTTCATATTTTTTTTATGTATTATTGATAAATATTTGTCTCATTTCTTTTTTATCTTTATCAAATGTAAACATGCATCCTTTTTTTAAAATATTTATCAAAGTAAATTTGTTGTCCTATATTTTTTTTTTAAAATTATTTAATAACAAATATTCATCTCACACTTTTTTTATGTATCATTAAGAATATTTGTCTCGTATTTTTTGTACTTAGTGACAAATATTTGTTCGTTATATTTTTAATGTCTCAATCTTAAAATTTTTATTTAGTTTTTTTTTCTGATCATGAGTATATACATATCTCTAGTTTATTTAAATATTATTCAATGTCAATAATTTTTTTAATATATCAATGTATTTTTTAAATTTATAAAATAAATCCATATCTCATGTATAAATTTTATAAGAATTATAATCATATATTACAATTATTCTCATTATTTAAAAAAATTAAATAAATATTAAATCTAACAAGTTGATTCATGACAAATCATTTGTATCAGAAATATCTATGTAATTTAAAAGAAAAAATATTAATCATGTATATACGAAATTGTTTACGTAATTGTGAAGTTGATTAGATAGAGACAAATTTGACGTTATTCGTGGTATGTCGCCTTGACGAGATTGATGCATGCAAACATTTTGACGTCCAAGTAAATTTTTATTAGATGTGAGGAATATTATATGTATATCGTGATTTGACATTGTGTTGCTTCTTTTATAAGATTTTTCTAGGATTTGGGGCCAGAATATTTCAATGTAATATCATTATCTAAATATTAGAGTATAACTTGTTTAGACATGTGATGATCCTCCTTGAATCCTTGCTTGAATCATATGATTTTCTATGATGGATTTATGCTTACTCTTGAGGTTCTATAATCTATCTTGAGTCTATACTTAAAAGTATGACATATTTTACCTTATTTCAATGGTTTGTCTTTATACTAGTGAACAACCTATTAGATTTAATGATTTGTTATTGCATCATGCATTATCGGATCACATATGTTATTGGAGGATGGTTTATTGGGTTGCATGTGTGTTTAGATGAAAAGTATAGTCTCAATCGAGATGAGAATATATATTAACATACTTTTAAATTTATAAATTATATCATTGTCTGGTGAATGATTTTATAAGCAATTATAATTCATATATTAAACCTATTCCCATTTTAGTCATAAAAGAATTTGTTCTATGTTAATATTTTTATAAAATTTAATTTCTATATTATAATTATTCTCATTTTAATTTAAAATATATTTAAAAAACAGAGTTTACAAATTAATTAGTGGCATGGTATTTATTTAGTGTATGAATTGTAAATTTCATTGATTTTTTAATTTACTTTGAAAAATAAGTTATAATCAATAAAATATAATTATTTTCATTTTTGTTACTGATAATAATACAAAAAAATTATGAATTTTAACTAATTATTTGTTGAACCATACCATGTGCATTTTTAATGCTCCAGCGATTTCTTTAGTGGTTTATTTTTGAAAAACAAAATAATTTGTCAAAATATTAATAAATTTATTATAATTACTCTTATTCTTATTTCTATGTTAACATTATTAAAAAATATTAATGTCAATTAACTTTTTTAGTTATATATATTTTTATTTTATGTATGATTTTAATAATATAATATAATTTATTTTTACTTTTATTTTTATTAAACATGTGTTGATTTATATCATTAATTAATATTAAATATCTATCAAACATAAAAAGAAAATATAATATTACAAAAAAAGTAAATAATTTATATAAGAACTAATATCTATAAAAAAATATACGAAATATTAGTTTTGATTTTATCATGATACATTGTTTCTTATATTCAACCCAACAATATCAATATAGTTAATTGTGATAGAATTTGAGCACAGCTTATTAATAATATTACTAAATTATTTTAATATAATAAGTTAGTATTATTGAACTAATCAATTTAATATAATATTGAAAAAAATTTAAAAAGTTCTCATTAAATTTAACATGTTATTTTATGATAGACTTTGAATATATTTGTTAATGATAATATTAAATTAATTTAATACAACAATGTAATGTAATATTGAGATGAAAAAATCAAAACATCCTCTAAAATATAACATGTCATGATAATAAAAAAACAATAAAAAGGATATAATAGTAAATTTGATAGCAACTTGTTTTCCTAAGAGATATAAAAACTCGATACTAACCAACTTGATGTGAAATCTGTATATACCACCGCAACAATAACACCTTCTATATTACGTTGAACTTAGCTACATAAGTGAGTCTCTTCCACCAATTCTACAATAAAAGAAAACCAAACAATCTACTTTCAATTTGTGTGTTAAATATCATGTATATAATTCTCCAACCAACTTTGTGTACGACAATAATTACTTCTTTTCCTTCCTTAGGCTATCTACGATGGCACCTAGGAACACCTCCAAAGTAGTCCGAAATTTCCACATCCATAGCTGTGCAAACTCAACACATTGTAAATTGCAATTGCTCAAACTCAATACCTGTGCCATGTGCTTCAACCATATGTAGTCTTAATAAATGGCCAAGCCAAGGAACATGCTTAACTCACCTGACAATCTGACCAAAACTGCCAAGCATCTAATAATTGCTTAATAGTGATTTTTAATAATTTCATTTTAATCTTATTTAATTTTCCACTTACACTTCTTTGCCCTTCTTATGATTCTAATATCAATTTAGTGTATCTCTTTTCCCACCTCGTGCTATATTTATATAATTTTCATCGTCACCACTGTCCCCTCTTACTTCTTTTCTTCTTTTCTCTTCTCAAAGAAAATAATATAATTTTAAACAAGTATAAGTTGTAAGTTTCTTTTACTTAAGCCAAATATACCATTGATTAAGTCTCTCTTATTGCTCTTATGTTCGAAGATATAACATAGATAAATGGATGTTTGGATATAGGCCCCACCCTTCAAGAAATATATATTAAGGCAGGAGGATATTTAATTTGACTAATGTATTTCTCTTTTGCTTTAGTAGAAATTAATAGGCTGAAGCGCATGGTTCTATTAGAATGGTATAAATGTATTGTTCTGCTGAAGTTTGTTTGGAGTACTGAATTCGCTTAATTTATTAATTAACTAAAATGATGATTAATTTGGTTGAAGATATTTTAGATTGACTAAAATATTTATAAAAGAAGATTTAAGATTATGATTTCTGGATTTGCTCATGTAAATTCCCGTTTATTTATGTATTTTTGCGTAAATAAATAGATAAAAGTGATTGTTTTTGCTGAGCATGATTTTGTCTTGAACCAATTAACTGTCTTTTTTCGTAGCTTAATTAATTCATTCATGATCCTTTAAGATTGAATTTTTCTTAACCAAAAACACTTTTGTCACTTTGGTCTAATTATTTGATCTATTCTACTTGGATATTAGTCGCACCCTTTTAATATAAACTGATTTATAAAACTGTCGCTATTTTTTTTTTTTAGATATATATACATTAGAACCTAAAAGAGCAAAGCAAACACAAAAATTTTCATCAGTAGATAGCGAGTTAAGAGTCTATACAAGATCTATTATTTAGACAATCTTCATTGTCATAATTTTAGATATGACTACTCACACATCTTTAAGTTAAAATCAAGTAAAATTATATTTATAGACATAAACATAAGTATAGAATAAAAGTAAAAGTGAATGAAATATAGGAAACGATTAAAATAGAACTTAAATAGAAATTACAACAATACATGCTCCCATGAAGACTTTTTTTGCAAGAATCATAAAATACAAGAAATATAAACTAATGTGTGCAAAGAATTGTCAAAAATGAGTAAGAGAGATTTGTTCTAAAGATTACAAAGCATTATATAGCTCTAGACCTATAAAGAGGGCAATAATATGCATTAAGAGAGACTTTAATCCAAACTAAAACACTCTAAGAAGTGGAAAGCAACAACTGAAATAGAAAAACGGAAAAAAAAGTCAAGGGTCACTACGACCAATATGGTTGTAATGCCCTTTACAAACAAACTGTGATGCCCATTTCCATGTACTATGAAATGCCACTAATTTGGGAAGTCCTGGGCCATTACGGTCGTAACATTATCGCCCGGTCATAATGTCATCCGATTTGCACTTGCTTTCCTTCGTCCAATATTTTATGGTTCTACTCTTATCCTCTCAATCATGTCCTCATACGTTCAAAAATCCTTAAACATAAAGTAGGAAACTAAGTAAAATAGAACAAAAGGGAACAAAATTAGGCGTTAAGCAATAAATTCAAATACTTAAAGACGATAAAATACAACCTATCAAAATCCCCATACTAAAATTATTACGTGTCCTCAAACAATTAGAGAAAGCAAACTTCTAAAAAAAATTGAATACATGCATGTATAGGGACTCACTTGAAATCTATATATCTATAATCATATGTGTAAATCATTTGAAGCTCGTATAACTTAAAGATTCTTATAAAAATTCTTAGTTAGATTCTCCCTGATATATCAAAATTCTTCCATGGGCTTGACTATAAATCTTTATCCCTACCGTTTCTCCTTTTAAGTATAATCATGGTCTTGCTAAGGCATTTTATACGATGTTACACTGAGATTTCGGTTAATGCAATGCTTACTTGAGCTGATTTTTTTATATTCTTTAATTAGGGATTGATCAACTTTAGGGAAGGATAATTGGGTGAGGATTATCATACTTACTCTAATCAATCTCCCTTTATTCATTACACATTTTTTTAGACATTAGGAATTAACTCACTGTTGGCTTGAATAACTGAATGAGGGTTATCCGACTTTGTTAGTACAATTGCCTTTTACTTCCTCTATTCATTTTTATTTATTTTTCAACTCAATCGTAAAATCAACATAAAACCAACAAAAAGATAAAATTCCAGATTAATCATTCTTTAATAAGAAAATTGGTAGTAATAGAGGTTATTAGTCAAGTTTTAGTATAATCAAGATCTAATTAGGAGACACTAGGCATTAAAATAAGAACCGATGCTAAACCTTCCCAAATTTTCTAGCCTCAAGCTTTACTTTGTGCGGAAATTTCATTTTTTTTCTATACGAATGCATAAAATCACATTTTCAACATGATTCAACAATAGAGGAATTCAATAAAAATCCAGCATACAAGAAGTAGGAAATCAAAATTAATAAAAGTAAGAAATCAACAATATAATACTCCTTGCCCCCATACGCAATTTAAACAATTTCCTAAATGTTAAAGCAAAAAGTAAAAGGAAGGTGAAGAAAACTCACAAAACCCCTTATGCATATGGAAATGGCTCTGAGAGGTGTCTCGGTTATATACAACTTCTAACATTTGGCCTTGTCTTATTTGCTAACTTCTATACGCGTTCGTCTCTCCTGATTGGTCTCTGAATGCTCATATGATATTTGGGGAGAATCATGTGGAGGGGACAATAGAAGGCTTATGCTCTTCCTATGACATATTTTTAGGATATATGAGTGAGAGGTATATATTCAATTATTGTGGTTATATACAACTATATTTCTTGGGTTTGGGAGCTAAATATATTTTACTTCTCTAATAAGGAGTTTATATGAGTCATCAAATTTGATGATCATGTGCATAATTATTAGTGCCTTCATATCAGTGTGCATACTTCTCGAAATTTCTGATAATTGATTGATGGACGATTCTAAAACCAAATTCAACGATCAAGGTAATCAATCCTCCAACTGCAATACTACCACTATATGCTTTTTCCACATTCTCTATATGTTTAACCAAAAACACGGTTGGATCCACATAGTGTCCCTAAATCATGGCCGAGATGAAAAATAGAATGTGCTAGCACTTTCTATTTATATTTAAAGCATGGGTTTTGAATGAAAGATGTTTAGGATTTAGAGGCATCATAACTCTCACCAACAATCCTAATCCATATGTTATTATGATCAAAATCTCTTGACATTTTGTTATAGCCTTCTTCATGAAATTGAAAGATTTATGCAAACAGTGACATACTTAAAGAGTAACAAGAATAAATAACCTAAATACCATAGTGTCATGTGAGTTAATTACCACTACGTTAATGAGTACGTAAAGACTACTCAAGAACTCCATAGTACCTTGGCATATATGGGACTTTTAAGAGAGATAAAGTAGTTCATTTCTAACTTATCAAATAACCTGCCAACTTGTTTGATAATTCCTAAAGTTTGCATGGCCTTTCGTTCAACATACCTTGTTGGAATGATTTTATGTTAAGCAAGGACTTCATATATTTATTGTTGATATGCATTAAGGAACTGAATCCCATGTGGGTTTCAATTTGATCCACTACCACTTTTTCTCCTTGCTTCGGAGATTGGATTTTGAAATTCAGTTTTTCTTCTAGAAAGATGCCAAGCATAATGTGTTGGACACTTTGTATGACACATTTAAAGTAGTAACAATTAAAATGTAGATAAAGTAAATTGGACACAAGGAATTGGTAACCCATTTCGATGCAATATCACTTACGTTTGAAAGGCGTTAACTCAAGAAAGAAAATTCACTCTTATTAGTAAACGTACAAATTGGTGTTATATAAACTCTTCTAGTTTAATACCTTTTCCTTAATACTAACCATGAATTTCTTTTTAGGACTCCCCATAAATATGAGATCCCTCTCACTTTCTCTTAAGCATTGACCCTAGTGCTGAACAATTACAAAATGATTTGAATGATGAAGTTATTATAACTCAAAAAACCAAACTTTATTCCTTTGTATAGGAATAACTCAACTGAATATAGTTTCAAAACCTTGCAATCTCTCTTTAGGTCTAAGTTTTATGAATGGATAACGTCTCCTTAAATAGCAAAAAATCAGCTGCAGTTTGGATTTAGGGTTTCAAAATACTTGCGGCTAAAGGAACACCAAAAAAACACAATTTTAAGATATGATTTAATTTGATTTCCAATATATCTTAAATTAAATCTCTATCAATTCTTTCCTAATTCCAAAAATCATATAAACTCACATATAAATATGGGCACAAATCAAATGCATGATTCTGATACAACACAACTGGCTTTAGGGGCAGAATGTTCAAAGACGTGTGGGACATCTTGCTCCACATCTTTGTCTCTTGTGTTTAGCGCATATAGACCAAATGTCTTAAACTTAATATCATGGTATCTTGTATTACATGTTGTCTATAAAAATGTGTCAATAACTTGTAATAACAATCTCTCCCTTTGACCAATTTTAAGGTGAATACAACATGTAATATGTGGAACCAAAAGTCTATAACAATATTCATGACATGATATGCTAAAAATCAAAGTGCAGCAAAAAACACACAATTCTAAACCACAAAAAGTCTTGCATTACCAGATTTTTCTCTCCCTTATTTTCCTCAAATTAGAAAGGGGGCCAAAAGCAGTCATTCAAAGAGAAACAAAACGATACAAGAAGGGCAGAAGTATGGAGCAGAAGCCAAAAGAAAAAATGAAACAAACCATGTGGAACCATTGAATTCCCCCGAGGGCTAATAAAAAAACATTAAGAAATACCCACACAAGGGTGAGAAACCATCCAAACACAAAGCATTAATCAACCAAAACTTTAATCTTCAAAAGAGCCAGATCAATAACCACTTCCTTCACCATCAATATCACAAACATGATTTTCATTATCCTTAACATTCCTACCAATATATTCTTGAGTAGCCTAAGAAGTAGAAGCTTCACAACCCTTAGGTAACATCATCTTAATCAACTCATCCACTTTATTCTTACGAGAATTGGATATCACAATCACTTCATGAAGAAACTTTGACACCTGCATTAACTCCAAAAAACATTTCCTTTGGCAGTGTCGGACATTGGGTGAACCACAAGAACTTCACCTTAAGTGGTTAAATCAAAATGGATGTTGAGGAGAAACATG